>NC_081842.1:184825232-185160910 GCF_963259705.1 Myotis daubentonii
CCAACAGAAGTGAAAGCACATGTACAAAAATATTTATACAAGAATGTTCACAGCAGCCTTATTCCTAAGCTAAAAACTTGAAATGACCCAAATGTCCATTGACAGAGGTAAATAAACAAACTCAGATGTATTCATACAATGGGAGATACTAGTCATCAATAAAAAGAATAAACTGCAGATTAAAATACAGGAACATAAATAAACCTCAAAAATATAGTAAGTGAAAAAAGCAGGCATAAAGTCCATATGATTCCATTTACATGAAATTCAAGAATAGGCAAAATGAGTTTCACCTCAGGACTCCTGCCCTCGTGTTCCAGCCGCTCTTCCAGACAGCCCGTCTTGCAGATTCTGGACTTGCTCTGCTAGCTCCTGAAACCAAGTAAGCCGATTCCTTAAAATGTACCTCCTACTGGTTTTTCTGACTCTGGTGGGACCCTGACTGATAGACTCTCTCTCCTGCAAATTGCCCAAGCCTCTGAGTGTCTCATTGGTAGTTGGAGAAAAGTTTCGTCATTTCCCCCAACTTAGGATGTAAGTTTCTAGATGTCACCAGAGAGATCCGTGGCATTCCCTCTGCTAGACTTATTTTACTGAAAATTTATCGACTCCTTAAAGCTGTGGGATATTCTATATATTAGTAAGGAAACACTGGAGAATGTAAAATAATGAATTCCTATTAAGTTCTAAGTCTTTAAAAAAAAGAATAGGCAAAATTAATCTATGATGATAAAAACTAGAATAATGATTGTCTCTGGGTAGAAGGAGGGAGTAATATCTGGAAAGGAGCATGAAGGAACTTTATAGGGTGATGGAAAAGTTCTATATCTTGACTGGGATTGTGGTTACATGGGAATGTGTTTGTTGAAATTCATCATAATACATTTAAAATCTATGTACTTTTTTGTATGTGAATTATATCTCAAATTTTAAGAAGTGTTTAATTCATCTATAGGTGACATTACTACCTTTAATATGAGAATACTATTATGAAGTCTAAATGAGATAACATATAAAGCACATACATGCTTAGTATGTAATAAACATTCAATGTTAGCTATTATTATGATGAATATGTGTCATTCCCCTGCTTAAATCCTGATATAACAAACAGTAAAATGAAACCTCCATATTCTAGCCTAGCGATTTTCTTTTCTTTATTCAATTTAAATTTTTTTATTGTTGACTAGTCCAGCAATTTTCAACCAGTATGCTGCATCACACTGGTGTGCTGCAAGAATTTTTAAAACATGCTGATAGCTGACTATTTAGTCAGGAGCACTGACCTATTTTCCCTTATATTGTCAAATAAAAAAATGACAACAGCCAATGCAATAGCTGTCTAGTGTGAATGAATCAAAATTATACCTATTTTTTGTCAGATTGGCAAAAATTATATTTTTCAGTGTGCCACAGAAATTTAGTAATTACTTCATGTGTACAATGAGATGAAAGGTTGAAAAGCAGTATAGAGTTACCCCCCCCCAAAAAAAAAAGAAATTAAAAATGGAACTGCCTTATGACCCAGTAATTCTACTTCTGGGAATATACCCAAAGAACCTGAAACACTAATTTGAAAACAATATATGTACCCCTATGTTCAGTGCAGCATTATTTACAATAGCCAAGATTTGGAAACAGCCTAAGTGCTCATTAGTAGATGAGTGAATAAAAAAAGTATGGCACATTTCAAAATGAAATACTACCCAGTCATAAAGAAAAAGGTGAGGGGGGGAGGGGATCTTATCCTTTGCGAAAGCATGGATGGACCCAGAGAGTATTATGCTAAGCGAAATAAGCCAGTCAGAGAAAGACAAGTACCATATGATCTCACTTATGTAAACTAACAAACAAAATAGAAACAGACTCATAGATACAGAGAACAGACTGATAGCTGTCAGAGGGGAGGGGGTTGGGAGGTTGGGTGAAAAAGTTGGAGGGATTAAGCAAAACCAACCAACCAAACAAACAAAAAAACTCACAAACAACTCATAGACCCAGACAACAGTATGGTGATTACCAGAGAGACGGCAGCGTGGGGAGAGGTAGGAGAGGGTAAAGGGGGCATAAATGGTGATGGAAGGAGACGGGACTTGAGGTGGTAAACACAGAATACAATATACAGATGACGTATTATAGAACTGTACACCTGACACCTATATAATTTTATTAACCAATGTCACCCAATAAATTCAATAAAAGAAGAAAACACCAAATTTTAGGTTAAAAGGCACTGAGGTGTTAAGTATCTTTTTTTTCTGTGTCTGGGAAAAGACTACAGATCTTTTTTTAAGCATCTTCTGAAGAAAGGGAGTCTTCCTGTCAGTTATGTTTTTAACCTCTATTAGTAGTGAAAGCAATTTTAAATTTCTGGCCTTATACTATAATTCAAACATATGTCTCCTAGAAAATACAATAGATCTCATTATTTCTTAAAATTTTAGTGCATGCAGATTGCTATTATACTATTTGGACAATCATACTACTAAAACTTCTTCCTTCAGGCTACTGTAAACATGTAAAGTTTTCCCTCCCAATCAAAGGGTCGATAACCAAATCTCAAATTACAGAACCAACACTATTTTTGCTATTTAAATTTAATACCATTTGAAAAACTCTTTCATTGGATTTATAAAAGAAAAAAAAAGTAAAATATTCCGATAAACCTTACCTTCGTTTGCAAATCAGGAACCACAAAGCTGATGCCAAAGCAAAGAAACCAATTCCAAAAGCAACAGCAGAAGCAGCCAGAAAATAGGTTAAGTGATTAGAAAAACCTATACAAATAAATTATAAAAGAATATTTCATGCATCTATCTTCAATCTCTAGGTAAAATTAAATAATACATTTCAAATGATACTATATAGTGTAGTGTTAAGACATTAACTAGAAAGTTGGGAGACCTGGATTCTGCTCTTGTGCAATTCTCATAAATTTTATGATCCTAGTCATGCTGATTAGGGCCCAGTGTGCATAACTCTGACCCTGCCAGGATTTCCTTGGTTTTGTTTGTTTTTGTATGGCTGTCATCTCCTTTTTTCTGATCTAGGTTTCTCCCTTCCCAACCCAGCTGAGAATTTTTATTTTTCTGGTGTCATTCTTTGCAGTCTTCCAAAATAAGATACTTCATTTAAAGATTTTGATTATCAATCACTACAAAAAGTTAGATGAGGATAATACAGAATAAGTATAAGGAATTTATGAAGATCTTAGGAATTTTAAAACATTTTATCCACACTTTATCTCAAGAGCAGTAAAATATCATAGCCAACCCTAAATAAAAGCAATATAAAATAATAACATATCAAAGGTTTATAATTGGAAAAAGGTTATAGGATTTATAGGTATAACTCCTTCATTAAAATTGAGGCCCTGGTATTCCTAGCTGGTTTGGCTTAGTGAGTAGAGCACTGGCCTGCAGACTGAAGAGTCCAGGTTCAACTCTGGTCAAGGGCACATTCCTGGTTTGCAGGCTTGATCCCCAGTAGGGGGCATGCAGGGGGCAGCCAATCAATGATTCTCTCTCATCATTGATGTTTCTATCTCTCCCTCTCCCTTCTTCTCTGAAATCAATTATATATATATATACTAGAGGCCCAGTGCACGAAATTTGTGCACTTCGGGCGGGGGGGGGGGGGCGGGGCGTCCCTCACCCCAGCCTGCACCCTCTCACAGTCCGGGAGCCCTTGGGGGATGTCTGACTGATGGCTGGTGGACATTCTTAGCGCTGCTGTGGAGGCGGGAGAGGCTCCTGCCACTGCCACTGTGCTCGCCAGCCGTCAGCCCGGCTTCTGGCTGAGCAGCACTCCCCCTGTGTAAGTGCACTGACTACCAGGGGGCAGCTCCTGTGTTGACCGTCTGCCCCCTGGTGGTTAGTGAGAATCATAGCAACCAGTTGTTCTGTCATTTGGTCGATTTGCATATTAGCCTTTTATTATATAGGATATATATATATTTTTTAAATTGAGGCCCAGGTAAGAGAAGTAACTGACTAAGATTACTAAGATTAGGTAGCAAATTAAAGCCAGTCCTCTGTTTTCTAGTTTTGTTTTTTTATTATCTTATTACCAATAATCTTAATACTAGTTTGCATTCAAAAGAAATAGGAATAAAGAAAGGTAATTATAGTCAGATTGGTCAAGTATTCTTTAAGATTCCGAAATCTGCTACTTAAGCAAAAAGAGAGCTGTAGAAACTTTCACAGAAGGCTGTATAGAATTTGAAGGGCCTTAAAACAACTTAGGAATGTATTATTTGAGAACAAAAGGGTTTAAAATTATAAAACTAACAGATGATTTTTATGTGTAAGCATATTGTAAGTTCCACTAGGGATACGACATGATAAAGACTTGCTCCCATATTTTAATTTCTTCCTAAGTAATTTCCAGCTTCCAAGAATCTTAGTTTTTTCCTTAATTTCCAGCTTCAGAAATCTTAGTTTCCTGGGGTTCATATATATTTATATTTGAGAATTAATGGTACCAAGAAAGTTATATAAGGCTATATATCAAAATGATACTAATAATTTTTAAAAAGCCCTCTAAATGCCCCATATTAGGAAGTTAATTAAATTATGATATTATAAAATGAAATGTTCTTTAATTATTTAGTGCAGGGTTTCTTAAACTCAATACTATTCATCTTTTGAACAAGATAATTTGTTGTAGGGACGGTTGGGTGTATTGTACCAAAGATGTCTCCAGGCATTAACGAATGTACGCTGCAGGGTAGGCAAAATTGTTCCCAGTTGAGAATCACTGACATAGTGGTATAAAATGTCAGGTAGTATTAAATGATAAAAGCAAGATAGATAAAAACCATATTTAAAAAAAATTCAAGATATAGTTGTACTCAAATATCAGATAAGGATATCTATGAACAAAAGAAGGAAAGCAACAGAGAAATAAGTGGAGGCTAAAACCATAGGCATGTTAGGCACTGAGTGAGATCTGGAAGCAGGAATTAGCTAGAAGAAGCAAAGAACATCACTGAGACAAGACTAAACCACTCTCTGGCACAGTGAATGGAGATATTACCAAAATCTTTTAGAGAAGGGATTCCCGAGCCACCAATAAAGGACCAAAATGGACAAAGGAGGAATCTTGTAAGTAAAAAATTCAAAAATGTTAAGATGGAGTAAACTCTTCCTTGAATACAATTAATGAAATAAAAATAGTACAAAGTGATTTGCCCAATTGTATACAGAAATAAAAATATGGTAAATAAATTATAATACTTGGGAAATATTAAGAGTATGTAACAAACATAAAGCTAATACGGGTTCCAAAAGAGAGAATAGAGAAGTAGCAGAGAAGCAGTGTTCAGAGTTATGACCTAAGATTTTAACTTTAAAAATATTTAAATTCACAAACAGTAAATTTGCATGTGTTTGCAGTTTTATAAGTTTCAACAAATGCAAAGAGTATTTAATCACAATCAACTTACAGAACACTTCCATCACCCCTTGAAAATTTCCTCCCACTGCCTGTAAGCAGCCAAGCACTAACTACTATCAACCACTGATTATTTTCCGTCCATATTTTCCAACCTTGTACTGTTGCCTTCCCAGAATTTCATATAAATGGTATCATACAACATGTGGCCTTTTGAGTCTGGCTCTTTTTCACTTAGCATAATGCAATTAAGATTCATCCATGTTATTGCATGTATCAATAGTTTGTATCTTTTTATTGCTAAGTAGCATTCAATTTTATAGATGTACAACAGTTTGTTTATTCTCCAGCTGAGAGAAGTTTGGTTGTTTCCAGTTTGGAGTTGTTAGGAATAGAGTTACTATATTATATATATATATATATATATATATATATATATATATATATATATATATATATATATAATTTTTTACAGAGAGGAAGGGAGAGGGATAGAGAGAAACATCGATCATCTGCCTCCTGCACACCCGCTACTGGGGATGTGCCGCAACCAAGGTACATGCCCTTGACCGAATCGAACCTGGGACCCTTCAGCCCACAGGCCGACACTCTATCCTCTGAGACAAACCAGGTAGGGCTAGAGCTACTATATACTTTCATTAGGTATTTGTTTAAAAATGAGTTTTTATTTCAGTAATGTCGGGTAGCAAGTACAAGTAAGTATTTAAATTTGAGAAACTGTCCAAACTGCTTTCCAGAGTGGCTGTACTGTCTTGCTCTCCCACCAGCAGTATATTATAGTTCCAGTTTCTCTGTATCATCACCACCACTTCATATTGTCAGTTTTATTTTAGCCATTCTAATTAATACATGTGCAGTGGCATTTCATTGTGGTTTTAATTATTTTCATTTCCTTAGTGAATAATGAGCATCTTGCCATGTGCTTATTTACCATCTGTATAGCTTCTTTAGTGAAGTATGTGTTTAAATCTTTGCTAATTTTTTAGAATTCTTCATACATTCTGGATACAAGTCCTTGGTCAGATATGTGATTTGGAGATATTTTCTCCCAGTCTGTGACTTGTCTTACCAATTCTCTTAATAGTGGCTTTCACAGAGCAAAACGTTTAAATTTTGTTCACGTGCAATTTATCAACTTTTTTCTTCTATGGATTGTACTATGGGGACCTATTTGAGAACTCTTTGCCTAACCTAGATCATGAAGATTTTCTTGTAAAAGATTTATAGCTTCCATATTTGTGAATATTTATAAACACATGTAAATAACTCATGAATTAAAGAAGAAATCAATGGAAATGCAAAGAACTAATTAATAATGAAAGCACTCTGTATAAATACTTGCAGCAACAATGCTGGAACCAAATTCAAGGGAAATGTATGACCCTAAATACATATATTAGAAAAGAAATCTGAAAAATAATGAGCTTGCCATTCAAATTATAAGTTGAAAAGGACTAGCAAGCAAAATAAGCCCAAATGAGGTAGAGGAAGGAATTAAAGAACAGAAATTAATGAAATGCAAATTAAGATTTTTGGTCAAGACTAATAAAATGACAAATCTCCACTAAGATTAACCAAATTAAAAGAAAGCATAAGCAAACAATATTAAAAATGAAAAATGGACATAGTTATAGCAGAGATTAAAATAAGAAAATGCTTTTAACAAATTTATGCTAATATCTTAAAGCTTATACTAAATTATTATATACCTAAAAAATGACTTACAAAAAGTGACTCAAGAAGTAATAGAAAACCTAAACGAACATGTATCCATTAAATTGAATCAGCAGTTACAAATTTCCCCCAAAGAAAAAAAGCAGGCCCCGATAACTTTACAATTTCTACTGTATACCCATGATTCAAGTATTTCTTATCTTATACAAGCTCTTCCAGAAAATAGAAAGAGATTGCTGGCTGTTTGTCCAAATACGTTTTCCTCTTCTTTCCAGGCAAAAAGCTAGACTACATGTCCCAGCTTCCCATACCATTAGGTGAAGCCATGTGACTGAGTTCTAACCAATGGAATTTGAGTAGAAGTGATGTCATAAAAAGCTCCCAAGAACCTTTCTCCATGTTCTTTCTCCTTTAGGCTTAACTGGGATGGAGATGATCTGAAGGGCAAATGAATCTAATTGACACTCAACCCAAATAAAATGAAAACACAACACACCAGAATTTATGGGATGCCACCAAAGCAGTACTCAAGAGTGGGGTAAACTATACCAAAAACTGCAGTATTAGAAAAAAATGTGTGAATAATCTTAAAAACTAGAATAAATAGAGTAAATCAAGGCCAAAATAAACAGAAGAGAAAAAAACACACTTAAAAACTAAAGTGGTAACAAGTGAAATAGAAAACAAAAATAATAGAGAAAGTCAATAAAACCGAAAGCTCGTTGTTTGAGATCTATAAAATTGGAATCTTTTGGCTAGACTGATCAGTAAAGAGAAAAAGGGTCTCTCCTGCCGCTGCCCGAGATGCCAAAAGGAAAGAAGCCTGAGGGGAAGAAGGCGGCACTGGCCCCTACTGTCGCGAAGCAGAAAGCTAAAAAGGTGGTACATTCTGTTGAGAAAAGGCCCAAGAATTTTGGCATTGGACCAGACATCCAGCCCAAAGGGGTCCTCACTTGCTTTGGCAAATGGCCCTGCTGCTCTTGGCTGCAGGGGCAAAGGGCTATTCTCTATAAACGCCCGAAGGCGCCTCCTGTGATTAACCAGTTCTCCCAGGCCTTGGTCTGCCAAACAGCTGCTTACCTGCTTCATCTGGCCCCCAAGTACAGACGGGAGACAAAGCAAGAGAAGTAGCAGAGATTGTTGGCCTACCTAGGCTGAGAATAAAGCTGCTGGCAAAGGGAATATCCCCACCAAGAGGCCACCTACCTTAGTAAAGAATAAGAAAAGGGAGCTGGTAGTGACTGCACGTGATGTGGATCCCATCAAGCTGCTTGTCTTCCTGTCTGCTCTGTGCTGTAAGATGGGATTTCCCTGCTGCATTATCCAGGGGAAGGCCAGGCCGGGGTCTCCAGTCCACGGGAAGACCTGCAGCACCATCACCTTCGCACAGATGAACTCGGAAGACAGAGCTGCTCTGGCTAAGCTGGTGGCAGCTAACTGGACCAATTACAATGACAGATATGATGAGATCTGCTAGGCAACATCCTGGGTCCAAAGTCGGTGGTTCACGTTGCCAAGCTGAAAAAGGCAAAGAACTGGCCACCAATCTGGACTAAGTATACACTATTGAGTTTTCTCATAAAAGTAATAAAAATTCTCCTTAAAAAAATGGGCACAATTACAAATATCAGAAATTAGAGAGGTGACATTATTACAGATTCTACAAATAGTAAAAGAATAGCAAGGCAATTTTTATGAACAATTTTATACTAATAAATTTAACAACTTACATGAAATGGAAAAATTCCTCAAGAAACATAAATATCCAAGCTTATTCAAGAAGAAATAGATAACATAAATAGACACATATAGATGAAAGAAATTAAAATTGTAGTTAAAATTCTATGTACAAAGACAACTCTATGTCCAGGTGGCTTCACTGGTAAATTCTACTAAACATTTAATGATTAGCATTAAATTAAAATAGTATTAAAATAGTACTAATTCAACACAAATGCCTCCAAAAATTTAAATACAAGAGAACACTTTTAATTCATTCTATGAGACCAGCTTTACCTTGATACCAAAACCAAACAAGAACAAGAGCCAGAGCAAGAGAAAGAGAAGAAATAATAAATTGAACATAAATGCAAAATGCATCTATGTTATGCATCATGAACATAGATGCAAAAGTTCTAAACAATATTTTAGCAAATAAATACATTATATTAAAAGGATAATATATCATGACCAAGTGCAGTTTATCCCAAGAATATAGGATTGGTTTAGCATTTTAAAACCAATAAAGAAATATACCATATAACAAGTTTGAAAAGAAAATCCACATAATCAACATGGATCTATGTCAATAGACGGGAAACAATTTGATAAGATCCAACATCTATTCCTGATTTGGAAAAAAAAAAAGGCACAAAAAACAAATCTCAGCAAACTACGATAGAAGGGCAACTATCCTAGTTATCAGGTTCCTCAACCTGATAAAAGCCATTTTAAAAAAGTAATAAGACTTAATGATAAAAGACTGAATGCTTTCTTTTTAAAATCAGGAGCAATACCGGGACTTCCATTCTCACAACTTCTATTCAACAATATACTGATGGTTCTAAACAGTGCAACCGGGCATGAAAAAGAAATAGAAGGCATCTTGATTAAAAAATAAGAAAGAAATGTTTATATTCTTAGAGTTGTAGTCTGAATGTTTTTGTGCCCCCCCCCCATTCATATGTTGAAATCCTAATGCCCAGTGTGGTATTGATAGTCAATGAGCATTAGAAGTAGGGCCTTCGGAGGTACATGGGCCCTGAGAGTGGAACCCTCATGCGTGGGAATAGCACTCTTATGAAAACGATCCCACGGAGCTCCCTAGCCCCTTCCAACCACGTGAGGCACAGACATAAGCAAGAAGAAGGATTTCTCCAGACACAAAACTTGACCATGCAGGTACCCTAACCTCAGATTTCCACCCACCAGAACTGTGAGAAATAAATGTCTGTTGTTTATGAGCCACCCAGTTCTTGGTATTTTATGATAGTAGTTCAAATGGTCTAAAACACACAGAGAATATGCCCATCAATGTAAAAAAAAAAATCTATGGAAATAAACTAGAACAATTAAGTGAGCTTAACAAGAATGAATGCAAGAATCAATACACACATACACACACAAAAATGTCCTCTGAAACTGCAAAACTCCTAGAAGAAAACAGGTAAAAAGTTTTGTGACAGTCTTGGCAGTAGTCTCATGAATATGACACCAACAGCAAAAATAAACAAGTGGGACTATATAAAAAAGTTTCTGCACAGCAAAGGAAATAAAGAGTAAAAAGGCAACACACAGAATGGAGAAAAATATTTGTAAGCAATAAGTGTCTCTGTTAGAAAATATATCTAAGCCATAGTAGATTAATATTGTTATGTTTTAATATATATTTTTTGATGTAAGCTTTTTAAATAACCAAAACAAATTTATATAACAGTAAAAATTTGTTCATTCTTACACAAATGATTCTGACTTGTGCATACTTTTCTTTAAGCTAATTTATCAAACCCTGACTGGTATTTCTCCATCTGTGGTTAAATACACATCACTCAAATAAAAAATTTTAAAATAAGGATCTTACATCTTGGTGTTTATTAATTTGAAATCAGGTTTTTTTTTTCATTCTGAATAGTTTCAGTAAAATGTATGTTACGGTAGAATGTCTCTTTATGTACTTTAACTTGGTCTTGTTAAATTGCTAAAATACAACCTTACTCCTGCTTAAGAGTACATCTTCATTATACAAGTTAGCAAATAGCTGATATCAATACAAATGTCCAACAATGTAATGAAATCATTGCTACTTGAAATACTTCCTGCACAAATAATTTAACTCTTTACCATGTTGAAGCCTTACTTTTCAGTATGTTCTATAACTTCTGTATCTTCACAAGCAGGCATTGAAGACACTTCAGCTGTTACAATACTTTTTAATTCCCAAGTTTGATAGGCCACCTCTGATTAAGCCACATGTAAATGTTAAATACTTAGATGTGTGTTCTAAGTTGTTTTCCTGCAGACAACTGAGTAAGCAGACGAATTTTGTTGTCCTGAAGTACATAGATGCCCTGATGATTTGTCCTTAGACTGCCGATTTGTTTCTTGAATACTGTAGTCCAGAAATCTTTACAAATGAATTTCATGATATCTAACTCATCCTTGAACCTTGCTATATCTTTTGTAACCCCATCAATCCTTGTCCACTCCAAACCCTCTGTGTTCCAACTTAGCATCCATTTTTCACAGCCCCCTCTCCTTTCAGCCCCGTGGACAGTACACGCATGACACCACTTCCTTATGGAGAAAACAAGACCTCCTTGGCCATTTCCTGCTTATTCTGAAAAGCTCTGGTTTCCCGCTCCCCATTGGGCCAGGCTCGTGTGTGCTGGCTAGCGCCAGAGCGCTTTGGACTGCGCAGCTGCTCCCTCAGTCCCCAGCCTGTCCCTGGTTGCTAGGAGACGGAGGAATTCACTTGGTTTCCTGAAGGCTGGTACTGGAGTGAGCCTGATATCAGGCGAGGCCACCCCAGGGAGGCCAAGTTCTCCGACCAAATCCTAATATTATGTCTTTACAGCAAGGATATAATTTAAAAAATGATTGCATAGGGAATAATCATCTAAACATTAATTATATTATCCATCATATTATTCTAAGTGTCCCTGATATAAGGAGTCTGTGACAAACTTCTTTTAGAATTCAGTATCAAGAAACATTCTTTTCAGAGCAACTGGCAATGTGTTCATTTGTCAGATAATAAGGTTTAGATACCCAGATTTCTTTGCCTTGAATACTAGAAAGTTTAAACTAAAGTTCATGCTTGATTATGGAAATTATGTTAGCTCAAGCATTCAAATTTTAAATTTATGGCATTCCCATTTTTCCTTCTAGTTTGTATTTTTTTATATCTTTATCAGTTCTATTTATGTGACTTTTACTGAAAACTACTTTAAATCCTTTCTGCAAATAAGAAAGATACGCATTTAAAAAATTCTCTGGAGCTTAGTACTTTAAAGAAAAGGGCCATATATTATTCACCCTTGTATCCCTTGATACTTCTTTTAAATTAATACTTAGATATTGCTTGTAGCTTTTAAATTTATACTTAGATATTGCTTGTAGCACACAGTAGGAATTTAACTATGAATGGTTCATACTACCTTTGAAGAACTTCCACACAATGGGAGTAGGATTCATTAATTCAGCGATTATTTACTGAGCACTTACTATGTGCCAGACACTATTCTAAAGCCAGTCATACTGTGATGAACAAGAAGAGTGTCCTGGGCCCTGGACAGTGTTGCTCAGTGGTAGAGTGTCAGCCCTCAGGCCAAAGAGTCTCAGGTTCAATTCCAGTCAAGGGCACATACCTGGGTTGCAGGTTAGATCCCTGGTCCCAGTTGGGGCGCAACCAATTGATGTTTCTCTCTCACATCGATGTTTCTCTCTCACATCTATGTTTCTCTCTCTCTCTTTCTCTCTCTCTCTCTTTCTTTCCCTCCTCACCCTCTCCCTTTGACTCTCTCTAAAAATCAATGGGAAAATAAATCCTTGGGTGAGGATTGACCAAAAAAAAAAAAAAGAGCCTCCTGGGACTCATATTTTAGTGGGAGGGGACAAATGATAAACACATAAGTAAATAAGATGCACATAAGCAAATAAGAATGAGATAAGCAAATAATCTACACTAATAAAAGACAAACATGCAGCCCTGGCCGGTTTGGCTCAGTGGATGGAGCGTCGGCCTGCGAACTGAAGGGTCCCGGGTTCAGTTCCAGTCAGGGGCACATGCCCAGGTTGTGGGCTCCATCCCCAGTGGGGAACTTGCAGGGGGCAGCCATCCATGATTCTCTCTCATTGTGGATCTTTCTATCTCTCTCTCTTCCTTCCTCTCTGAAATCAATAAAAATATAAAAATATAAAAAAAAATACAAACATGCAAATTGACCACATCTTCTCTATGCCTTAAGCCACGCCCACCAGCCAATCAGAGCGACTATATGCAAATTAACCCAACCAAGATGGCGGCTGGCAGCCACGGAGCTGGAGCAAGCAGGAGGCTTGGTTGCCCCAATGATTGATGAAGCCATGCTTCCCTGCTGCTGCAGCGGCTCTGAGCTCCACTCAAAGCAACAAAGTTTCAATTACAGAAGATAAATAAACCCCAGATACCTGCTTTCAGCTGGCTGTGGCCACAGAGCTGGAGCAAGCAGGAGGCTTCCCTACCACCCACCCTGGCTCGCTCTGAACTCCTCTCAAAGGTACAAAGTTTCAATTATAGAAGGTAAATAAATCCCAGAATAAAATGAAAACAAAAGAAAAAAAGGAGAGGCTGGGAGCTTCCATCGCAGGGCTTGGCCAGCTTGAAAATGGCCCTCAGCCCCTCACCCAGACTGGCCAGGCACCCCAGTGGAGACCCCCCACCCTAAAGGGGGTGTGACCAGCCTGAAAACAGTCTCATCAGCCCCTCACTCAGGCTGGCCAGGCACCCCAGTGGGGACTCCCACCCTGAAGGGGCTGTGACCAGCTGCAAACAGTCATCAGTCCCTCACTCAGGCTGGCCAGGCACCCCAGTGGGGACCCCCATCCTGAAGGGGGTGTGACCAGCTGCAAATGGCCATCAGTCCCTCACTCAGGCTGGCCAGGCACCCCAGTGGGGACCCCCATCCTGAAGGGGGTGTGACCAGCTGCAAACAGTCATCAGCCCCTCACCCAGGCTGGCCAAGCACCCCAGCGGGACTCCCACCCTGATCCAGGACACCCTTCAGGGCAAACCAGCCTGCCCCCACCATGCACCAGGCCTCTATCCTATATAATAAAAGGGTAATATGCAAACTGACCCTAACAGCAGAACAACTGGGAATGACTGGTCACTATGACACACACTGACCACCAGGGGACAGACGCTCAATGCAGGAGCTGTCCCCTGGTGGTCAGTGCACTCGCACAGGGGGAGCTCTGCTCAGCCACAAGTCAGGCTGATGGCTGCCAGTACAGCGGTGGTGGTGGCAGCCTCTCCCGTCTCCTCAGCAGCGCTAAGGATGTCCGACTGCAGCTTAGGCCTGCTCCCCGCTGGCAAATGGACATCCCCCGAGAGCTGCCGGGCTGCCAGAGGGATGTCTGACTGCCAGCTTGGGCCCTATCCCCCAGGGAGCGGGCCTAAGCCAGCAGGTGGATATCCTCCGAGGGGTCCCAGACTGCAAGAGGGCATAGGCCGGGCTGAGAGACCACCCGAGTGCACAAATTTTTGTGCACCGGGCCTCTTGTCCTATCTAATAATAGACAAACATGGTAATTGACCATACCTTTGCTACACCTCCCATGGTCTAATCAGAGTGATATGCAAATTAACCATCAACAAAGATGGCGGCTAATTTTCATACTGCAGGCAGGGCAGGACAGCGCAGCCACCAGTGCGAGAGCCGCCATCCAGGCCCCCGGGTACGACCCCATAAGCCGCCTGCCTGCCGTCCGTTGGGCCGCAGGCCAGCCTCAGAAGCCTCCCAGAAGCCGGTGATGGGGGAGAGATGGGGATCCCCTGCCCAAGCCTAACGCCTGGGCCAGAGGCGTCAGGCCTGAATGGGGGGGCAGAGCCATGATGGGTGGGGATGGGGGTCCCCTGCCCAGGCCTGAAGCCTGGGCCAGTGGCGTCAGGCCTAGGCAGTGGGGGGAGAGGGGGAGGCAAGCCAGAGATTGGTGTGAACTATAGAGGAAGCACCTTTTCTGACCGCTCATTGGCTAAGCTCCCTGTATGCCACTGGTAATATTCTTAGTAACGTGGGTAATAAGAATCCAAAAAGGAGATCTAGGGTTTTTCACCACACTCCTGGCGAAAAAAATGAAGGTCCACTGCTGGAAGGCTAAGAAATGTCATATCCTGCCCTAGCCGGTTTGGCTCAGTGGATAATGCCTTGGCCTGCCGATGGCAGGGTCTGGGTTCAATTCTGACCAAGGGCATGTACCTAGGTTGCAGGATCCTCCCTAGCTTGGGCCCAGGTCAGGGCTCATGCAGGAGGCAACCAATCAAAGTGTTCTTCTCACTTTGATGTTTCTCTCTGTCTTTCCCTTTCTCTTCCACGTTCTCTAAAAATCAATGGAAACATATCCTCAGGTGAGGATAAAAAAAAAATAAAGAAATTATTATTATATGAATGACACATCTTGAAAATGCCTAAAGAAAGTTGTCATTTTTTCATGATGAAGGGACTGGAGTCTGTGTTGATGAAAAAACCTTGCTGGCTGCGGTGACTGGCAGTGGCTGCAGCAGTGGGGTGATGGGGCTGGTGTCTTCCCCTGATCAGCCCGGTCACCTCCCAGAAAGGGAGGCCAGACTGCGGCTTAGGCCCGCTCCCCAAGGGGAGCAGGGAGCGGGCCTAAGCTGTCACTAGGCCATTCCCTAAGGGCTCCCAGTATGTGAGAGGGGGCAGGCTGGGCTGAGGGAGACCCCCCCCCCCAGTGCATGAATTTCGTGCACTGGGCCCCTAGTCCTATATAATAAAAGGGTAAATGCAAATTGACCCTACTGGCCAAATGACCAGTCACTATGACATGCACTGACCACCAGGGGGCAGATGCTCAATACAGGAGCTGCCCCCTGGTGGTCAGTATGCTTCCACAGGGAGAGCGCCGCTCAGCTAGAAGCTGGCTCATGGCTGGCCAGCGCAGCAGCGATGGCAGGAGCCTCTCTTGCCTCTGTGGCAGTGCTAAGGATGTCCAACTGACGGCTTAGGCCCATTCCCTGGGGAGCTGGCCTAAGCCGTTAATCAGACATCTCCCAAGGGGTCCTGGACTGTGAGAGGGCGTTGGCCAGGCTGAGAGATGCCCCGCTCCGAGTGCATGAATTTTCATGCACCAGGCCTCTAGTAAAAATATAAGCAAACAAGAGTGATAAAGGTCTTGAGGAAATCACCTAATAACCAGGTGGAAGTTGAAAAGGCTACATCAAAATATTGTGTATTTCCCAGCTGGTATGGCTCAGTGGTTGAGTGTCGACCTATGAACCAAGAGGTTGCTGGTTCGATTCCCGCTCAGGGCACATGCCTGGGTTTCAGACTCGATCCCCAGTAGGAGGCAGCTGATCTATGATGTTTCTCTCTTATCATTGATGTTTCTATCTCTCTCTCCCGTTCCCTTCCTCTCACTAAAAAATCAATTAAAAATATTTTTAAAAAGAAAAAAATAATGTATATTTTCATACAATCATCCATAAAAAGATATGAATTGTCAACAAAGTTATATTGCGTATATTTGTCACCAATTCAATCACTGGGGGCATTGTTTTTTTTGTAGTACTAAGGGAGTCTTGCTTAACAATGTAGAATCAGATGATGCTGAACATTATATTAGTAGAGCATCATAGTAATATAGGCACTTATGTTATTAAATTCATTACACAAACAACAGAACAGTTTGTTGACTTGCACTAAGGTGGTCTTATAGTTTTATCCCTTAAGTTTCCTCTGCATTTTCTAAGATTCTCTTCACTGCAACCTTTCTTCCAAAAGGTAATTGGATCATAGGCCAAAAAAATATCTGCATACCAGCCAGGATAAGTAAGCATCAGTTTCCCTGGCTTGAATCTGACAGGTATGCTATCTTGAGACCACTGTTTGCTTTTTCATGCAGTGGCAGCATCCTCTGCTGGGCATTAATTTATTTAATAGCTTTTGAGAAAAACTTTTATAGTTTTTGAGAAATGGATTTTAAAGCGTGTAGCACAGGAATAAAATATGTAGTGCTTCCATATTTACATTAAATTTTCAACTCCTCAAAGCATTATGTTAGGGCTTATCATCAAATTTAAATAAACATCTGAGAGATATGCAATTACAAAAGCACAAGTAACACTGACACTACTACTAATAAATGGTAATACAGTGTTCTGGAAAGTCTTCAATTTGAATTTCAAGAGGAAAACAAATTTCTCATGTAATTTAAATTCTCTAATTGTGGCTATCCATTTGTATGTTTTGACTTCTACTCCACATACATTTATTATTCATTCAAAAAATTAAAAGGCCGACTGGAAAAAGTTAAATGAATTATTTAAGTATAATTTTTTATCCAAAAGACAAAAAAGAATTTGGTTCTAATGAGTGATACAAAATTGATAAAATAAAATACTGTAATTTAGAAAACAAATAGAAAAAATCCTTAGTTATTATAGGATGCCTTAGAGCTCAAGCACATAAATAGGTATTGATAACGTATAATAGAATATATTTAAAAAAGCTGGCGATTTGCGTTCTTTCTGAAATCTCCCTTCCAATTACAGATGTTTCTGCTTCCCAAGGACACCTGTACTAAGTGAAAGGGTCTCAAGAGAATAAAGACAAAGTTATGACAATGGGATTAATTGGAAAACTGAAAGCCATGAGATTCCAATATCAGAGATAGGAATGTTTGTCAAGAGAGTAAATTACACATAGCTGTCACATCGAGAATGCTTATTACTAGTATATCAAAGAACTGAAGAGGAAGTGGGACTTAAGTCAGAACTTAATTACTAGTATATCAAAGAACTGACGAGGAAGTGGGACTTAAGTCAGAACTTAATGGATTCATAACCTAAGAGTAACATATTATCTAAGAGTAAGTATAAAGAAGGACAAAATCATATGCTTATGAACCAAGAAGGGGACTCTGGAGTTACCAACTTCCTACCAGAGGAGCAATTACAACTGCTGTTTGGGCACAGAGAATAAAACTTCAAGCATAAGATAAGTGCTTAGCCAGTCTAGAATAGAGTCACCAGGGCATTTTTACTCCACTTTAATCTTGAATAGCTACTATTACTTGGCAATTTCAAGTTTGTAAATCTCTCCTACCCTAAATTAACACTTTATCTAAGATTGGTGTTCTGATTGCTAAAATGTTACTTTCTACTTTCCTAAAGTTTCCACGGTAAACTGTTTACTTAATTGACTGAACTCTACTTTTACAACCCCATAAAATATTATCATTCTTTAAGTACTGCTACCATTTTTCTACCATTACTTTCTTTTCGTGATAAGAAACTCTGAAATGAAAGAGCAATTATACATTCTGAAATGATCAAATATGACTATAAATTAACCTCTTAAAAATTGGCAAAAGAACAAAAGAGAAAAATAGACTAATCTGTTATACAACAATCTGAAACGTCTATGCCTTAGAGAATCAGATCAATTAGCACACCTTATTATAAACTACTTTATAGGTATGTCTGTATACATTATGTTTTATGTAATTCCATTCATGAAACTACATATGAATAAGATTTCCTTATATTCAGTATTGTGATATAGTTTTTATAAATCCTGTCTTGACTCACTTTTGAGGCCCTGACTAGAGGCCAGTCTGGTTTTCCTTTCTTGACCAGTCAATTAAGTTCAACACCTCCCTTATAGGGTTCTCACACTACATTCACTCTGATTGCCCCAGTGCTAGGTACCAACTAAGAACAGTCTTATGTTACAAAGCCTGCTGAAATGATTCACACCAGCTCATTTGAAGCCTGTTTACCCTGACCCATCCCGTTCCTTCCCGCAGAAACCAAAATAAAGGCACTTGCCCATTGTTCCTCTGTCTGTATCTGCCTTGTGACCAACGCTGGTGCTTGGCCTGAGTGGGCCTGTGTGGCATGCTGTTTCTCTCTAAGGAGCTGTGAGTATAACAAACTGTAAAACCCTTCTGGTTTCTCTCTTTTGATCTATATCTGGCCTCATTCAAGTTAATATGGTTAAAACAAGCATTAATAGACTCTGGCCAGGTAGCTCAGCTGGTTAGAGCATCATCCCAAAACACCAAGTTGCAGGTTCCATCCTCAGTCAGGGCACATACAAGAGTCAACCAATGAATGTATAAATAAGTGGAACAACAAATTGACTGTTCTCTCTCTAAAAATCAATAAATAACATTAAAAAAACCCAAGCATCAATAATAGTTGTCAATAGGTCTATAATTTTATCATGGACAACTATTTTCTGTTACTTTGGAGCTGCCACAAGTCAGCAAAAGCAACTGGTATGTTACCCCAAGTACATTTTTATTACTGCACAGTTCCAATGAGGCATTTATTCAGCTAATAATAATGCTGAACTTGAAACTTTTATTACCAACAAAATTCTATTTTAAGGTTGATTTTTTAAATGATAGCATTAATAAAAAAAAACTTTAAAATAATTTAAGCTATCTTTTGAAGAAATTATTACAAAGGAGTAACCATGTTGGATAAGCAAGCAATGAGGTACAGGACTAACTGAAATCAAACATAAAAGTATGCGCAAATGAAAAAACAAACAAACACTTTCCTTGCTTGCGACCATCCCTTGCAATGTACCACAAAACTTTTGGCATTGAGAGATGACTATATGGAGATTATGCAAAAATTGACCTATATGCAAGGAAACTTGACACATTATGTTTGTGTAATGTAAGCCAGGAAATGTTAAACAATTTAATAAATGGAACTGCCAGCAGAGTTGTAATACTTTATTTTTATCTTTTTGATTATCCTGTGATTCCCATCAGGAAGTGTTATAGTTAATTAGCTGGGCTAGTGTTGGGGTTGCTTTTTAAATATACTATCTTCACAAGTATCCTATTATCCAATCTAGGGGTAGAATAGAAAAAACAGTCTGAGAAACACTAAGTAGAGTTGGTGACATACTAACCTAATGCATTCCACTTTGCCTTTGTTGATGTTCCCCGTTTTATCCCCCCAAAAGAGCTCCAAAATAATTACAAATTGAAAGGGAAGAGGTTTTAGCCATTATCTTTTTAATGTTTATATTAATAACATTCCAATGACATCCTACCTTATGTTAGAGATAAAAAATACAAGCTTGACAGTAAATTGGGGTTTTCTTCCTGCTAAGAGTAGAAGTGTCTACAACTAGACTAAATTTTCATCATAAAATAGTTTAGGCTAACTTAGAAAAAGTTCCTGTTTGCTGCACATATTTCTTTTTTTCCCCTCCCTTCACCATTTTTTCAGTTGTAGGTTAATTTTTGTCTACTTTGAGTTATAAAGCCTTCAGTGTCAGTCCTTCCATTCTGCTAGTTTTTTGTCACCTACCATTTACTGTGAAATAGTACATTTGTGTTGTTTTAAGATGCTAAATTTGTAGCAGTTAAAAACTCATATGAAATTGTTGCATATGAAACAAAATAATTTAAGAAAAATTTTCTTCAGAATTCTAATTTACTTTGAAGGTATATCACACTCAAACTACCCACCAGCTCATCTCATTTTAAACTTTAGGGAGTGAAGAGCTGAGGTGGACAGCTTATCTCTGCTTCAAGGTGTCAACTGATGGTCATTGGTGCTAATTCAGTGCCAACAGGAGTCCCCAATGTGGGGTGTAGTGAAGAAGGAAACTTTATTCAGTACAAAACAGTTAGATTGTGTTGCAGCACTGGGTGTGAAAACAGCACAGCTGTGAGGCAGCCCTGGGCCAGGCCCCTCTCCAGCTGCGCAGCTCTGTTCTGTTGCTCACTAGTCTGCACTGCTGTGCTCCAAGCAGGTTGGCTTTGTGGCTCAGCTCTGCTGTCTTCTGCTCCACTCTGGCGAGACACCAGCCAGAGAAAGGCAATCTTCAGTCCAAGTCAGAGGGAAGCTGGCTTATATAGGCAGAGGTCCCCAACCCTGGTTCAGGATTGCTCTGTCCTCATGCAAATTAGCACTCCAAATCTTAACAGTTTGATAAGTCCAAAAGGCACTCTCCTGATTGGTCAAAATATAGTCACTCTGGATGGTTGAAGCTGCTCAGCTCTGATTGGATGGGGAAAGCAACAGTCCTATTGGTTGAAATAGGAATCCAGGAACTCTGTTATAAGGAATGGCTCTGATGGCAGGGAAGCAGTGCATGCAGACGGTTCAGTACAAGAGGCAGGCAACTTGGTGCAGGGTTCTCCCTGAAGTGCAATTTGTGTGAGCGGTCCCCATGTAGAGATGGTTGCTAGGCTGTTTTTGTTTTTTTAATTTGAGCCCAGTTAGCCATCAGGAACTCTTCTTAGTAGGTACTTCTTTTTCAGGGTCCACAAAGGGAATAATGAAAATATCACATACAGAGAAAATAACTCACAATTGTTAAATTCATAGTAGAAAGAGATTGCTGAAGCAGACTGAGATACATGATGCCAGCCAGAAAGAAAAAAAAAGTCCTGCTCAAATAGTTTCAGTGTCTCCTTAGAGTTCAAATTTTAACATAGGATTCCAGACCTTTCTATGAATAAAGAAAGCACACAATGTGATATTACCAATTCCTTATTTTCAGGCAGGCAACATTGTCTAAGGAATGAATGCACGATTTGGAGAAACAGGATTTGGAGTCAAGTCTGTGCTTCAATAGTTAGCAGCATTGCTACCTTAATTACTAAATTAGATTTCCCCTCAACTATCTCCCAATGCATCTGCTTGAGGTATGTAAATGCTTTTAACACCAGAATACTTATCACTTCCTGAGTATGACCAGGTTTTCCAACTTTGGTCATCATTTAACTAGTTCCACTCTTCTGGAATGCTTTTCACTCACTGTTTTGCCTGTTGAGAGCTTGCCTATTTTTAAAGATTTAGTAAAAATGCCACCTTCTTTATGAAACTATCACAGATTTAGCCAGTTGAAATTAATTCTGCTTCCCCTCTCCTACCTTGGTTGTTTTTAGTTTATCTATAGGATGAGGCCCAGCAATCAGGATTTTAAAAAGATTCCCAGGTGATTCTAATGTGCAGCCAGGGTTGAGAACCACTGATCTATAGCATCATCAGCCTACTCCTCGTGTATCAAGCTCATAAAATCACATACAGTCAACACTGGAACCTAAAAGATATTGTTAGCTTCAGAGGAAGTTTGGTCACTTTAATCCTCTCTTAATTTCAATTCCCCTCTACCCAAGCCGTCACAAATAAACATACCATCTAAAACTTGCGGTTTTGCTATGTGGGCTCAACTTCAACACAAGTCCCCTAGGTGTCACTTCTAATCAGAATGCCTATTTGCGAGCTCCTTTTCTTTAAGGAAATACAGGAGCTCCCACTGCTGGAAGATGCTCTCTTCTATGCTTTATTCTTTTGTGAGGTTCAGCAAAGCTTAATTTTGTAATGAGTTAGCCATAGATGTCACTTTCTAACCCCAAAGTGTTTACACTTCGTCACCATTACAGCCCCTGCAAAAGTAAGGTAAGAGGAGAGGCTCCTGACCTGAATTAGCACGTGGTACGAAAATAGTTCCCTCCCCAGAAAGTGTTCAGATGTAAGGAAGTGGGGAAAAGGGTTGTCTCATTATTCCAAGGCCATTCTGGCAGGACAGACTAGAGCAACTTTTTCAATCTAGAGTTAGCACTTTCTTCATTCTTTAACAAAAAAGACAGAAGATCTGCCAAAGGCAAGTGAGGAGCAGGAGGACCAACAAGACCATCCGCCGCAGTGGTGCTGCTCTCCTGACAGCTTGGATGGAGGTGAGGCCGCCCGCCGTGGTCGGCAAACTGCGGCTCGAGAACCACATGCGGCTCTTTGGCCCCTTGAGTGTGGCTCTTCGACAAAATACCACATGCGGGCGCTCGTACAGTGCGATCGAAACTTCGTGGCCCATGCGCAGAAGTCGGTTTTCGGCCTGGGCGAGTCTATTTTGAAGAAATACTGTTGATATTTGGCTCTGTTGACTAATGAGTTTGCCGACCACTGCATGGCTCTCACAAGCCACCAGAAGCTGGAGCCTCACTTCCGCTTCCGGAAAGCCTTCCCCCCCCACCCCCCTTGCAGGTGGTGCGAAGGCAGCCAGGAGGAGGGCGCTGGACTCGCCGCGGGGAGGTCTGAAGGTAGGTGGGTCCTCATTAGGAATGGTGGTTCCAGTTGGCACCAGCTGTGGGTTGACGTAATCTGAGGGAATAAGTATGCACTGTGCTTCCAGCGGCTCCTGGGAGTCCTTTCCCGCAGTTCCTGTACTGGCCCCTGGTTCCTTTGAGGTAACCCACTTCCGCAGGCCCGCAGCCCCACGGTGTGCCAAGCCCTCCAAATCCCTGTCCTGGGGAGCCTTGGCCTTTGTCCTCCACTCCCATGTACACCCGCTTCCCCATGGCGAGAATGAAGAGCCATAAGCAGTCTCCCCCAGAGCACACAGTGTATTTTAGTCACTTACTATTAGCATTTAATTCTGCAGAGTATAGTACATTTATTTATGCATCCAAGTCCTGAAAGAAGGTAAAGGTCAAAAGTTTGATTTTGGGTTTTTTTTGCCAACGTTGGCATACTAATTTCAATAATTTTGTTAAAGAGACACGTGGCAATGAGCATTTGTATGTCAAATCCCATGGAAAAGAAACATTTTTTTGCTCTCAAGGAGCATCCAAGATAAAAATACTCAACTCAAGCATATCAATACTGCACATATATTAAATTCAATGATTATTTATTAAATGTCTATTATGTATTAGACTCTGTACTAGGTATTGGGCATAGGAACTTGGATCAACCTTTGTCTTAGAGATCTGAACTTACAGTCTTGATGGAGGAAAGGGACAGTGCACACAACAATTACTAGTCTCTTTAAAGGTGTGAGATGAACACTGGTAAGTGCTGCTACTCAGATTCAGAACAAGTGGGAGTACAGGAGACATAGGGAACTGAGTATATGTTTAAAGGAAATTGGAAAAGCTTGGTAGAAGAGGTAGTATGTGAAGCACCCCTTGGAAGAAAGGGGCTTATGTTTATAAGTGGAATTCTGGCTTAAGGCTTGTACTTTCTAACAGATCTCACTTGAGGGCTTTGCTCCATTTTCCCCTTGCTTTCCAGTCCCTTTGTCTTCAATCCACCCACCCAGCTCTTGTTCTGTTTTCTTGGAAGTATCCTAGGTCAGGATATAACGCAAAAATGATAATTACCTCTTATTAAAGTACTTGTTTATGCATGGACAGTACTTGTAAAGAAATAATTTTCATTTTTTTACAAATTTGTTTTAGTCAAGTCAACACAGCACAGTCCCTGTGGTCCATCTGCTAGGACACAAAAATAGCCTCACTATGTAGAAGCAGATGTTTAAAATGGTATTAATTAAAATGAGATTCCACCTGTAATAGAAAACAGCAAGTGGATGCAGAAGGAATGCTGTAAGCTGGCAGTGCTTGCTATTGCCTTCCATTCCCGTAGGAATGTACATTTGCGGGTAAAATCTTGCTAATAGGAATATGCTTCTGGTTTTGGTCCCTAGTGATAGGATTTATTATATCACTATTATATGACTTATTATATTGAAACACCATCACCCTAGGCTTGTTAGGAAAATGGCAGTCATAAAAATAACCACTGTAGGATGGATACCTTCTTACCAATGAACAAAGTTATCTTGGGCAGAAAATTAATAACCATCCTATATTAGTAACAGAAATAAACATTTACTAGTTACCCTACTTATCGGGTGCTTTACTGTACATTTTTACAAGAATGCTATCAAGGAGGTATTTTCCTCACTTTATAGATGAAATTGAGACTGAGCAAAATATTAAACTAGAGGCCCGATGCATGAAATTCGTGCATGAGTAGGCCTTCACAGCCCCTGCTGCCTTGGTCCTTGCAGTCCCAGCTTCGTCCTGAAGGTCATCCAGAAGGTAGTCTGGACTGTTCCGCTATTCTGCCGTTTGAACAATTTTCATATTACACTTTTATTATTATAGATAACTTGCCCAAAGTTGCAACTACATTGAAATCCAAGACTCTCATATTCCTAAGGTAACACACTTTTCCCCTATTTAGCACTGTCTTTACAACAATGGATGCACATAGAGGTTAAAAACCTTACACTATCAAGTGGAGTATGTAAATCCAGGTCTGTCTGAATCTAAAGCCCATGTGCTGCTATATATTTTGGGCCTTTGCCTCTAACTTCAGTTAGCCTCATTCATGGTATGGAGGAGAAGAAAAGAACATCTAGTGAAGTAAGCAGAGTTCTCAATTATAATTAGCAAGTCCAGGCTAGCATTTAAGAAACTGTAAACAGTTCAGAAAAACATTATACAGATTGGTGAAAATAGGTGAATCGTTTTTTAATATATGTAAAAATGTGGATTAACTAACTTCTTAAACCATATTCTTTTATTAATCCAACAAATATTCGTTTATTATTTTATGTGAATCATAAGATAAATCAGACAAAAGTCCCTGTCTTCGTGGAATTTGCATTCTGTTTGGAGATGTAGCCAATAAAAAGATAAATATATGTCGGCAAAATATGTTGCACAAAAGATTATAAATTTTAAGTAGAAAGGTAAAGTAGAAAATGGAGATAGGAAGTGTGTGGTAGAGGTTGTTGCAATTTTAGGTAGAGCGGCCAAGGATGACCTTACCTGAAGAAGATAAAAGAAAGGAGCCAATCCAATATCTGTGGGGAGTGCATTCCAATAGGTGGAATATCAAGTGCAGAGGCCTGAGGCCAATGAGGCAGGAACAGAAGGTGGAAAGGTAGATAGTAAGATGAAGTTGGAGTGATAAAGAGAGGAAGTTCAAATCATAAAGGGCCTTATGGGTCATAATAAGGACTTTGACTTTTATTCTGATGAGATGGAAACTATTGAAGGATATTGAACTGATGAGTAACCTAATCTGACTTAATGGTGTTTGTTGTTTTTAAAATTGTGGTAAAAGACACATAAAATTTACCATCTTAACCATTTCTAAGTGTACAGTTTAGCAGTATTAAATACATTCACATTGTTGTGCAGCTGTCACCACCCTCCACTCCCATAATGCTTTTCATCTTGTCAAACTGAAACTCTATACCTAACTCCCCAGTCTCAGCCCCCTTAACCTCTGGCAACCACCACTATACTTTCGAAGTTTCTCATATAAGTGGAATCATGTAGTATTTTCTCTTTTTGTACCTGTTATTTCATTTAGCATAACACTGCCAATTGTAATCACATTTTGGCTATGCTTTTTTCTGTTTTATATTTTTTTTCCTGTTGTTGTGTGAAGTGTTGGTAATTATACTAAACCAATGACACATTTGTGACAAGAGTCTTATTATTTGTCACTCATATAGAAATGAGGTTATTATATTTGCCACATGATGTTTCATGGGAAGAATCTGATAAGAAGGTGAGGAGACTATAATGTTACTCTTTACTTACCTTGCGATTTAAAATTAGGAGACAATGGTTCTACTTCTCAGTGGAGCCTTTCTTAGTTTTACCTTGCTACTCTGATGAGTGTATCAGAAGGGGAAAAATTTACCACATATTTGTAACAAGTGACTACCTGGGATAACAAGTGATAAGCTTTCTGGACAGTCTTATAATAAGACTATTTTGAATATTAGTGGCCTGGTGCACGAAATTCATGCCGGGGGGGGGGGGGCGGGTATTCCCTCAGCCCAGCCTGCACCCTCTCCAATCAGGGACCCTTTGAGGGATGTCCAACTGCCAGTTTAGTCCCTCTCACAATCTGGGACTACTGGCTCCTAACTGCCTCTGCCTGCCTGCCTGATTGCCCCTAACTACCTCTGCCTGCCTGCCTGGTTGCCCCTAACTGACCTCCCCTGCCAGCCTGATCTCACCCCCAACAGCACTCCCCTGCTGGCCTGGTTGCCCCCAACTGTCCTCCTCTGACAGCCTGATCTTGCCCCCAATGGCCCTCCCATGCCAACCTGATCTCACCCCCAACGGCCCTCCCCTGCCGACCTGATCTCGCCCCCAACTGCCCTCCCCTGCTGGCCTGATCTCATCCCCAACAGCCTTCCCCTGCTGGCCTGATCAGCCCTAACTGCCTCTGCCTCAGCCCCCACCACCATGGCTTTGTCTGGAAGGAAGTCAGACGTCCAGAAGATGGCTGGTCGACCCGGTCTACTTAGCATATTACCCTTTTATTAGTATAGATAGATTATAGAGAATAGGATTGCTTAAATGGGGGAGGGGAAGCCTTTTTCAGCAGGAGGAGATGCTCTTGGCAGACAAAAATACATAATCCCTATATCTGGACTGATAGCCAGCCATATGCACTATATTGCCAAATCAGTCATTAAAAAATTGAACTGTTTTCTTACACCTTACACTAAATAGCCATTGTCCTTAAAACCCCTCTTCAGCCCCTACCTTAGGTTCTGCCTTCCCAGTTCATCCAGACTAGGTTCTGATTGGTCAGTTTCTATGCCAGTCAGCGTCAAAAGTCCGCCTCCTAGGAAGCCATTGGCTCCTCACAACTTCATCCAGATTTGGTTCTGATTGGTCAGTTTCTATGCCAGTCAGCATCTCTAGGCCTATTTCCGGGCCTGATCAGAGAGGCGGGGCTGATCAGCAGCCCCCCGCAGAGGCCTGGAGAGAAACAGAGGTGCGGCTGCTGGCCAAGCCTGGAGAGAAAGGGAGAGGCAACGGCTGATTAACAGCTGCCATGGAGCCTATGGATCAGATCCTGCTTCACTCTCCAGGCCTCTCTCTGGGCCTGATCCGCAGTCCCCTCAGCAGTCAGTGCTGACTTCCTGCCGGTCAAGCCTTTGGTCATTTTAGACATTATGGGCCCTGGGTTTTTATATATTAGGATAATTAAAGATCCTATTATGATGTGAAACAAGTAGGTTTCAAAATTTTTAATTTCATAAAATACAAGGTCATATTATTATGAGACATGCGAAATGAAATGGAGGTAAGCTTGCCTAACTAGTAGCCCACAGATAGGTCTGCGTACACAATTCACATCCAACCAGATATAGGCTGTGGTGCTGGCAGTTGTTTATTCTGGCTGAAAGTCTGACAGAAATGATTCTGGGTTCTATGTTTGGGACTTCTGGGCAGCTGCAGTGATTCCAGGAATCTCCTCTTTTGTCGGCACCCAATTTGTTCGCTGATCTAGAGAGATAGGGTCAGGAGAATATAGGATTGTAGAGACCCCACTCTTTGCCCTATTGATCTTCTGGATGGTGTTAAATGTTGTTTCATTATATGGCCCCTGCCTTCTACCCATATTTGCTTCCTATCCCTCCCACCACCACTCCTCTCACACATACACAAAAATAAGAACTTTAGCTTATCCATCCATTTTTTTTAGAACCGAGACTGAGGGAAACAATGGCCAATTGTGTTAATTCAGATAATCCGATTGTAGGGCTCATTATCATTGGATTTTACTATTTGAAACTAGGTTTCTAAGAAAAGAACTGAAATTACAAAATAGAGACATCTTTGATATGTCAAGGAATAGCAAGGAGGGCATTGCGGCTGGAGCAAAGTGGGAAAAGGGTAAAATTGTTGAGTATAAGGTTAGAGGAGTAAGGGAGTGTGGGGGAAGGTCCAGATCATGACCAATTAATTACCATGCGTCTAAAATGGAAACCATCCCCACATGCCACGATATTTTGAATTTAATGAGAAAATTCAATTTGCAATGAATATTATAAAAATAAATATTACTCACAATTTGGGTGGTCTTGAATATTTTCAGCTGAAAATTCTCACAAAAAAATGATTTTAAAGTTGGTCAGGGCTGCCACTTAGGGAAAACATTTTTTTTTTTTTTAGACTCGAATGGCGTGGGGGAAGGTCTTCTGCTTGCATATACAGACACTTGCGGTGTACAATGGGTGAAAGCCATCTAGGTCATACTAGGGACTTAGATTTTACTCTGAGTGTGATGGAAATTCATTGGAGTGTTTTGAAAAGAGAAATGACATTATCTGTCTAAATGCAGGTAAACAGGATTACTCTGGGTGGTGTATTGAGAATAGATTCTGGGAGGTTGGGGGTGAAGGTAACACAAGCAGGGGCAAAGCTATCACTTGAAGGAGGATATTAAAATAGTTAAGATGAGAGGTGATGGCAGTTTGGACCAGAGTGGTAACATTGGAGATTGTAAGAATGATAAAAGTATGGATATATTTTAAAGATGGAGCCATCAGGATTTGCTATCTAATTGAATATGAAATATGCGATAAAGGAGTAGGAAGATGACACCAAGCTTTTGTCTGTTTAACTGAAAGTATGGCGTTGCCAGGAGGAATTGGTTTGAGGGTATATATCAAGCCCCGTTTTTTTTTCTGACACCACATTTTTTATTTCCACTGTAAATTCAGCCAGCCCCCTAGTACAGCCTGTGCTGCTCTTTCTGCTCCATTGCCAAGTTTACCAGAGCACAAAGTTGTCTTGAAAATAGATTTCCATTAAACACATTTTGAAATTTCAGAGATTCAGTTGCAAAGCCCCAATTTTTTTCATTGTAACAATGGTCATACTGTGTATACAGCTGGACGGTTTATGGTTCCACTTCATTTTGAACCAGCACGGACTGGCTTATTTTTAATACCACTTATAAGAAGTGTCAGCAGGCACCAGGACTGTAGTGTTGCATCATTGCATGAACCTGTTTTTGCCCTTCTTGAAGGCAAAGGCTGCTCTGACACTTCACCCCATCAAACCAGGCACCAGTGGTGCATTCCCTCTGCTCTCCAAACTCCTGGCTGCTTCCAGATCTGTAATGGAAATCCAGGCTTGTTCTTACCCTCACCCCCTACTGTTTCCACCCTCTTAAATTCCACTTTACAACACACAAAGCAAGATAGCCTTTGTTAAAAAGTCTAATGGTCTTAATTAATTGAATTAGTTAGGCTAATTATAATACCAATTAGAACCAACAGATTAAACCCAGTTTTTAACATTAATTTTGAGGTGCTATTAAATATGTAAGTAAACATGCCAAGGAAGCAATTAGATAATTGTGTCTAGAGTTCAAGGGAGAGGTCCAGGCTGGAGCTATAAAAAAACAAATACAAAAAAACACACAAATAAGTGGTCTAAGAACTGAGTCTTGTCATTCTTCAACATTTAGAGATTATTTTTTTTGTTCTTTCCTTCATTCAATTATTCCCAAAGGGCAAAAGTACTTAATGGGGGTTGAAGAAAAAGACCACAGTCTGGGAGTCAGGTGACATTGTTCTGGGACTGTACTGGTTGTGTGACCTTGGGCAAGAAACTACTCCACTCTGAATCCATGAAAGGCTTGAATCAGCATTTTCGAACTGCAGGCTACAAGTCTGAGCCCACAGAGTAACCAGTGCTTGGAGACTGATCTTACAAATAGCGGGGCAGATGGAGGTCAGGGACCGGGATGCCCCTATGCTGAAGAGATCATCCACACCATGTCGCTAGATCTCCAGAGTGAATATGTGTCACCCGACATGTCCATCTCGGGCCTGAGGTCCTTGGGGAACCAGAGTATGCAGGTGCAATGTGCTCAGGGAGCAGTAGGTGAACTATGTGTATATATATACTAGAGGCCCAGTGCGCACAAAATTGTGCATAAGTAGCTAGCTTCCGCCTGCCTCAGCTGGCCACCCCACCCACCACCACTTGTAGCTTGCTGCCCCGCCCTTTGCTTCTAGTAGCTTGCGCCCTGCCCCACATGCCGCGAGAGCTGCTCTGCTCCTTTGGTTGTGATGGCATTACAGTGTGATGGCTAGTAAAACTCTGCTGCAATGAATTACCTTTCACATATGTCATTTCATATATATGCACATAGATCTGTAGAATAAATTCCTATAAGTGAAATTGTTAATTTAAAGGATACCTACATTTGTAATTTTGATAGACTTTGCCAAACTTTCCTCTATGGAAATACCACCATATACTTCCATTAACAGTGTGTCAGGATTTCTGGTTTCCAGTCACACATGTAGGGAGTTTGGAAGTCACCATTCCATCCTAACAAGTAGAAAGCTAAACAGACTGAAAAACAAATAACTCATTTTTGTTCCATAAGAGAGGGGAGGACACAGAGCAAACTACTGCTCCCAAGACTGGAAAAACAGACAAGTGATACAGGGAGTTATGGCTCATGATAGGAAACCACAGCAGGAACCAGTGCCAGGTTAGGAAAACCTGAATTGTAATTGATTAATTTCTATAGACTCAATATAGACAAGTCTGAGAGTTGAAAACTCCAGGAAAACCAATCATAGGAGAGCCCCCACAATGTTGTGATATTTCTCTTCTGGAACTCATCCAGGTTCTCACTGTAAATGCTGGAGAAAACTCTCCTTATGTTTCCTTATGTTTGCAGCTGGAGGAGAGGAGAAGGAACCATTTTGATATATGCCAAACCACTCTGTTCTTGACAGGGTCTACTCTCAGGAAAAAAATAATTAACTAGAGACTAATCTGTTGGGATATTATTATTAGAGTCTACCTCTCCTAGAAGAAGGAAAATACTCAATTTGGCCCCCTTTAGCCATCCTGCCTCACCTAAGGGTTGAGAAGAAAAGTGAGAAATCCTTGTGAAGTTCACAGTCAAGTCATAGACTTACTAAAAGACTGAGATCTTACTATGGGACTATGGAACACTTCCCCTTTCATGACACCTTACCAGCATCCTAATATATAAAAACCCGTAACAACTGACCGAAGGCTCAACTGAACACCGGAAGTCAGTCCTGCAGTCAGGGCTGGGTTGCTGTGGTGACCCAGCACTGACAGCCTGGGCGTGGGCGTGGCGACCCAGCACTGAATGCTGAGGGGGCTGCAGATCAGGTCCAGAGAGAGGCCTAAAGAAAGAGGAGGGTCTGATCCGCAGCCTCCATGGCAGCTGTTGATCAGCCATTGCCTCTCTCTCTCTCTCTCTCTCTCTCTCTCTCTCTCTCTCTCTCTCAGGCTTCGCCAGCAGCTGCGCCTCTGTTTCTCTCCAGGCCTCTGCAGGGGCTGCTGATCAGCCCGCCTCTCTGATCAGGCCCAGAGATAGGCCCGGAGACGCTGACTGGCATAGAAACCGACCAATCAGAACCAAATTGGCCGGCAGAGGAGGGCAGTTGGGAGCAAGATCAGGCCTGCAGGGAAGGGCACTTGGGGGCAACCAGGCTGGCAGGGGAGGGCAGTTGGGGGCAACCAGGCTGGCAGGGGAGGGCAGTTGGGGGTGAGATCAGGCCAACAGGGAAGGGCAGTTAGGGGCAATCAGGCAGGCAGGCAGAGGGGTTAGGGACAATCAGGCAGAGTCAGTTAAGGGTGATCAGGCAGGCAGGCAGGTGAGTGGTTAGGAGCCAGTGGTCCCAGATTGCAAGAGGGATGTCTGGCAGTCAGACATCTCCCAAGGGGTCCCCGATTGGAGAAAGTGCAGGCTGGGCTGAGGGAACACCCCCCTCCATGCACGAATATCGTGCACTGGGGCACTAGTCTATATATATATATAAAAGTCTAAGTGACTGTTATGACTGGTCAACCAACAACTGGTCGACTGAAAGCTATGACACACACTGACCACCAGTGAGCAGACACTCAAAGCAGGAGCTACTCCCTGGTGGTCAGGGCGCTCCCACAGCCAACCTCCCATGGCCAGCCAACCTCCCGTGGTCCCTCCCCCAGGCCGGATGGGCCCAATCGGCCTAATTGTTGGCCAGGCTGAGGAACCCCACCTGTGCATGAATTCGTGCACCAGGCCTCTAGTATTACAATAAAGACCTATTTATAGCAGTTTCTTTTGCACAGTACATCATGTCCAGCTACAAAAAAAAAATTTACTAGGCATACCAAAAGGCAAAACACATTTTGAAGATACAGAGCAAGCTGAGAGATGACAAGAATGTTGGAATTATTAAGAATGAGAGATGATAAGAATGTTGGAATTATCATAAAGGGAATTTAAAACAACAATGATTAATATGGCAAGAGCCCTATTGGATAGAGAAGAGTTGTGCAGTGCTGGGAGCCGGTCCATGCTTGCTGTTTCAAAGGACCTGGCATATATGGCATACTGTTCTTAAAATGTTTGCTCACCTTCTTGGCACTGTGTTTTAACCAAGGTCTCCTCTCTGAGAAAGGTTGTTTCCCCAGGTAGGGATTTTCCCCTGAAGTTAGGGAGGGAATAAAACCCCTCAATTAAGTGCCAGGTGGGTAATTAATCACTTTAACTACGAACAATCATGCTTAAGCTACATAATCTTTACTCCCTGGAATGGAGATAAGAAACGCCCTAACCTTTGTAATAGAGATTGATAGGATTGAATCAACTGGTATAAATACAGATGTAACAAGACAGCAAGAGACAGAACTTAGAACACAGAACTTACAAGAGAGAACCTACAGACAGAACCTACACAGAACGTACAGACAGAAGAACTTTGCTGGAGAGAACATGGCAAAAGATCCTGGACTGAACCTGACTAGAACCTGGCTGGAGAACCTGGACAGAACCTGGCTGAAGAACCTAGCGAGGGAACATGGCTACAGAACCTCGCTGGAGATCCAAAGCAGAACCTCTCTGGAGATCCAGACCAGAACTTGGCTGGAGACCCTGGCTAGAGATCCTGGCTAGGCTGCTGATCAACTGAACACTGTCTCTGTGTCCTTCCTTCTTCGCCGACTCTGTCTACACCTTTGGGGACCCCTGGACCCGCTGGGGTTGGACCCCAGCAGTGCAGTATAAGCAGAGAGATGTAAATCCTAAGCAATAACTAAAAATAATGCTAAAGATAAAAAAACACTAAAACAGAAATGAAGAATTCCTTTGGTGGACTTATTAGTAGCCTGGATATGGCTGAGCAGATAATCTCTGAGCTTGAGGATATATCAATAGAAATCTCCAGAACTGAAAAGCAAAGAGAAAAAAATACTGAAGTAAACAACAACAGAATATCTCAGGACTGTGGGATAAGTACAAAAGGTGTTAACATGTGTAACTGGAATACCAGTAGAGGGAGAAAGGGAGAAAGGAACAGAAGAAATTTCTGAAATAATAATGATTAAGAACTTCCCCAAATTAATGTCAGACATTAAATCACAGATCAAGAAACTCAGATAACATCAAGCAGAATGAACTCCAGAAAACTATACCTAGGCATATTTTTTTTCAGATTATAGAAAATCAAAGATAAAGAAAAAATTCTGAAGGAAACAAAAGGAAAAACACTTTACCTATAAGAAAACAAAAATAAATTACATCTGACTTCTCCTCAGAAACCATGCAAGCAAGAAGAGAGTGGAGAGAAATAAAGTGTTAAGAAAAACCCACCAACCCAGAATTCTGTACCCTGCAAAATTATCCTTCAAAAGTGAAGGAGAAATAAAAAACTTTTTCAGACAAACAAAAACTGAGAGAATTTGTTGCTAGTAAATCTGCCTTGCAAGCAATGTTTAAAGAAGGTGTTTAGAGATAAGGAAAATGGGATAGGTCAGAAACTCAGATCTACACAAAGAAAGGGAAAGCATCAGAGAAGGAATAAGGAATAAGGAATAAAGAAGATAGCATGTAGGTAAATGTGTTACTCAAATCCTCCCACAACCACATTAAAATGACAACTAAATTGTAATAGAACCATCATAACCAACTGAAATGTAGCTGAATGGAAGTCCTACAACTAGGGATTTAAATAAGAAGTCACATTAAAACTAATAGGAGGGACAGAGACATGGACCATCTGGACCCACACCCATGTGTGGCAGATAAAAATTGGGAGAGATATCTTGGCTATGGAAGCCCATCTGAAGAGCAAGGGGTCCCAGCCCCACACTAGACCTCCCAGCCCAGAGATCCAATACCAAGAGGAGAAGCTCCCATAACTTCTGGATGTAAAAACAAGTAGGGATTGCCCAGCCTATGTGACTCAATGGTTGAGCATCACCTGTAACCTGGAGGTCACAGTTTGATTTCTGGTCAAGTCACATGTCCTGGTTATAGACTTGATCCCTTGTAGAGGGCATGCAGGAGGCAGCCATTTAATGATTCTCTCTCATTTTCAATGTTTCTATCTCTCTTTCCCTCTCCCGTGTGTGTGTGTGTGTGTGTGTGTGTGTGTGTGTGTGTGTGTGTGTCTTAAAAACCCAAAAACCCAGCAGGGCTTGTAACTGAGTGAGATGGAAGGCTTGCTTGATGGAGTTCATCTTAAAGGGCTCATGCATAGACTTACTTAGACTCACTCCCTCTGAGCGCCAGCACTGGGGCAGCAGCTTGAAAGGAACCAGGGACTGGGAGGAACTGAATTGTCTGGCATCAGGATGAGAGCTGGGGGGCAGCTTTCTGCCAGACAAAAATGCTGGCAGAGATCATTTTTCCTTTTCTGATACTTGCCCACTCCCCCAGATCCAGCAGGCAGGTACTATATCTGAGTCTATCAATCTGGCTAGTATTATTTGCCCAGCTCTGTTGATTCTCTGTGACGCTGGCCCACCCAACTTGTGGGCCCAACCCAAGTTGTTTCCAGTGGCTTTTTCATGCAAATGACCTCTCTTGCCTCATGCTTATAACTTTCCAAAAATCTCTCAAAAAACAGCATCTGACCTCTGTGTGCCCAGTACCTCTTGGTAAGTGGCCCCAGGCATGACGCTAACAGCAACTGGCCGTGTTTCCCAGCTTGGCCTCTCCTGGGTACCTCCAAGCCTAGCGCAAGTGATAGCCATCTGCAGATTGCTCTATAGCTCATGCCTGGTGGCCCCAGGCAGGGCACAGGTGCTGGCTGACTGGCACCTCCTGGGAGGCCCCAGAGCCAGTGCATTTTCTGGATAACTATAGACCACACCAGATTACAACCTTCACCAGCATCAACTCAAGGGGGCGACTCAGTGAGCACCACAGACCCACAGAAGTAAGTCCTGCTCCATAGTGTCAGCCCCTGCCAACAGCTCTTCCTCTGTAGCCAGAGCTGGTCCTCACAGCTGATTGGCCTAGGGGTCAATACCTCCCACTGATGCCAACAGCAATCAAGGCTCAACTACAACAGGACAATGCACATAGCTCACACAGAGGCACACCTGGAGCATCCAGCTTGTATGACTGGGGAGGTTGTGCCATTGGGTCTGATAGGACACTTATTACTCAAGGCCACTCTACCAATTCCATAAGACATAGCAGCTCTACCTAATACATAGAAACAAACATGGGAAGCCAGTCAAAATGTGGAGACAGCCCTAACCAGTTTGGCTCAGTGGATAGAGAGTCAGCCTGCGAACTCAAGGGTCCCAGGTTCGATTCCAGTCAAGGGTATGTACCTTGGTTGCAGGCACATCCCCAGTAGGGAGTGTGCAGGAGGCAGCTGATTGATGTTTCTCTCTCATCAATGTTTCTAACTCTCTATCCCTCTCCATTCCTCTCTGTAAAAAATCAATAAAATATATTTTTTTAAAAATGTGGAGACAAAGAAGCATGTCCCAAATGAAAGGACAGGGGAAATCTCCAGAAAAAGAGCTAAGTGAAATGGAGGCAAGAAAACTACCAGATACAGAGTTCAAGTCAATGGTTATAAGGATGCTCAAATAACTTAGTGGGAACTTCAAGGAACTTAGTGAGAACTTCACAGCTTACAAGAGGACATATAGACCATAAAAAAAGAGCCAGTCAGAAATGAAGAATACACTAACTTAAATGAAGAATACTTTAGAGTAAATGCATCAAATCAGTGATTTGTAATATAAAGAAGCAAGAAACACCCAATCAAATAAGCAAAAATAAAAAATAATTTTAAAAATGAAGATGCTGTAGGAAGTCTCCAGGACAACTTCAAACATTCCAACATTTGCATCATGGATGGAGAATAGGGAGAGCAAGAAATTGAAAGCCTATCTTAAAAAATAATGACAGAAATATTTCCTAACCTGGTGAGGAAATAGACATACAAGTTCAGAAAGCACAGAGAATCCCAAATAAGAGGAACCCAAAGAGGCCCTCACCAAGACACATCATCATTAAAATGCAAAAGATTAAAGACAAAGAGAGAGTCTTAAAAGCAGCAAGAGAAAAGCAGTTGGTTATCTACAAGGGAACTCCATAAGACTGTTAGCTGAGTTCTCAAGAGAAATTTTGCTGGCCAGAGGGATTGGCAAGAAATATTCAAATTTATGAAAAGCAAGGACCTACAACCAAAATTACTCTACCAGCAAAGCTGTGATTTAGAATCAAAAGAAATATAAAGAGCATCTCAGACAAGAAAGAGCTAAAGGAGTTCATCACCACCAAACCAGTATTACATGGAATGTTAAGAAGAAGAAAAAGCAAAAAGATAAAAATTATTAACAATAAAATGGCAATCTATATATATAAAAGCCTAAGTGACCATTACGACTGAATGACCAGAACAACCAGACGACTGGCCATAGCTATGACATGCACTGACCCAGACCTTGCTGCTGGGGCCCTGACAGCCCGAATGTGGTTCACCTGCACCCCAAACCCAGACAGGAGGGAGGAGGGAGCCCAATTTATCGTGGAATCAGCCACTGGTTAGCTTGCTGCTGGGGCCAACCTCCCGGGGTCCCTCCCTCCAGCTAGCCAATCTCCCAGTGTCCCTCCCCCCGGCTGGCCAACTTCCCACAGTTCCTCCCCCCCGGGTGCCAGCCCCCCCCCCCCCAATCAGCCTCGATTGCCGGCCAGGACAAGAGACTCCATCTGTGTACAAATTAGTGCACCAGGCCTCTAGTAAATACATATCTATCAACAATTGAATCTAAAAAGCAAAATAAACCAGCAGAACAGACTCAGATATACAGAACATTTTGACAATTGCCAGATGAGAGCAGTGTGTGTGGGGGGGGGGGGGGGAGGGGGGGAAGGTGAAGGGATTAAGAAGTATAAATAGGATGTTACAGAATACTTATGGGGATGTAAAGTACAACATAAGGCATATAGTCAATAATATTCTAAAAACTATGTATGGTGTCAGGTGGGTATGAGAGTAATCAGGATCATCATTAGAAAGGTATATAATGTCTAATCACTGGGGTATACACATAAAATTAATATAAGATTGTATGTCAACTGTAATTAAAAAGTTAAAAACATTTAAAAAGTAAGGAATAAAAACTTTTACCTTTCTTATTCTCAATTGACCCAACATATAACAGTTTGTTCAAAATTATACAAATGTATTCAATTTTATTTATATGTGTGTGTATGCTTGTATGTAAGTAAAATAAATGACAACAGTGATATAAGGAATGGGAGGGAGTGATTAGAATTATTTTATTATATTGTATGCACACTACCCATGAGGTGTTATAGTGTTGTTTGAAAGTGGGCTTGAATTAGTTGTAAATGTATATTCCAAGCTTTGAGGCATGAAATTTTTTTTTGAAGCTTGAAGATTTTATTTAAGTATGTCTTTGATATATTGAAAACTGAGCATTTTTATGACAAAAGTTTCAAGAAGAAAATTTTCTTTCCAGTTTCACCACTGTGGCTACCAGCCCAATCCTTATTTTAATGCAGAGATGCCGTGATTGAAATAATTTATATGTACAAATTATATCATAGAAAACCAATTTCTTTTTTTTTATTAGGTTTTTCTTTATTGTCTAAAGTTTTACATATATCTCCTTTTTCCCCAATTGACCTTCCACCCCCAGCCATTCCCACACTGGGCAAGCCCCAATCGCCCCAGTGTCTGTGTCCATTGGTTTTGCTAACATGCATGCATACAAGTCCTTTGGTTGTTCTCTAACCACCCCCTCCCCTATCATTTGTCTCTGGATCTATTATTGTTCATCAAATTATGTTAATCATATCCCATATATGAGTGAGATCATGTGATATTTATCTTTCTCCAACTGACTTATTTCGCTTAGCATAATGCTCTTCAGTTCTATCCATGCTGTTGCAAATGGTAAAAGTTCCTTCTTTTTTATAGCAGCATAGTATTCCATTGATATCTGGTAATGTGATCCCTTTGACTTTGTTCTTCTTTCTCAGGATTGCTGTGGCTATTCGGGGTCTTTTTTATTCCAGATGAATTTTTGGAGAGTTTTTTCTAGATCTTTGAAATATGCTGTTGGTATTTTAATGGGGATTGCATTGAATCTGTGTAGATTGCTTTGGGTAGTATGGACATTTTAATGATGTTTGTTCTAGCAATCCATGAACATGGTATGTTCTTCCATTTGTTTATGTCTTCCTCTATCTCTTTTTTCAATATCCTGTAGTTTTCCGAGTACAGGTCTTTTACCTCCTTAGTTAAGTTTATTCCTAGGTATCTTTTTTTTTTTTTTTTTTTTTTTTGGTGCAGTGGTAAATGGGATTGTTTTCTTTGTTCCTCCTTCTGTGAGTTCATTATTGGTGTATAAAAAGGCCATAGATTTCTGGGTGTTAATTTTGTATCCTGCTACATTGCCAAATTCGTTTATTAGGTCTAGTAGTTTTTTGATGGAGTCTTTGGGGTTTTCTATGTAAAGTATCATGTCTTATGCGAATAAGGACAGTTTTACTTCTTCTTTTCCAATTTGGATGCCTTTTATTTCTTCTTCTTGTCTGATCGCTATGGCTAGCACTTCCAGTACTATATCAAACAGGGGTGGTGAAAGTGGGCATACCTGTCTTATTCCTATTCTTAGGGGAAATGAGTTTAGTTTTTGCCCATTGAGTATGATGTTGGCTGTAGGTTTGTCATATAAGGCTTTTATTATGTTGAGGTATGATCCCTCTATTCCCACTTTGCTGAGAGTTTTTATAAAGAAAGGGTGTTGGATTTTGTTAAATGCTTTTTCTCCATTGATTGATATGGTTATATGATTTTTGTCTCTCAATTTTTTTATGTGATGTATCATATTTATTGATTTGCAGATATTGTACCATCCTTGCATCCCTGGAATAAATCCCACTTGGTCATGGTGTATGATCTTTCTAATGTAATGCTGAATTCGATTTGCTAGAATTTTACTGAGCATTTTAGCATCTATGTTCATCAAGGATATTTGCCTGTAGTTCTCTTTTTTCGTTGTGTCTCTATCAGGTTTTGGGATTAGGGTAATGCTGGCTTCCTAGAAAGAGCTTGTAGTGTGCCTTCCTCTTGAATTTTTTGAAAATAGTCTGAAAAGGATAGGTTTTAGTTCTTTGAATGCTTGGTAGAACTCCACTGAAAAGCCATCCGGACCAGGGCTTTTGTTTGCTGGAAGATTTTTGATTGCTGCTTCAAGTTCTTCGGTAGTTATTGGTCTATTTGGGTTTTTTGATTCTTGGTTGAGTTTTGGGAGCTTGTATTTTTCTAAGAATATGTCCATTTCATCTAGTTTGTTGGAATAGAGTTGTTCATGGTATTTTTTCATAATCCTTTGTATTTCTGTGGGATCAGTTGATATTTCACCTCTTTCATTTCTGATTTTGTTTATTTGGGTTCTCTCTCTTTGCTTCTTGGTGAGCCTGGCTAGAGGTTCATCAATCTTGTTTATACTTTCAAAGAACCAGCTCTTGGTTTTGTTGATTTTGTGTGTGTGTGTGTGTGTGTGTGTGTGTGTGTGTGTGTGTGTGTGTATTGGTCTCTATGTCATTTATCTCCCCTCTGATCTTATTATTTCCTTCCCTCTGCTTACGCTAGGCTTTTCTTGTTGCTCTCTTTCTAACTCTTTGAGTTGTACAGTTAGATAATTTATTACCATTTTTTCTTGTTGTTGTTGTTTTTTGTAGTTATTTTTTTTTTTTGAGATAGGCCTGTAGAGCTATGAAGTTCCCTCACAAGACTGCTTTCACTGTGTCCCACAGATTTTGGATTGTTGTGTTTTCATTGTCATTTGTTGCCATGATGATTTTTATTTCTTCTTTGATCTCTTTGGTAACCCAATCATTGTTTAATAACATGCTATTTAGCCTTCAGGTGTTTGATTTTTTAATTGTTTTTATTGTAGTTGATTTCTAGTTTTATTCCATTGTGATCTGAGAAGATACTTGATATGATTTCTATCTTCTTGAATTTGAAGAGACTTTGCCTATGTCCCAATATGTGGTCTATCTTTGAAAATGACCCATATGCACTTGAGAAGAAAGTATATTCTATGGCTTTGGAGTGAAATATTTTGAAGATGTCAAGTAATTCCATCTGATCTAGTGAGTCATTTATGATTGATGTTTCTTTGCTGATTTTTTGTTTAGAGGATTTGTCCATTGGTGTTAGTGGGGTATAAAAGTACCCTACTATGATTGTATTGCTGTCAGTCTTTCCTTTGATATCCTCCAGAAGTTTCTTTAATGTATTTGGGTGCTCCTATATTGGGTGTATATATGTTTACCAGAATTATATCTTCTTGTTGAATTGCTCCCTTTAGAATTATGAAGTGGCATTCCTTATCTCTTGTTAGGCCTTCATTTTGAGGTCTAATTTGTCAGATATAAATATTGATACCCCAGCTTCTTTTTCATTTTCATTTGCCTGAAAAACCTTTTTCCATCCCCTCACCATCAGTCTGTGTGAGTCCTGATGTAGGTTTCCTGTAGACAGAAGATATATGGGTCATGTTTTATTATCCACTCAGCTACCCTATGTCTTTTGATTAGGGCACTTAATCCATTTACATTTAAAATTATTATTGATAGGTACTTGTTTGTTGCCATTTTTATTCTTTATGCCTGTGTTCCTCTTCCATTCCTATTGATTCTTTTTACAGCAGGCTCTTTAGCATTTCTTGCATTGCTGGTTTGGTGGTAATAAACTCCTTTAGTCCTTTTTTGTCTGTGAAGATCCTGATTTCACTCTCAATTTTGATTGATAGCCTTGCTGGGTACAGTATTCTTGGATCAGACCCTGCCTTTGCATGACTTTGTATATTTTATTCCCTTACCTTCTAGCCCGCTGTGTTTCTGTTGAGAAATCAGTTGCTAGTCTGATGGGGGATCCTTTGTAGTTAACTTTCTGTCTCTCTCTGGCAGCCTATAAGAGTCTTACTTTGTCATTGGTGTTTGCCAATTTAATTATAATGTGTCTTGGTATCAGTCTTTTGGGGTTCATCTTGTTTGGGACTCTGTGAGCTTCTTGGATTTGTGTGAGTTTTTTTCTTCCCTATATCAGGGAAGTTTTCTGTCATTATTTCTTCAAACAGGTTTTCTATTCCTTGCTCAGTTTCCTCTCCTTCTGGAACTCCTATTATGCAGATGTTGTTTGGTTCATGTTGTCCCAAAGTTCCCTTAGGCTCTCCTGTTTTTTTAAGTTTTTTTTTTCTTCTAGATACTGCTCTGCTTGGGTATTTTTTCCTACCTTGTATTCTAGCTCACTGATGTGGTCCTCTGCTCCTTCTGGTCTACTGTTGATGCTATCTATTGATTTCTTTATTGCAGCGATGCCATCTTTCATTTCTTTTTGGTTCTTACACATATTGTTGAGTTTATCTTCCATCCTTTTCAGCGACCTTACCACCATTGCTCTGAATTTTTTCTCTGATATATTGCTTGCCTCCATTTTGTTTACTTCCTTTTCAGGTGATGCCTCCTTTCATTGTGGGCTGTTTCTTTGTCTCCCCACAATCACTCCTCTCTGGCTGTCTGGTTATGTAGCTCTCTCTCTCCTGCATTGACTTAAAGGCAGAAAATACAACACAACAAGACACAATGCACACAGCACCAAACACAAATGTATTCACAATACTAATAACCCCAAATAAAGGTGATCACCAGAGAAAAGAGAATTAGGGGATAGAGAAGAATGCAAAAATGATATTGAGAAAAGGAAAAAATGTAAGAGAGAAAAGAAAGAGAAGAAAAATAAGGGGGAAAAATATATGTATATGGGTAGAAAACTCCAATAAAACAACAACTAATCCAAAAAAAGCAAGTGACAAACACTCAGAGATTAATTCAAACTACAAACAACAACTAATCCAAAATATGTAAAATACAAACACCCAACCAACAAACACCCAGATGAATTGAGAAAGCAGAGCTTATTTCCAGAAGGTAAGGTCAAGGAATTGAATGAGTGGGGAAATAGCCACAATTAAGTATAGAGGAGATAAAAGAGAATGAGTGTATAAGAAGAAAAGTAAAAAACAAAATACAAAAAAAGGAAAAATCCATCTATGTATTCATTTATTATTGGAAAAGGAGAAGAGAGAGAGTAGATAGGCCTGAGTTGGTGATTGGAATTAGTTAAGCTATTAGTAGAAGAAAACTAGCAAGGAGAGGAAGAACAGAAGCAAAAAAAGAAAAAACAAAACAAACAAACAAAACAAGCGAAAAAACCAAACTAATCAACAATTGAACAACAAACAGCAAGATATTAAAAGGCAAAAAAAAAAAAAAAGGAAGAAAAAGAAAATTTGGATAGTGAAGAAAGAGAAGAGAGAAGTATGTATGGACTTGGAGCAGGGGAGCAGAAATTAGATATATGAGTAAGATCAATTTTTAACAGGGAGTAAAAAGAAAGAATAGAGAAAAAATAAAGCAGGATCAGGGTAAGAAAAACAGGACAAAAAAGGTGCAAAGTGAGGAAGAGAATATTGGTATAAAGGAAAAATTGAGATAGAGTAAAATAATGCTAAAGGGAAAATAAAAATGTAGAACACTAGTCCCAAAATAAAATAAAATAAAGGAAAAATAAAATAAAACTTTTAAAAAGGTAAAATAATAGTAGTAATAAAAATAATATAATAAATAAGGTAAAATCAACTGAGAAAAAATTTAGTTTCTTAAGTTAAAAGATAAAAAATAAAAATGTGAAGTAATGAAGGTCATTCACATCCTCTACTGTTCTGCTTGGCAGGTCTGTTTCCTGTCAGGTGGACAACACAGTATTGAAGTTCCCTGTGATCCACCACTCCTCTGTGTCATAAGCCACAACCCTGTTCTCAGGCAGGCAGGATCTCTTTGTTTCTCAGCCTGCCTTTAGTTGTATTTACACAAGACTCAATTTCTGATACAACTCCTGGGTGGCAGTGTTTCTGTATTAATATCCGGGGCTAAAAGGCCCCTCTACCCAGTGTTTAGATTGCTTTCCTTGCAGCACTTAATACTGGGTTGGAGGGACAGACTGCCCCAGAGCTGGTTTTCTGTTCGTCTCTCCCCACTCTGATACCCAGGTTCCACAAAAACAACTTTCCCCCGCAGTCTTGGTGAGTGTTTTTAATTGGAAGATCCTATGTACTGGACTTAGCAATTAAAAGCAAGGATTTAAAAAGAAAAAAGAAAGCCAGAGGACTCCTGTCTTTTTCCCCTGGCACAGTGCAGCAAATATATTGGTAGAACTTCAGGCTGCCTTTCTGGGCCCAGCCCTACTGTGGGTTAATTTCTAGAATCCCCTTCTGCCAGCAGCCTGTGGACCCCCTTCCACATTTGAGGGCTACGCGGACCCCAACAACCACGGATTTTGTGGGGCGCAGCCTTCCTCTGAGACTCTAGTTCCCACTGCACGCGTTTTGCCACGTTTCTCCCTCCAGCCTGGATCCCAGATGTCACCTTTCTCTAGGCGATATCTGACCTTTCAGTCCCTGGATTGCCTCGCCGGAATTAATTCGCCAGTTCCGGGTGGATGTTATTCTGTTCAGCTGTTCCTTCTATCTGCTCTGTGAGAAGGTGCAGGGCACGTCCACGTATTCGCGCCGCTTTGTCTCCCCCTTGACAGACTTTTTAGGCACCCGCGGTCGGGGAGGCTGGAGTCCCAGTGTTCCTGGGTTTGCAGCTGAGACAGTTGGTCCCTGGACGGTGTGGTTGTAGGGCCCCGAGAAGTAAGTATCCCAGGTCTCCTTGGTTGAAGGTAAGGCTGGGCTTCAGATCACAGCTATTCTCCCCGTGAAGATGGCGCAGTCTCTGTGGCAGAGCTGGCCGCTCCAGGAGAGATTTCAGCAGCAGTAGAGGCTGCCCGGCCCGCCGGTCTGCCAGTCCCCAACAGTCCCTTGGAACATAGCTGTCCCTCACTCCCGCACATCCACATACTCTCCTTTTGCTCTCTCACTCACACTATCTTGGCAGCCTGCCGTCCTGTTGGCCTCCATCTTGGATATTTTGGGCATGAAATTAAAAAAAAAAAAGTATAATTGATTGCTAAGAAAGATAAAATGAAATAATATAAAATGCTCAATTAAAACAATTTATGAGAGTGCCTCTATTTTCCCACATCCTCAAAAATATGGTATTTATTTTTTTATATATTTTTATTGATTTTAGAGAGAGAGGAAGAGAGAGAGAGAAAAACATTGATGAGTGAAAAACATCAATCAGCTGCCTCCTGCATGCCCCCTACTAGATCTCGAGCCTGAAACCTGAGCATGTGTCCTGACTTGGAATTGAACCAGAAACCTCAGATGGTACTTAACCAACTGAGCCACATCGCCAGTTGGTATTCATTTTCTTTCTTTTTGCCAATGTAAGGAAACATGATTTATATATCACACAGTAGTTCTAATTTATTTTTCTTATTATAAGGAAGTTTCTTTTTTTACTAGTGTGTTTGAAGTATTTGTATTTTCTTTCTGTGAGCTGTCTGTTGGTTAAAGACTTTTAAGGGGGGAAAAATGAGTTTCAGAATACTTTTAAAAAACATTATAGACCAGAAAATACTTTTGTGATTTAACTTTAGATTATTCCAAAAAAGAGTTGGAGAAATTTGTAAAGAACAATGTACTTACATATGATAGCTACAGTGGCCTTAATGTATATGTAACACAGAATAAAACTGAACATTTACAGTCAACCTTCTAGTAAATTTATCTTCATAATACGTGAGTCAGAGAATTTGTGTCTAAAATACTTGGAGTGACATCAGCAAGGTAGCAGAACAGGAAATTTTAGCCCTTGATTCCCTACAGATACACAGATTTAACAATGATCGAAGTAACAAAATACCTTTATGAGAAATACAGAATCCAGTTAAGAAGTTGCAGTACTCCACACAAACACAAACCTGGTCAGTTGCTGAATGGGTAAAAAGAGCAATTTCACTTTATCTGTATCACAGCTAAGCACAAATAAATTGTGACTCCTACTTTGGGGTGAGGTAGAGAGAGTGGGGCAAACTTCCAACTCCCTGGCCTTTCGGTGCACTTGCACCAGCTTCTGTCTCCTGTCACATGAGAGCACTGAAAGAACTGGTATATGCTTTGGATAGCTAAGGAAATGGATACGTTCCTGCAACTGGTGTGTAGTTCTGGAGGAGAAAGAGCGGAGTATGCCCCCAAAGGAGCCAGTCTTTTAGTGCATCACCCAAGGGCTGGTTTCTTTCTCACTTCACACAGAGCACTGGCATAGTCAGGGACCAGGGGGTACAAGAGATTGTGGACTCTAGGGAAAAAAAGAAAAGCCTGGATGCCTGGGGAAGCTAAGAATGAAGCCCCAAAATCTCTAGCCAGGTGGAGTGATGGAGATCTTTCCCAGTCAAAGCCAGTCTGTATAGTCTAGGAGAGGGGACTGTTTCTTAAAATGTGCAGGCATCAATATGAATCTACAAGGGATATGAAGAACTAAGAAAATACATACAATTAAAAAACAAACTAACTAAATCTCCAGTAACAAACACTTAAAAATGGAGCTGTCTGAATTATTGACAAAGAATTCAAAATAATTGTTTTTAAAGAAGCTCAATTACAGAGAACACAGGCAAAAATACAAATTTAGAAAAATTAAATGAAACCAGGAAATGGTACATAAACAAAATGCAAATATTAACAAAGGCATAAGAACAATAGAGGAGAATCAAACAAAAAATCTGAAGCTAAATAATACAATAATTGAACTAAAATAAAATCAGCAGAGGTATTCACCATTATACTTGACCAAACAGAAGAAAGAATCATCAAACTCAAAGATAGACCATTTGAAATTATTCAGTTAGGGGAGCAAAAAAGAAAAAAGAATGAAAAAGAGTAGAGAAAGCCTGAGGGAATTATGGAACATGACAATGTATATCATTATGGAAATCTAAGAATGAGAAAAAAAAAGAGAAATAAAGGAGCAGAAAGCTTATCTACACTAATAAAAGAGAAAAATGGTAATTGGCGTACGACAATACCCTTTTCATTGGCTAATCAGGGCTATATGCAAATTAACCGCCAACTAAGATTGGCAGTTAACTGCCAACAAGATGGTGGTTAATTTGCATATGTAGGCACAATGCAGGGAGGTGAAAGGGAAAGCAGGAAGAAGCCCCCTGCCACTGACAGTGATCGGAAAACCCAGGGGGGAGCTAAGAGCTGGGGGGCAGGGCAAAGGTGGCCCTGGGGCCGCCTTTGCCCTGCCCCCCAGCCATGATCAGAGAATCAGGTGCCTTTTCCGCCCTGGCCAGTGAGAGCAGGAAGTAGGGGTGGAGCCAGCGATGGGAGCTGGGCACGGTCGAAGCTGGCAGTCCCAGGAGCTAGGGGCCCTTTGCCTGGGCCTAAAGCAAAGCCCACAATCGCGGGGCCGCTGCAGCTGTGGGTCCCCGCTGCCTGGGCCGGACGCCTCAGCCAGAGGCATCCTGCAGAGGCAGGGGCGGAGCCCACGCGATCGCGGGCCCCCCCCCACTCCCCCCCCCCCCGCTGCCACTGCAGGTCCCCGCTGCCCGGGCCGGACGCCTAGGCCAGAGGCGTCAGGCCTGGGCAAGGGGCCGATCCTGTGATTGGAGGGTGATGGGGGTCAACGCCTGAGGGCTCCCAGTATGTGAGAGGGGGCAGGCTGGGCTGAGGGACACTCCCCCCCCCACACACACACACCCAGTGCACGAATTTCGTGCACCGGGCCCCTAGTTTAAATATATAAGTGAACACTTTCCATCTGGAGAGGGAAATTTACATCCAGAGGCATGAATCCCAAGTAGAAAGGACAGTGAGAAGTCTGTTTTGAGACACATTATAATCAAACTGTCAAATTTAAGGACAAAGAATTTTGAGAGCAGCAAGTAAAAAGTGACTCATTATGTAAAAGGAAGCCCCCATAACACTAGCACCAGATTTTTCAGTAGAAACCTTTCAGGCCAGAAGAGAGTGGGATGCTATATTCAGTGCTAAAAGAACAAAACCTGTAAACCAATAATACAGTTCTTCAGAATGAAGGAAAAATACTTTCTCAAACAAACAAAAGCTGAGGGAGTTCATCACCACTAGATCTGCCTTATAAGAAATGCTAAAGGCAATTCTACAAGTTGAAATGAAAGGATGCTAAAAATAGCACCATGAAAGTGTAAAACTCACTGTTTCAGTAAATATATAGACAAGTACAGGATACTGTAATAATATAATGGTGATGTGTAAAGCATTTCTGCTTTAGTATACAAGTTAAAAGACAAAAATCACACAAATAACTATAAATACAAAAATTTATTAATGGTACACAATACAAAAATGTAAAGAGTGACATCAATAACATATAAGGGGAGAAGTAAGAGTGTAGAGTTTTGTATATGATTGAAGTTAAGTTGTTATCAGTTTAAAATAGATTTATAATTATATGATACTGGAGGTAAGCCTCACGGTAGTCACAAAGAAAATACCTATAGTACATACACAAAAGAAAAAGGAGAAAGAATCAAATCATATCACTACAAAAATCAACAAATCACAGAGGAGGACAGAAAGAAAGAAAAAGAGAGATAAAAACACCTACAAAACAGAAAACAATTAAAAAATTAGCAGTAGTAAGTCCTCACTCATCAATAATGACTTTAAACCTATGGAATTAGAACTCTGGCCAAGTAGCTCTTAGAGCTCATCTCCATACACCAAGGTTACAGGTTGAATCCCCGGTAAGGGAACATACTAGTACAAGAATCAACCAATGAATGCATAAAGAAATGGAATACCAAATCCATGTTTCTCTCTCCATCGTTGTCCCTTCCTTTCTCTCTCTCAAATCAATCAATAAATAATAAAAGGAATCTGGGCTTTGAAGTCTTGAGTTACATTTAGGACTACTTACTAGCTGGGTGAACTTGTTGAGTTATAGAACTATTCAGAGTTTCAATTTCCTTATCTGCAAAGTAGAAATAATAGTACCCCTGAGTGATTAAACTTAACATTTCCAAAACAGTTTTTTCTTTTAAAAAACCTACTTTGTATCAATTCCCATGTTTTAACAGATCCCAAAATTAAATCAGTATATAATTACAGCAGCATACACACCTTTATATTTATATATGTCCGCATATATATACACTATACATACTAAAATATAATATACTTGGTGTATTCAGAATCAACTGGCCAGTTTGAAATTTTACATAAGCATTAATGCAGAAATACTTTAAAAAAGAAAAAAAATAATGCTGGAGCTGGTTCAAGAATTTACTTATATAGTTGAAACCCATTGAAAGAGATTGAGGAAGATTACTTGCCAACATTTTATTTTATTTTCTTAAACTCCATTTTAAAATTTGTATTTGTTTTTCCATAAATACCTTCATTTTCCATATTTCCATGTAAATGTTTGCACAGTTCAGCTGTTTGATAAAATATCCACAAGATGGTGCCATGGTTAATATGTTAACATGAGAATTTGAGAACTAGAAGGGAGAAAGTGTTTGACACACGATTACATGTGATAAAATTGCTGTCAAATTTTCATTTATTTGCTATAATACTCATTTATATATTTCAAATGTTCAAATTATTACATTTTATTATCAAAATTTTCATTGTTTGGAAACATTTCTTCAAAGGAAACATTAAACAATGAAATATTCAAAGTTGCTATTAGAGATATGCATTACAAATTAAAGGATATGTTTTCAATTTTTTTCTCCATTTTAACGACCAAGATTAAGAATAATATCCATATGGCATCCCATTACCTAGCATATATTAAAATTATACATAGGCAAGGTCTTTGCTATGGACTGAATTATGTCTCTCCCTACCCTCAAATTCATATGTTGAAGACTTTACCTTCAATGTGATGGTATTTAGAGATGGGGCTAATATGGGGGGGGGGCATTATTAGGGTAGATGAGATACTAAGAGTGGGGCCCTCATGCTCGGATTGGTGCTCCTATAAGATAAGACACCAGAGATCTTTCTCACCAGAAAGGAAGAGTTTTCACAAGAAACTAATTGTACTAGCATCTTGATTTTGGACTTTAGGACTGTGAGAAAATAAATGTCTATTGTTTAAGACACCCAGTCTATGGTACTTTGTTATGGTAGCCTGAGCAGACTAAAGAAGTCTTTAACAAAGAAAATTACCCAAGTTACAGAAAACAATTATTAAAAAATAAAAATTGTTTACATAGTAGATGGAAATTAGTATAGCTAATAATAATTAACTATTATTTATAATTAACCATATATAATTGTTAATATTTAAGGCTGTTGCAATTCACCATAGCTGTAGTAATAATAGTTATGTTGGTGAAATATCTAATATAATCATTTTAAGGGCATGATCTGAAAGAAGAATTTAGAGGAGAACTTGATGAGTGGGTAGGGACAATTTCCAAAATAGCCAAAGGAGTACAGCAGGAATACATTGTAGTTTATGAAACAGCTGAATAGGAAAGCTAGAAAATGGATAAAAGTGAAGTAAAAAACATGACTGTGGAAAAGAGGAAGTTTAAGATGTATTTTGAGAATAAATTCTTAGGTATGGAATTGCTGATCAAAGCATAAATATATAGGGTGTCCAAACCTGTATACACAAACTTTAAATAATTATAAAGGCAGTGTTTATTCAAATACATTTCATTTTCAAAATTGAGTTATCAGCTGTTAGAGCATGTCCCATTTTGGGGGACACCCTGTATTAGATATTGCTTATTAGATATTGCTGTATTTACCTCTATAGGGAATGTACTATATTTCATTCCCATCAGCAATGTATGCAAGCATTGTTTCCTGAAAGCCTCACCAGTGCAGCGTATTGAAAAACTTGTGAGGTTTGGCTAATCTGATGGTGAGAAATGGTAGCAGTGTAGTTTTTACTCAGAAGGACTCCCCTTAGTATTTCTTTTAGTGCAGGTCTGCTAGTAATGAACTTCCTCAGTGTTTGTGTATCTGGGAATGTTCTACGTTCCCCTTCCGTTTTAAAGGATGGTTTGGCTTGTTTGACAGGTTTTTGTTTTGTTTTGTTTTTTTAGTACTTTGAATATGACACTCCACAACTTCCAACCTCCAGATTTCTAATTAGTAATCAGGTGTTAATCTTATTTAGGACATCTTTTTACCTGAAGAGTTGCATCTCCCTTATTTTCAATGTTCTCTTTTTGTCTTTCAGCAGTTTGATTATGAAGTGTCTAGGTGTGGATCTCTTTCAGTTTATTCTACTTGGAATCTAATCTGCTACTTGGGTAAGTAGGTTAATGTTTTTAAGCAAATTTGGGAAGATTTTTAAAAATACATATTTTATTTATTTCAGGGAGGAAGGGAGAGAGCAATAGAAACATTAATGATCAGAGAGACTCATTGATCTGCCTCCTGCATGCCCCATACAGGGGATCAAGCCCACAACCTGGGCATGTGCCCCGATTGGGAATAGAACTGTGATCTTCTAGTTCCTAGGTCGAGGCTCAACCACTGAGCCACGCTGGCCAGGGAGATTTTTACCATTACCATTCAATATGATTTGGGGAGATTTTGACCATATGTTTTCAAATATTCTTTCTGCTCTTTCTCCCCTTTTCTTCTGGGACTCCCCATTATGCATATGTTTTGTTTATGATATCCCACAGGTCTTTGGGTCTCTGTTTATTCTTCTTTCTTTTCTTTAGACTGGATAATGTCAATCATGTGGTCTCATATGCATAATGGTATATGTGTATAATGCATAATGGTAGTCCAGGAAGTATAGGAGAGAGAGAAAGGAGCAGGAAAAAATGAGGAAATTATAGCCAAAACCTTCCTAAATTTGATGTAAAATTTGATTAATCTATACATCAGAAAAGCTCAACAGACTCCAAATAGGATAAATAAAAATATCCATACCTAAACACAATCACAAACTTCTACAAGCCAGGCTTATGGTTTCTTTGGCAATACAATTTCCTAAAATGTTTAATAAGTTTCTTATTTACTTCCAGACAGTTCTGTGTGCTAATAATCACATTACAACTTGTTTTCTCAAGGCTAATTTATCCATTTATCTATTTTTTTAAATATGTTTTTATTGATTTCGGAGAGGAAGAGAGAGAGATGATTAGAGAGAATAATCTACCGGCTGCTTCCTGCATGCCCCCAAATGGGGCTCCATCCCACAACCTGGGCATGTGCCCTGACCAGTAATCAAACCATGACCTGGTTCATGAGTAGAGGTCATGAGCCACACTGGCTGGGCTATCCACTCATCTACTGATGGGCACTTGGGTTTCTTTCATATCTTGGCTATTGCAAATAATACTGCAATGAACATAGGGGTGCATATATTCTTTTAAATGAATGTTTTTGAGTTTCTTCAGATATATATGCAGAAGTAGAATCACTGGGTCATAAGGCAGTTCCATTTTTTAAATATATTTTTTATTGATTTTTTTACAGAGAGGAAGGGAGAGGGATAGAGAGTTAGAAACATCGATGAGAGAGATACATCGATCAGCTGCCTCCTGCACATTCCCTACTGGGGATGTGCCTGCAACCAAGATACATGCCCTTGACCGGAATCGAACCTGGGACCCTTGAGTCTGCAGGCTGATGCTCTATCCACTGAGCCAAATCGGTTAGGGCAGGCAGTTCCATTTTTATTTTTATTTTTTGGAACCTCCATATAGAATGTAAATTGTAATTAAAACAAAAAAGACTATTTATATTTGTCTGTTTTTGTTTTTTTGGTTTTTTTAATCCTAATCCAAGGATATTTTTCCATTGATTTTTAGAGAGAGGGGAAGAGAGAGGGGAAGACAGAGAGAAATATTGATGTGAGAGAAACACATTGATTGGTTGCTTCTTGCAGTGCTCCGGCCCCTGCTAGGGCAATTTTGTGTGACTTTAGATACAGTGGTTCTCAACCTTCTGGCCCTTTAAATACAGTTCCTCATGTTGTGACCCCCAACCATAAAATTATTTTCGTTGCTACTTCATAACTGTAATGTTGCTACTGTTATGAATCGTAATGTAAATATCTGATATGCAGGATGGTCTTAGGCGACCCCTGTGAAAGGGTCATTCGACTGCCAAAGGGGTCGCAACCCACAGGTTGAGAACCGCTGCTTTAGAAGATAGGGTAGAAACAGGATAAAAGCTTAAATGAGGAAGATTTTAGAAAAATACTTAATTTCAGAAAATACAACTGTCCACTTCAATATAAGTTCCCTGTCACTGGCGGTGTTCAAGTAAGATTTCTATGATCATTTGTTGAAAAACTTCATGAGGAATTTAAGTGTTTATAGGGAGTTTTAGTAGAATGTACATAATGCCTTTAGGCTTTATATTCTTTGATAGTTTGTTCAACTAAAAAATTTCAAAATATCCCCTAGGTGATTTGGCTCAGTGCATAGAACGTTGGCCTGTGGACTGAAGAGTCCCAGGTTCGATTCCCGTCAAAGCACATACCTTGGTTGCAGGCTCCTCCCTGATCAGGGCCTGGTCAGGGCAGGTGCAGGAGGCAACCAACCGATGTGTTTCTCTCACATCAATATGTCTCCCTGTCTGTCCTTCTCTCTTCCACATTCTCTAAAAAGCAATGGAAAAATATCTTCGGGTGAGGATTTTTTAAAAATTTCAAAATACATTATTATTTCATTTGTTAAAAAAAACCCAAACTCCACATAATGAATAAAACAAAGCAGAAAGATGAGATTATTGCAAGGTTTTTGACTTACAAACTAGAAAACTAAAGGCTCTGGGAGTAATAAGTTCCAAGTTGCTCACAGACTAAGGGATTTGTATGGAATTAATACAGAAATTTTTTTGCTTTTTCAGCTAATTGGCTGCTTAATGGTCTTCTTTCTTATTTGGATCAGGGTAGCCAAGTCAGGGGAACAAAGAAATCCAAAGATGAACAGACTTGGCATTTGGTTATTGGCTGGTATCCTCTGCTGATTTCTAAGAAGAGCTGTAGTCTTGTAAAGTTAGGTTAAGTTTCCTTTATGTGCCTGCATTGACCATCTCCATTTGGTCCTTGACATAAGTGACTTCATTTTAGTTTGGTTCTAATGTTGTTAATTATCTTCTGAAGACCTAACATTAGGCATTGGTGAAGCACCATAGCATATAGTAGATATGATCATAGTTTTTGGAGCAATTATCTGAGTTCAGGTCTGGTTCTGCCATTTACTAGCATTGTCACCTTGGACAAGTTAATTAACATCAATATTTTGGAGGTTTTACCTAGCCAAGAGCAATGTGTTTTCTCATCTGTAAAATGAGAATAATAGTAACTACTCCATGAGATTATTATAAAGATTTAATGTCTTCATATTTGTAAAGTGCTTAGAACAGTAACTGACACTTTGTAAGCATTATAAAAGTAGTGTTAAAAATATTGAGTGATGCATTTGTGGATTATAGAGAACAACATAGACTGATGAAAAGGGACAGACCCAAAGACTGAGAAACAGCAATCAGGCTATCAATCCCCAGAAGGAAAGTAGGGGAGGGTGGGGGTAAGGGGAAGAGATCAACCGAAGGACTTGTATACATGTATATAAGCCAAACCAATGGACATGGACAACAGGGGGATGGGAGCATGAGTGTGCGGGGCGGGGGGTGGGGGGTGGGGGGAGGCTGGGGGTTAATGGGGGGGATGAGGACACATTTGTAATACCTTAACTAATAATAAAAAAAATATATTGAGTGATGCCCTAACCGGTTTGGCTCAGTGGATAGAGCGTTGGCCTGTGGACTCAAGGGTCCCAGGTTCGATTCCGGTCAAGGGCATGCACCTTGGTTGCGGGCACATCCCCAGTGGGGAGTGTGCAGGAGGCAGCTCATCGATGTTTCTCTCTCATTGATGTTTCTAACTCTCTATCCCTCTCCCTTCCTCTCTGTAAAAAATCAATAAAATATATTTTTTTAAAAAATTGAGTGTTTTGCCCAGCCAGTGTGGCTTAGTGGTTGAGCGTCAACCTGTGAACCAGGAGGTCAGTCACGGTTGGATTCCTGGACAGGGTACATGCCTGGGTTGTGGGCTTGATCCCCATTGGGGGCCGTGCAGGAGGCAGCCAATAGATGATTCTCTTCATCATTGATGTTTCTATTTCTCTCTCCCTCTCTTTTCCTCTCTGAAATCAATAAAAATAATATTGAGGGTTTTTAGTAAAAGTTTTAAGAGGCTCTAAGGTTAAGACTGAACTCTGGCCGAACCGGTTTGGCTCAGTGGATAGAGTGTTGGCCTGCGGACTGAAGGGTCTCCGGTTTGATTCCGGTCAAGGGCATGTACCTTGGTTGTGGGCGCATCCCCCGTGGGGGGCGTTCAGGAGGCAGCTGATCGATTTCTCTCACTGATGTTTCTAACTATCCCTCTCCCTTTTTCTCTGTAAAAAATCAATAAAATATAAAAAAAAGAGACTGAACTCTGTATTTTATATGGTGCATTTAAATGTTAAAATACAGTGTTTCTTCTAATATAGACTTTTTGGTGCTGTTTTTATTGTTGTTGTTGTTAATCCTCACCCAAGGATATTTTTCCATTGATTTGTAGAAAGAGTGGAAGGGATGAGGAGAGAGAGAGAGAGAGAGAGAGAGAGAGAGAGAGAGAGAGAGAGAGAGAGAGAACATCAATGTGAGAGAGACACATCGATTGGTTGCCTCCCTCACACAGTCTGACCAGGGCTCGGGATGGAGCCTGCAACCGAGGTACATGTCCTTAACCTAAATCAAATCAAACCCGGGACCCTTCAGTCCTTGGGCCAACAGTCCATCCACTAAGCCAAGTCGGTTAGGGCTTGTTATATTTCTTAATGAGGGAATCTTTGCATGTCACTGCTTAAAATAATAGCTCTAATAAGATAAGTAAATTAATGATTCTCTGCTATGTAGATATTTATACATTCAAATCTTAATTACTTTGTTATCCCCCCCCCCCAACATTTACTCCACATCAAGTTTAAATTCCAAAGTGTTTCTCCCCTAAGTTATTTTAAGGCCTATCTTTCATCACTTTGTTTTTGCTCACCCCAAATGCAACAATACCCTTGCTTAATCAGGTTAACTTATGCATCTGGAATTGCAACATGAAGGTCCCAAAACAGCACTTGAGAAATTATGATTTATACTTAATGTGTTACAGGTGGCTTCTTAGGACAAATGCTTATTTCTTGTGTCATTAAAATGATAAATTTCTAAATCCTCAAATTGCATTTCTGTTAAAAGTTTACTATAGTTCAGTTTCTTCTTAATATGGTTTTGCATACACATTCCAAAATAATACTTTGACCTTATGTTTACAAGAGCAAAATTACCATTAAAATCCTAGAAGCAGATGAATATTAATAAATTTCCTGCTATTAAAACATCATAAGTTATTTAGACTAAATTGTATCAGATTTTATAACATGTTCTAGAGATTGTCTGGTAAGAAATTTGCATCAGATCACTATCAAAACCAACAGGAATGTAATGGATGAGATAGTCTCAAATATAAATTACGACAAAATAAGCAACTACAATAGTTTTTAACATGTGATCTGTTACATTAATTTTTGAGATCTTGACTAGCAGCCAATTTATATCTTTTGAGAATATTATAATTTATTTTTAATTTCAAAAAAGGTTTACAATGAAATAAATGCAATAATCATTTCTTAAAAATACATTTGACTATACCTTTGCTAAATTAATGTTTTACAATTTAAAAGTTACTTTAAAAATGAATTTAGGGCCCTAACTGGTTTAGCTCAGTAGATAGAGCATTGTCCTGTGGACTGAAGAGTCCCGGGTTCCATTCCGCTCTCCCTCATCATTGATGTTTCTATCGCTCTCTCCCTCACCCTTCCTGTCTGAAATCAATAAAAAAATATTTTTAGAAAATTAATTAAGGTGCCAAACACAGTTTCCAATAAGCTTTTGTGTGACTCTGAAAACATCTTTCTTTACTTACAGATTAAGAGTGTATTATACTGCAATAATACAGCTAGATTGTATATTAGACACACCTGGACATATTGTCAGTCAAGTACGCATCATTTGGTTCAGAAATATTAATTCTGTATAACTCTGTATATGACATCTTAGGAAAATACTCTTTTGTTAATTATTAAATGAAGATGTTGTTTTCAAAATTTTAAATATGACAAAGTAACTTTACAAGTGCTATGAATATAGTAATTTCTATACTTTATAATGTTTAATGCCATTGTATTCCTGATGAATGATTATATAAACAAGCTGTGCTAGTTTGCTTTGCCCACTTTTATTTCTCTTAAGGTTACTCTCTTAAGATCTACTTGGGCAATATCATCTATGACCTATTTAAATCATTTGCCTGCTAAAATTGTTTCTGGCCTGGCTGGTGTGGCTCAGTGGTTGAGCGTTGGCCTATGAACCAGGAGGTCAAGGTTCAATTCCTGGTCAGGGTACATGTGTAGGTTGTGGGCTCGATCCCCAATAGTGGCCTGCAGGAGGCAGCCAATAAATGATTCTCTCATCATTAATGTTTCTATCTCTCTCTCCCTCTCCCTTCCTCTCTGAAATCAATAAAAATATTTTTTTTAAAGTAAAATACAAGTGTTTCTGGGAATATAAATGACTTTCAATATTTGAATGTCTACCTGAAGGCAGTAAATTTAGTGTCATCCTTGTATTAAATCAGGATTTGTAGAGTTGTGCCTTTTGAGCCTATGGACCATAGAAAAACCCTAGATTCTACTATTAAACATGTAAAAGAAACTCAATGGAGTAGCCTACCAGGGTTTTCCCCAATTCTTCTAAATCATTTACAAAATTTTAATTGTGCCAAATTTATGTCAGACTCTATGCATGTATTAATAATACTGTTTTAAAAACAAAATACTAGTAAACAGAAATGGTTTTCTCAAGGCTACAATGTAGTGAAAGAGTCAGACAAATAACAAAAACTTGTAAGACAGTTTGAAAATGCTACGGCAGGGTGCTAAAAGAATATAGCAGGAGGTTCCTAATTGTGCCTGAAGTGGCTTTGACAAGATGCTGATTGAATTAAGACTTAGATTTTAATGTAAATTTCTAGGGATATTTTGGGGTAGGATAAGAGAATGCAAAGGATATTCCAAGCAGGGAACAGTATTTGCAAAAGCAAAGAGTATCAGTGTGTGGTATATTATTTTTTAAAACCCATTAAATATTTAGGTATAGTAAGTAAACAGGAGCCTTGTCTGAAAGGCAAGGTTCAGGTCAAAAGTATCTTCAATGAAATCCTATAATTAAAAATGTTACTCCGAATAAGACACATTTCAGACAGTTTAACAGTGGCCATAGTATAACTTTTCATTGAGCTATCATATACATAGAGCAAAATGAATTAAGTGTACAACTCTATGAATTTTTAATATATGAACACCTTTTAAACTATCACCAAGATTAAGATTTAGAACATTTCCACCACCCCACGTTCTCTCATACCCTTTCCCTCTCTATAACCACCCCTCATCCATGGAAACACTATTCTAGTTTATATTACCATAGATTAGTTGTACCTATTCTCATATTCTTCTTTGACTCTCTTTTTTAACTCAACATAATATTTGCGAGATTCAGCTGTATTAATGTATGTAGTACTAGTTTATCTTATAGCTGTGTAGTCTCTCCTCTAATTTTATTACAGATGTTTATCCACTTACATTGTTTTCACTTTTTTTGCTACAATAAAACAAAAGTACTATAGATATTTTTTACATAGTTGATATGTTGTTTTCATTCTTTGATAGATAAATCCATTTATTTCTGTTGGGTGCATTTTCTTGGGGTAAATTTGGATGTTTAGGTTTAGTAGATACTGCCAAAAAGTTTTCTAAAGTGATTATACCAATTTACATGCTCACCAGCAATGTATAAGAGTTCTGGTTTATCCACATCTTCATCAATACCCAAAGTTCTTATTTTTCATTACTTGCTGTTATTATAGATGCAAAGTGGGATTTACTGTAGCTTTAAATTACATCTCCCTGATGAGAATGATGTTGATTCTTATTGGCCATTTGGATATCTTTTTTTAGTAGTATTTGGTCAATTCTTTTGTCAATTCTTTTTATTTTTTTAAAAAATTTATCTTTATTGTTGAAAATACTACAGATGTCACCTTTTCCCCCCATTACCCCCATCACCTTAATCCCCTCTCCCAGGCCTACATCATACTATTATCTGTGTCCATGAATTGTGCATATCCTATATAATAAAAGGGTAATATGCAAATTGACCCTAACAGCAAAACAGCCAGAACGACTGCTTGACCAGTCACTATGAAGCATACTGACCACCTCTTGGTCCTTTTCCATAGCTGGCAGGCTCTGATGGCAAACTGAGAACCAGGGATAGGTGGTGGGTGATGCAGACAGTGCCAACCCAAGGCCCCCACCCCACTGGTCACCCCACACACAGAGGGCGACCTGCGGTGGGGGTGGGGCTGGTGAGCGGGTGGGAATGGCCAACCTCTTGGTCCCTTCCCCTGGCCATCAGGCTCAGATTGCCCAATGGCAAACGGGGAACTGGGGGTTGGTGGTGGGGGGGGGCAGGATGACTGCAGGCAGCCGGGGAAGATGGCTATGATTGCAGGCCAGGCCTAGGGACCGTACCCACACACGAATTTCATGTGCCAGGCCTTTAGTCTATATATATAAAAGCCAAGCGACTGGAACGATGGAACAACCAGAACAACCAGAATGACCTGAATGATCGGTTGCTATGACATGCACTGCGGCAGCCAACCAGTCCGATCAGGGTCCCAATCGGACCCCCAAACCTCCTGCGGCCCCTCACCCTGGCCAGCCAACCTCCCACGTCCCCTCCCCCCTGCTGACCTGGCCCCAGTTGGCCCCCATAGGAGCAGGCCAGTTGGACCCCACCTGTGCACGAATTTGTGCACCGGGCCTCTAGTATGCATGTACATTCTTTAGTTAATCTCTTCCCATTCCCCCCACCCTTTCCTCTAAGATTATTCAGTGTGTTCCATGCTTCTGTGTCTCTGAATCTATTTTGTTCATCAGTTTATTTTGTTTATTGAATTTCACATATAAGTGAGATCATGATGTGATACTTGTCTTTCTCTGACTGACTTATTTCACTTAAGCATAATACTCTCCAGGCCCCTCCAACTCAAAGGGTAAGAAATGCTTTCATTTTTACAGCTGCATAGTATTATATTGTGTAAATGTACCATAGCTTTTTATTTACTCACTAGAGGTCCAGTGCACAAAAATTTGTGCACTCGGGTGGGTCCCTCGGCACAGCCTGTGCCCTCTCACAGTCTGGGACCCCTTGGGGATGACCACCTGCTGGCTTAGGCCCGCTACTTGGGGGATCAGGCCTAAGCTGGTAGTCAGACATCCCTCTGGCAGCCCGGGAGCCCTCGGGGGATGTCTATTTGCCAACGGGGAGCAGGCCTAAGCTGCAGTCAGTCATCCTTAGCGCTGCTGAGGAGGCGGGAGAGGCTCCCACCACCACCGCTGTGCTGGCATCAGCCTGGCTTGTGGCTGAGCAGAGCTCCCCCTGTGCGAGCGCACTGACCACCAGGGAGCAGCTCCTGCATTGAGCGTCTGTCCCCTGGTGGTCAGTGTGTGTCATAGTGACCAGTCATTCCCAGTCTTTCTGCTGTTTGGGTCAATTTGCACATTACCCTTTTATTTTATAGGATAGAAGCCTGGTGCACAGGTGGGGGTCGGCTGGTTTGCCCTGAAGGGTGTCCCGGATCAGGGTAGGGGTCCCTCTGGGGTGCCTGGCCAGCCTGGATGAGGGGCTGAGGGCTGTTTTCAGGCTGGCCACACCCCTTCATGGTGGGGTCCCCACTTGGGTGCCTGGCCAGCCTGGGTGAAGGCTGATGGCTGTTTGCAGGCTGGCCAAGCCCCCCAGCAGGGACCCTCACCCCATGGGGATGTGGCCAGCCTGGGTGAGCAGCTGAGGGCCATTTTCAGGCTGCCCACAGTCCCATCAGGGTAGGGGGGTCCTACTGGGGTGCCTGGACAGCCTGGGTGAGGGGCTGATGGTCATTTTCAGGTGAAAGAAATAGACTTACAAGTCCAGGAAGTGCAGAGAACCCCAAACAAAAGGAATCCAAAGAGGACCACACCAAGACACATCATAATTAAAATGCCAAGGGCAAAACACAAAGAGAGACTCTTAAAAGCAGTGAGAGAAAAACAGTTACCTACAAGGGAGTACCCATACGACTGTCAGCTGATTTCTCAACAGAAACTATGCAGGCCAGAAGGGAGTGGCAAGAAATATTCAAAGTGATGAATAGCAAGAACCTACAACCAAGATTACTCTACCCAGCAAAACTATCATTTAGAATTGAAGGTCAGATAAAGAGCTTCACAGATAAGAAAAAGCTAAAGGAGTTCATCACCGCCAAATGAATATTATATGAAACGCTGATGGGTAATCTTTAAGAAGAGGAAGAAGAAGAAAAAGGTAAAGATAAAAATTATGAACAACAAAGTGACAACAAATACATATCTATCAACAGTGAATCTAAAAATCAAGTGAATAAAAAAATCTGTCGAACAGAATAAACCGGTGAATAGAATAGAATCAGGGGCATAGAAAGAGAGTATACTGATAATTCTCGGGGGGAAGGGGGTATGGGGGTGCGGGAAGAGTCTGGACAAAAATTGTACACCTATGGACAAAGACAGTTGTGGGGGGGGCAGTAAGGGAAAGGGGTGGGGTAGGAGCTGGGTGGAGGGGAGCTATGGGGGGAAAAAGAGGAACAACTGTAATAATCTGAATAATAAAGATTTATTTTAAAAAATACAAAATAATAAAATAAAATATAACTTTCATTGATTTCAGAGAGAAAAGGATAGGGAGATAGAGGTAGAAACATCAATAATGATAGAGAATCATTGATCTGCTGTCTCTTGCACACCCCCTACTGGGGATTGAGCCTGCAACCCAAGTATGTGCCCTGACCGTGACTCGAACCATGACCTCCTGGTTCATAGGTTTATGCTCAACCACTGATCAACACTGGCCAGGTATTAGGTATGTATTTATTGCCAATTTATTCTTTCAGTTCTATTCCTTTTTTGTTGTTTTCTGTTTGTTGTCTCTTCCTCCTCCTCCTCCTCCTCCTCCTCCTCCTCCTCCTCCTCCTCCTCCTCCTCCTTGTTCTTCTTCTTCTTCTTCTTGCAGGCCCTTTAACATTTTTTAATCCTAGTTTGGTGATAACAAATTCCTCTGAATTTTTCTTGTCTGGGAAGCTCTTTATTTCTTCAATTTTAAATGATAACATTGCTGGGTAAAGTAGTCTTGCTTGTAGGTCCTTACTTTTCATCACTTTGAATATTTCCTGCCAATCCCTTCTGTCCTCACATGTTACTGTTGAGAGATCATCTGACAGTCTTATGGGAAATTTCTTGTAGGTAATTAATTGCTTTTCTCTTATTACTTTTAAGGTAATCTTTGTTTTTAACCTTAACCCTTTTAATTATGATGTGTCTTGGTGTGGGCCTTTTTAGGTTCATCTTGTTTGAGATTCTCTGTGATTCCTGGACTTGTGGGTCTTTTTCTTTCACCAGGTTAGGGAAGTTTTCAGTCATTATTCCTTCAAATAGGTTCTTGATTCCTTGTTTTCTTTCTTCTCCTTCTGGTATGCCTATGATGCAAATGTTGTTACACTTCATGTTGTCCCAAAGTTCCCTTAAGCTATCCTCATTTTTTAAATTCTTCTTTCTGTTTGCTGCTCTGATTGGATATTTTTTCCTACCTTGTCTTCCAAATCACTAATTCAATCCTCTGCTTCATCCAACATACTTTTCATTCCTCCAGTGTATTTCTTTAAATCCTTACCCGAGGATATGTTTCTTTTCTAATCCTCACCTGAGTATATTTTTCCATTGACTTTTAGAGAGAGTTGAACATAGAAGGAAAGACAGAGAAAAATATGGATGTGATAGAAACACATTGATTGGTTGCCTCCTGCACAAACCCCGACCAGGGCTCAGGCCAGGGAGGATCCTGCAACCGAGGTATGTGCGTTTGACTGGAATCAAACCTGGAACCCTTTGGTCCACAGACCAACATTCTTTCCACTGAATCAAACCAGCCAGGGCAAGGATATGTTTTTTTAATTAATTTTTTAGAGAGGTAGAAAGGGAGATATATATAGAGAGAAACATCTATGTCAGAGAAAAACCATTCATCAGTCGCCTCCTGTACATGCCCTAATCAGGGATCAAACCCACAACCTAGGTATATGCCCCAACTTGGAATTGTACCCACAACCTTTTTGATATACAGGATGACACTTCAACCAACTGAGCCACCCAGGCAGGGCCACTGTATTTTTTTATTTCAGATATGATATTCTTCATTTCTGACTGGTTCTTTTTCATGGGTTCTATGTTATTTTTCATGTGGTTGTAGTTTTCACTAAATTCCTTGAGCATCCTTATAACTATTACTTTGAGTTCTATATCTGATAGATTGTGTCCCTCCATTTCATTTAGCTCCTTTACTGTAGACACCCCATGTTCGTTCATTTGGGGCCTGTTTTTTTTTCCTCCTAATTTTGGTTGTCTCTCTCTTTTTTCATCTTCACCAAGGATATTTTTTCCATTGATTTTTAGAGAGAGTGGAAGGGAGGGGGGAGATAGAGAGAGAGAGATATTGATATGAGAGAGATTCATCAATTGGTTGCCTCCCACAATGTGCCCTGACCCTGGCCAGGATTAAGCCTGCAACCGAAGTATGTGCCCTTGACTGGGAATCGAACTCATGACCCCCAGTCCTTGGGCTGACCCTGTAACCAATGAGCCAAACCAGCCAGGGCTTAGCTGTCTCTTTGTGTTTGTTTCTATGTACTAGATAGATCTGCTATGACTCTAAATTTTTGTGGGGTGGTGTTATATAGTAGATGTCCAGTGGTGTGGTCTCCTTGATCTGCTGAGATGAGTGCTCTAGGAATGTTTCTTATGTGGGTTATGTGGGCTCTCCTTTTGTAATTGAGTCTTATTGAGTCTTAATTGCTGTTGGCTCATTTGTGGGTGGGATTGACCTTAGACTGACTGACTATGAGGATCAAACCCAACCACAGTGTGTGAACTGCTGTGCAGGTGCAGCTGGCTCCCCAGCCCACTCAGTCTTACAACTCCTGCTCCCCCTCCCCCCGCCCCCTGGTGCTTTCTGCTCTGCCCTGGTGCTTTCTGCTCCATCACATTACATTCCCAGAGCCTAGCTGAATTGTGGTGATGACCGCCAGTGAGAGAGTGGGGGGCACTGTGGTCCACAGTTGCACCTCTGGAGCCCTTGTGCTCACTCCCCTTTTGGCCTGTTTGTTTTATATCCTGATTATTGGTGTTATTTTTAATTATAAGTAGACATTGTATAAAATAGGACCATAGAAAATACTGGCTATGATATTTTATCCCAGATATAGTTCACTCTTTCTCTAAGTAAATGGAGTAAGGTGAAATCATATTAGAACAATCTGGAATTGAGCTGTGGGGCAGAGAAGCAGTTTTAGTAAAGCCCTGTCCACCTCTGATTTGTCCTTGTTCTTTAGAGGTGGCTCTTCTGAGCTTTTCATTGAAAGCTTCGTAGGTCTGCAGTATTGACCTTCTCTGGGAGAAGTCTGAAACACCACTGGAGTTTTAGTCAAAGGTTTGAACACCATGAAACACAAATAAATTTTACTCTATCTTTTCAGCCCAGATCCCATCCTCAAGTGCAACCATCCCAGGGTTGTTGTTTTTTAAAAATATATTTTTATTGATTTCAGAGAAGAAGGGAGAGGGAGAAAGAGATTGAAACATCAATGAGAGAGAATTACTGATTGGCTGCCTCCTGCACCCTCCCCACCCCCGCCCCCCGCCCCTGAGTGGGGATTGAACCAGCAACCCAGGCATGTGCCCTGACAGGGAATCAAACCATGACTTCCTGGTTCATAGGTCAACGCTCAACCATTGAGCCATGCCAGCCGGGCCCAGGCTTTTGATTAAAAGTCTGATTAGTCTCTGTCTCCTCAGCTCTAAAATTTCTATGGAATCTTTGAAGTTTTGAACTTAATTCTTTTGTTTCTCTCCTCATGTAGGTTTAAAATCTGGCAGTTTTCTTTTTGTTTTTCTTTTTTAAAAATATATTTTATTGATTTTTTACAGAGAGGAAGGGAGAGAGATAGAGAGTTAGAAACATCGATCAGCTGCCTCCTGCACACACACACCCCGCCCCCCCCCCCCCCCCCACACACACACACACACTGGGGATGTGCCCGCAACCAAGGTACATGCCCTTGACTAGAATCGAACCTGGGACCCTTCAGTCCGCAGGCCGACGCTCTATCCACCGAGCGAAACTGGCCAGGGCTCTGGCCGTTTTCTTGAGCGGGAAACCTGTTGTGTGTTTATTGCAGGCCCATTCACTTTAGTGAGACTCTGTATCCTAAGTACCATGAAATTTTACTCAGCCTCCCGGGCCCAGGCTCACCAACCAGCTTTCTGATCTGTTCTGTCAGAAAACCCCCCCATGTGATAAACTGGTTACACATTTGAGGTACTTCTAAATTCCAATTCATTATGCCAGCCACTGTGGCTATCAAATGGTTTTTTGTTTCTTTTTCTCCCAAGAAGTCTTCTGAATAGGCTAAGCCCAATTCCCCTTGTCTGTGCCTAGAATCAGCAAGTATAATGAGAAAAGAAAACAATTGGCTATTGTCAGCTTACCTGGAAAGGGCTATTCCTGCTGAAATTTTAATTCATCTAAATAAATACTGGTATCTTTTAAAATATGATTTTTACAATTTATACAATTTTTTTTAGTTGTTGCAAGAGAACATTGGTCTATCCTTTCCACTATATTCTATCCACAAGTGGAATTATTATTATGATTTACAGTGAATTTTCCTGATCACTAATTAAGTTGAGCTATTTTCATGTATTTATGGGCATTGGATTTTTCTTTTCTTTTTTCTTTTTTTAGTTAATTCTCACCAGAGGATATTTTTTTCCATTGACTTTTGTGGTTTTTTTTTCAGAGAGAGTAGAAGAGAGGGAGAGAGGGGGAGATAGAGAGAGGAAGGGAGGGAGAGAGAAAGAGAAAGAAAAAAACATCTATGTGAGAGGCACATCAATTGGTTGCCTTCCGCACGCGCCCCAACTGGGGCTGGGGATTGAACCTGGAACTCCAAGACCCCTTGACTGTGAATCAAACCCATGGCCCTTTGGTGCAAAGGCCAATGCTCTAACCACTTAGAAACACTGGCCTGGGCCGAATTTTTCTTTTTCTGAAATATGTTAGTCTTTTGCCTCTTTTTTTCATCTGGGTTACCATATTTTTCCGTGTATAAGACACTATTTTTTTCTAAAATCAGATTGAAAATCGAGAGGCATCTTATACATGGTAGTCAGCCAAGGAGAGAGCTGCGCAGGTATGTAGCTGCTCATACCTTGTCAAACAGGCTTCCTCCAATCATGAGCATTATTGTTACTGACATCAGCTGATGCCATAATTGGAAGTGGAGGTGGAGAGTGTGCAGATGCAACAGGGACCAGAACGTATGAGCCCATAAAGATATCAAAAAATAAAAAAGATAAGTACCGGTAAGCGATTATCTTACTCTGCAAGATTCAAACTGAATATAATCAGCTATGCAAAAGAGCATGAACATAGCGCTGCAGAGAGAGAATTTGGACCTCCTCCCACTGAATGTATGCGCAGACAGTGGAGAAAACAGGAAGAACAACTCCTTAAGATGCCAAAAAAAATGAAGGCCTTAAGAAGAAAACCAGCAAAATGGGCAAACTTGGAGCAGAGGCTTAAGACTTGGATTATGGAGCAGTGCCTGAGTGGCTTATGTGTATCAACTAAGCTTATTCAATGTCAGGCAAGAATGTTTGCAAGTGAAATAAACATTGTTGACTTGACAGGAAAGGCAAAATGGTGCTTTAATTTCATGAGGAGAGAAGGGTTGGCCATGAGACCATGAACAAAGTTAGCTCAGAAAATGCCACCAGTTTATGAGGATAATCTCACATATATAGGCAGTGGCTCAGAAGAGAGTAGTGATACAATAGAAGTTGAAGAAATATGTCTGGAACTAATAGTGATGAAGAAGAGAGCAGTGATGCAACAGAGGTTGAATAAAGTGATATGCTGCATAATATCATAGTGCTGGTATGTAAACATTACCTTGAGGTAATTACTAAATAAAATTGTGTTCTGTTTTATGTTTAAAATATTTATTTCTTAATTTTGGGTTGGAAAAGTGGGGGGCATCTTATACATGGGGCATCTTATACACAAAAAATAAGATATCTACTTTTTAATGATTTGAAGCACCTTTTTATATATTTTTCTAGAATAGGTCCTTTGTAATTTTTATGTGTTGCAAATATATTCTCTCTCCCTGTAGCTTTTTAAAAAAGTTTTCTGTGGCCCTGGCTGGTATGGCTCAGTTGGTTGGAGTGTCTTCCCATGCACCAAGAGGTTGTGGGTTTGATTTCTAGTCAGGGCATGTACCTAGGTTGCGGGTTCCATCCCCACTCAGGGGCATGCAGGAGGCAACCAATCAATGTTTCACTCTCACATTGATGTTTCTCTTTCTCTCTTTCTTTCCCTCTCTCTCTTTCTCTCTTCCTCTCTTTCTAAAATCAATAAACATATCCTTGGGTGCGGGTTAAAAAACGTTTCTATGGGTATGTAATACATTGTAAGAAAAATGTTTGAAAATATTTGTCATGTTGAGCTTGAGATGCCTGTAGACCATCTAAATGGAACTGTCAAGGCCACCATTATAGATTTAGGAGTGTATTTGACACTTTTTATGCATTGCCTATGATTTTCCACTAGTCTTACTGGCCCTCAGCTGCTTGCTCAGCCCCAGCTACTGCCCCATGACCAATTCTACAGACTCCAAAGGATCCAACTGGTTTCACAACTGAATCTTGAAGTATCTGACTCCTCCCATAAAGTCCAGACTCAGATGAAGGATAATACTACAGGGTATGAGATCTTGCTTGTCCAGGAAGTACAGGAGAGGCCAAATGACTGGAAAGCATAACTCTTTAGGGGCAAACTTTGACAATGGGAGACAGGACACAGGAGTAACTAGCCAGTAAATTCTCTTTTCATTCTCTTCTAGTTTCATTCTTTTGCATGTAGCTGTACAATTTTCTCAACACCATTTATTAAAGAGACTGTCCTTTCTCTATTGTATATTTTTGGCTCCTTTGACATAAATTAATTGACCACATATGCATTGGTTGCGAATCTTCTTTTGTTGAAAATAGAACAAAGAATAAATAAATAAATATCATAGTATGGAGAGATAATTTGAAGGGCCACAAGAAGTTGTTTGTTTCTTTGAAGTATTTTCCAACAGTATAGATCTCATGAATCAGATCTTCCATGCAGATGATGCCATATTTACCAAGAGATTGAGCAATCAATGTGTTATGTGTCAGGGCAATTGCTTTTTGTTAATTTTGCGGTACCATGCTTATAGTTCAGTTCATTTACTGACTTCAGGTTTGAGTATCTCCATGTAATATATGGTTACACAATTTTCAACAAGTTAATTGAAGCCATGTCAAGCTTAACAAAGGTTCCTCAGATATGGGTTAAATTCTCCACTCATGCCCTAGCCAATTTGGCTCAGTGGGTAGAGTATTGGCCTGCAGACTGAAGGGTCCTGGGTTTTGATTCCGGCCAAGGGCACATGCCTGGCTTGCGGGCTCGATCCCCAGTGTGGGGCATGCAGGAGGCAGCCAAGCAATGATTCTCTCTCATCATTGATGTTTTTATCTTTCTCTCCCTCTCCCTTCCTCTCTGAAATCAATAAAAATATATTTTAAAAAAATTCTCTACTCATATGAGCTGCGCTTGCCAAATGGGCTGATTAAGCTCCCATTATGTCTAAAGAAGACCTTAGGGCAGAATGCAGAAATATTTGAGTAGGAGACTGGCAGTGTGAAGTGAATTGGAATGACCTAACACAAATACAGCTTAAATCAGAGATGAATTGTGGATATGTGATATGGGTGGTACCAGAGACATGTCACAGAGGTAGAGAGTACAACTGTTGTAATGATCATTATTTTTAAATAAGGATGGATTTGCCTCAGAACATGATCGGCTAAATTTGGAATCATTACATTTCAGTGCTTAACCTTCCTTCTAAAATTCAAATTTAGTTTTTGGTCAAGTTAGGATGCAGTAAGAATAGGGTGTTTATTACATTTATGTTCATTGATTTTCTATTACATGGAATTTGCAGTCTATGTAGGGGCGTTAAGGTATTTTATAAGATGTACAAATTGGTGAATGATTCAGAATAAAATATAAATAAGTAAAGTGCCATAAATTTAGAGACAGGGTGTGTTCAGGAAAGGAGAACATTCTTAAGCTCATTCTTAAAATATTAAAATTTTTTCCTATGGGCAGAGGTGTACTTAGTGTATTTGATACCAGAATTGGTTCATTTTATAAACACATTTTTCCTCTAGATAGAAAATTATTTTTAGTAAAGAGCAAAAAATGAAATGAATAATCATAATGTCAGAAAATAAATGCAGACAGTGAGAATTTTTTTTATTGAGATACTAGAGGCCCAGTGCACGATTAAATCAGGCGTGTATAGGGCCCCCTAAGCCTAATCTGCCATCAGGGCCATGTCTGCCACCCATGAAGCCTCGCACACTCCGCAGACACTGCTGGTGGCCTGCAATGCTCCAGAAGTCCCACCCGCCACGGCTGCCGTGGGACCCATCAATGCACCTCCTGGTGAGTCCGGTAGTTGGTTGTGGTGCCGTGATGGCATCATGACCACAGGCCTTTTATGATATAGATAATTGACATACAACATTATATTAGTTTCAGGTTTACAACATAATGATTCAATATTTGTGTATATTATAAAATGACTAGAGGCCTGGTGCACAAAAATTTGTGCACTCGGGAGGGTCCCTCAGCCCGGCCTGTGCCCTCTCACAGTCTGGGACCCCTTGGGGGATGTCCACCTGCTGGCTTAGGCCTGCTCCCCGGGGGATTGGGCCTAAGCTGGCAGTCAGACATCCCTCTGGCAGCCCGGGATCCCTCGGGGGATGTTCACTTGCCAGCGGGGAGCAGGCCTAGCTGCAGTCAGACATCCTTAGCGCTGCTGAGGAGGCGGGAGAGGCTCCCACCACCACCACCACTGTACTGGCAGCTGTCAGCCTGGCTTGTGGCTGAGCAGAGCTCCCTCTGTAGGAGCACACTGACCACCAAGGGGCAGCTCCTGTATTAAGCGTCTGCCCCCTGGTGGTCAGTGTGTGTCATAGTGACCAGTGATTCCCAGTCACTCTAGGGTCAGTGTGATATTACCCTTTTATTATATAGGACAGAGGCCTGGTGCATGGGTGGGGGCCTGCTGGTTTGCTCTGAAGGGTGCCCCATATCAGGGTGGGGGTCCCGCTGGGGTTCCTGGCCAGCCTGGGTGAGTGGCTGATGGCTGTTTGAAGGCTGGCCACAGCCCCTTCAAGGTGGGGGTCCCCGCTGGGGTGCCTGGCCAGCCTGGGCTGGGTAAGGGGCTGATGGTTGTTTGCAGGCTGGTCAAGCCCCCCAGCAGGGACCCTCACCCCATGAGGGTGTGGCCATCCTGGGTGAGGGGCTGATGGCTGTTTGCAGGCTGACCACAGCCCCCAGCCACCCAAGCTCCCAGTGGAGGCTGGCTGGAAGCAGGTATCTGGGATTTATTTAGCTTCTATAATTGAAATTTTGTTGCCTTTTGCAGAGGCCACAGCTGGCCAGAGCTGGCGGGAAGCTAGGCTTCCTCCGTCACTGCGGCAACGAAGCTCCTGCTTGCTCCAGCTCCATGGCTGCTGGCCGCCATCTTGGTTGGGTTAATTTGCATATAGTCGCTCTGATTGGTTGGTGGGCATGGCTTGGCGTAGCAAAGGTACGGTCAGTTAGCATCTTTGTCTTTTATTAGTGTAGATTACCACAATATGTCTAGTTAACATTCATCACCACATGTAGTTAGAAATATATTTTTGTGTGTGATGAGAACTTTTAATATCTAGTTTCTTTAAAACTTTCAAATATACAATACAATATTGTTAACTATAGTTACCATACTGCACATTACATCCCCAGGACTTATTTCTTTTCTTTTAATTGATTTTAGAGAGGAAAAAAGAGAGGGAGGGTGTGAGGGAGAGAGAGAGAGAGAGAGAGAGAGATCTCTTGCCTCCTATGCACGCCCTGACTGGGGATCACACCCACAACCTAGGTATGTGCCATTGATGGGGAATCAATCCACAACCTTCTGGTGCATGGAACAATGCTCCAACCAACTAAGTTACACTGGCCAGGGCGGGACTTATTTATTTTATAACAGAAAGTTTATACCTTTTGACCACCTTCACCCTTTTTGCCCACCCCTTACCCCCTGCTCCTGGCTATCATCAATATGTTCTCTATAGAGCAGACCAGTGGTTCTCAGAGAGGAGGAGTATTGGGAGACTGGGTAAATGAGGTGGAGGGATTAACAAGTACAAATTGGTCATTTCAAAATAATCATGGGGATGTAAAGTACAGCATAGGGAATATAATCAATAATATTGCAATAACTATGTATGGTGCCAAGTGGGTATAGGAAATATTGGGGGAATACTTTGTAAAATATATGATTGTCTAACCACTAGGCTGTACACCTGAAACCAATACATAATAATATTGAAAGTACACTGTAATTGAAAAAGAAATGTTTTTTGTACTTATGAGTTTGGTTTTTGTTTGTTTATTTAGATTCCATATATAAGTGAAATCACCTGGCATTTGTCTTTGTCTGTCTGATTTATTTCTGTTAGCATAATACACTTAAGTTCCACCCCTTGTGTCACAAATGGTAAGATTTCCTTCTTTTTATGGCCAAATAATATTCCATTGTATATAAATGCCACATTTTCTTTATCCAATCATCTATTGATGGACATTGGGGTTGTTTTCATATCATGGCTATGGTATATAATACTGCAGTGAACATAGGGATACATATATCCTTTTGAATTAGTGTTTCATTTTATTTGGATAAATACCCAGAAGCAGAATTTCTGGATCATATGATAGTACTATTTTTAATATTTTGAGGAACCTCCATATACTGTTTTCCATAGTGGCTACATCAATTTTCATTCCTATCAACAGTGCACCAGGGTTCCCTTTTCTCCACATCCTTGCCAACATTTGTTGCTTGTTGTTTTTTTAATAATAGCTATTCTAACAGGTGTGAAGTGATATCTCATTGTGATTTTGATTTGCATTTCCCTGATAATTATCAGCACCTTTTCATGTACCTGTTTGCCATCTGTTTGTCTTCTTTGGGAAAATGTCTATCCAGGTCCTCTGCCCATTTTATTATTATTATTATTATTATTATCTATTTCAGAGAAGAAGGGAGAGAGAAAGAGGGAGAGAAAGAGAGAAGATAGACATAATGATGAGAGAGAATCATTGATTGGTTGTTTCCTACATGCTCAACACTGGAGATCGAGGCCACAACCTGGTCATAATCGAACCCAGGAATCAACCACTGTGCCATGCCGGCCGGGCTCCTCTGCCCATTTTTAAATAAGATTATTTGTTGTTTTGATATTGAGTTGTATGAGTTGTTTATATATCTTAATTATTAGACCATTATCATATACATGATTTGAAAATATTTTTTCCCAGTTGGTAGGTTTGCCTTTTCATTTTGTTGATGATTTCCCTTGCTGTGCAGAAGCTTTTTAGTTTGACATAGTCCCATTTGTTTATCTTTGCTTTTGTTTTGTTGTCTTTGCTTTTGGTGTCAGATCAAAAAAATCATCACTAAGACCAATGTAAAAGAACTTACCATCTGTGTTTTCTTCTAGGAGTTTTATGGTTTCAGGTCTTATGTTCAAGCCTTTAATCCATTTTCAGTTCATTTTTGTATATGGTGTAAGATAATGGTCCAGTTTCATTCTTTTGCATGTGACTGTACAATTTTCTCAACACCATTTATTAAAGAGACAGCCCTTCCCCCATCATATGTTCTTGGCTTCTTTGTCATATATGCATGGGTTGAGAATCTTCTTTTGTTGAAAATAGAACAAAGAATAAATAAATAAATATCACAGTATGGAAAAATAAAAAATAAAGGATTAATACTTTTTAATGAGTTTATTTTTTAAAGGGGGAAAGAAATGTATATTTACATATTGTTCTGTTGCAGTAATGTATAAAATTTTATTTTTTATCCTTAATTTCTGCATATTTGACAATGACTTCATCAAAATTGATCTTAATATACCCATATTTAATAGAGAATATAGCCAGATTTGTCAATTTATCTTTACTCGCTGTTGATTGGAGAGAGAGAGAGACAGAGCGAGAGAGGGAAAAATCAATGATGAGATGGATTCATCAACCTGCTGCCTCCTACATGCCCCACACTGGGGATTGAGCATGAAACTCGGGCATGTGTCCTGACCGGGAATTGAACCATGACCTCCTGGTTCATAGGTTGACACTCAACCACTGAGCCATGATGGCAAGGCAAGAACTTTTCCTATTGACTTTAATTTTTATAAGTTTCTTTCAAATAAAAGCAACATATCTACAAATAGTTAGAAAAAGTCTTAAACAAAAAGATACACTTGGCAAAGATTCACAAAAGTCCCATTTAACGATAAATTTTAGACATTACATATCTGTTTCTTTAAACTTGATTTTAGTAGCTTTCAAATGTCCCTGAATTTAAAATTTTAAACACAGATAAGGACTCCATTTAATCATGTAAAATGACAGAATTGAAGAAACTCAATTCTTTTTTCATCTGTTATTATTTATATCAAAAAATTCTGTTTAAATGCAAAAATATTTAGTAGCTCAGGGGTTGGAGACCCCTGTAGTAAACTCAAGCAATTCTGAACCATTATGAACTTACTTTAAAAACAAATGTGAGCCCTAGCTGGTTTGGCTTAGTAGATAGAGCATCGGCCTGTGGACTGAAGGGTCCCAGGTTCCATTCCAGTTAAGGGCATGTACCTCAGTTGCAGGCTCAATCCCCAGCCCTGGTTGGGGCTCATGCAGGAGGCAACCAGTTGATGTATCTCTCTCACATCAATATTTCTCTCTCTGTCTCCCTCCTCCCCCTTCCACTCTCTCTAAAAATCAATGGAAAACTATCCTTGAGTGAGGATTAACAGCAACAACAAAAAAGCATCTGAGTCTGAGTGTGTTGGAGGCTGATTCCAAATTAAATTTTGTATCCATGTAGAATACAAAAATGTGCTAATTGGAGGCTTATCATTAAAACTGACAGTGTAACCACAAAATTATTTAGAAAGAGACCAAGGGCAATTTGGATATTTATAACATCATTTTCGGGCCATATGAAATTATCAACTTAAAAATTAACCTTCTATATTTGGTCAAACATTTAATTAACTCACCCCTAATGCCTTGGCAGGGCCAGACCAAATGATTCCTCAGGCCTTATATGGCCTGCCCAGACGTTCCTCACCCCTGGTTTAGAACTGAGACTAACAAAAGATTTTGGGAAGAGGAATATTTGATCACTTGACATGATTTCAAAGTGCTGGTGCATGGTGAAAATAAAAAGCAGATGTACTTTGAGTTAGTTTTGTTATTGATTTTCATTCTCTAAACTTAGTTCCCTCTTATTGTCTTCATTCAGAGCAGACCCCCTCCCACTACCCCATCCTTGGTACATTACTAACTCCAGATAGGTTTCAAACTTTAACCTAAACTATATCTCTATTCCTGGGATTTAGACTTAAAAGACCAGATTGCTAGACAAACCAGGAATTTGCATGAAGTTTGGGGAGTAGAAAGAAGTCATAAAAGCAGTAGAGTGAAAAGAAAAATGGGGGACTGGCCTAAGAAATGGGTCCAGTTAATGGTGGACCCACATCCTTGCCCAAATTTGGTATTGTTAGTGTTCTAGATTTTGGCTATTTTAATAAGTATGCAATGTTGTGAGTTTGGGACATTTTTGAGGGACATTACAAATGTAAAGTGTCCTTTTCATTATATCATATTAAGGTTACATACCGCCAACATGACTTATGACTATTGATGTTGACCCTGATCACCTGATTAAAGTAGTGTTAGTCAGACTTCTTCACTATAAAGCTATTATTTTTTTACCCCTTTCTATATGGTACTATTTGGAAGAAAGTCACTATGTGCAGCCCACATTGAAGAAGTGGGAACTTGTGCTCCTCTTTCTTTAGATTGGAATATGTCCAATATTTCTTTGGAATTCTTCTGCGTGGGAGATCTTTCTACTTCCCTCTACTTATTAATTTATTCAGTCATTTATTTACATCAGTATGGAATCATGGATATTTATTTTATACTTTGGGTTGTAATTGATGTATATTTATTTTTTTGCTCAAATTGTTCCAGCTTTGGCCATTAGGAGTTCTTTCAGTTGGCTCCTATGCCCTTCTTACATATCCCATTAATGTGTGTGTGTGTGTGTGTGTGTGTGTGTGTGTGTGTGTGTGTGTGTAATAATTCCTACCTTCTAATACCATAAGATGAGATAGGCTTATCTTGTATATTTTTTACCACAGTCCTAGAATCATCTATCTCTCCAAGGAGCCCTAGTTCCTTTTTCATGAAAAATAGCATTAGAAGCCAAGATCTAGGTGCTAAATGTGCTCATTGTGTTTAGGGTGTAATTTCTTCTAAGCCCTCTCAGCTGACAGAACAAAGAAGTATGTGTGCATACACTAACCCAACTTACATATATACACATTGTGATACATATTTCTATATTTAATCTTCTGTATCTATATGAATTAAACATGCATTCTTACTGATGTCTCCTACTCTAATCCATTACCACATCCATCATGCTAACCTGTTCCCCTAGCTTATCTGTAACCTCCCACTCATAAGAGGATTTATATGTATGATCTTTTATAATCTTTTGAGATAGCTATTATTATCTCATTTCATAGACTGAGACTCAGAGATCATACATTTTTTTTCAAAGACACAGATTAAGAGGTGGAAGTAGGACTTCTGGGGAAAAAAGAACACATGGAAATGAAAAAGTATATGGTTTGTGCAGTAGTCTCTCCTGGTGAATCAGTAAGGTGGATTAAGGCTATGTTGGTATAAAACTAAATTAAATATGGATGGATTTGAAATCATGTTAAGTTTTTCAATATTGCGTACAACCTTTGAGAAGCAAACTATTATACTGAAGATCTGCTTTAATTACATATCATCTCATGAATCGACTGCAAAACTTTAAATTTGTGTTATATCTTCAAAAAGAGGCATAACCTGCTCTTAAATAATAATAATTTGTGTTGTATATTTAAATAAATTGATTAAAGGATAATAAGTAGGAGAGGAATAAGAGAGAGGGACATTGTACCTCTAATAAAATTTTTCCTGACCCACTTAAAAATCTAAAACAACAGCCATGCCCCCCTTCTAAATATGGCCTATTTTGAAATATTTATCTTTTCTCATTGAAAAGTGGGTTCTGAACAGTATGGTGACTACCAGAAGCGAAGGGAGTGGGGGAGATAAAAGAGGATAAAGTCGGGATAAATGGTGATGGAAGGACACTTGACTTGCAGTGGTGAACACACGCTGCAATATACAGATGATGTATTATAGAATTGTAGACCTGAAACCTATATATTTTTATTAATCAATGTCACCCTAATAAATTCAACTTCATAAAGATGGGTTCTGTGATAAAAGAACTTATGAAACACTGCATATATATCTATCTCCTCCTATGAATTCACATTTGCTTATTAAAGTAACTGGTGAAACCTTCAACAAAAAAGTCAATACAACTTTTGTGTAACTGTTTCCCAAATTTACTTGTCCATAGAATGCTTTCTTCATGTAAGGGCTGTGAATATCTCTTAGATTCATATTTGGAATATAATTATTTATTCATTTCATAAGAGAAGGGACTTGGTTTATTTTTTCTGTTTTCAGAATCTTAAACAGAGCCTGGTACATGGTAGGTACGTGTTGAATATTTGTTGAATAAGTGGCTGAGCAAATGTTTATTAAGCATCTTTTATATGCTGGTCACAAGGAATACAATAGTAAAAAAATAAACATGGTTTTTGCCCTATGTAACTTATAGCCTACTGGAGAAGATTGTAAATAAGCAAGTAAAAAAATAAATTATAGGTAAAAGTTATTAAGGAAACAAAGACAAAGTTGAGGTTGACAGTAGAGGAGGTGATGGGAATGGTACTTTAGAAGATAAGCAGCCAGCTCTTTAAAGCATTTACCAAAACAAGTCAATAGTTAAGCAAAATCTGAATATTTCTAACATCAACCTTCATTCAGAATGCATTGCATGTTCAAGAGGATTTAAATTAAGATAGTTTTATAAAGGGACTATTTCAGAGATGTGGACAAGTTTAAGGGAAGAAGAGGATATCAAGAAGCAAAGATAGCCAAAGTCATTAGCACCGTTAGAACTGAAAGACAAGGGAGTGAGCTATTGGGGGTTGGATGAAAAAAAAAATCTATACTAATAATAGAGGAATATGCAAATTGTCCGGTACACTGTTATGTAACAACCAATCAGGATGGGGCAGGGCCGCGGTAGAGAGCTCTCAGCACACCTGCGCCAGGGTCTGAAGGTCACGGAGAGGAAGGGAGAGCAGGTAGGCAGTTAGGGGGCTCAGGCCAGGAGCGGGGAGCAGTTAGGGGCATCAGGCAGGCAAGCGGTTAGGAGCCAGTGGTTCCGGATTATGAGAGGGATCCCAAATTAGAGAGGGTGCAGGCTGGGCTGAGGGACCCCCCCCTCCCATGCACGAATTTCATGCACCAGGCCTCTAGTGTTTAAGAATCTAGGTCAGTGGGGCTGGTATGGCTCAGTGGATTGAGCCTCTTCCCAAGCACCAAGAGGTCCCTGGTTTGATTCTCAGTCAGGGCACAAATCTGGGTTGCAGACTGGATCCCCAGTAGGGAGCATGCAGGAAGCAGCTGATCAATGATTCTCTCTCATCAATGTTTATATTTCTCTCTCCCTCTCCCTTCTTCTCTCTCTAAAAATCAATGAAAACTATTTTTTAAAAAGAATCTAGGTCATATGTAGACAGTACAAAGAATATCTGCATAAATAGGCCAAAACTGTGATTTCAAGTAGCAAAAAACAAGTTTGTCTTCTTAACTGTTTCAGCACCCATCACAGTCCTCAGATGTAGTGGTACTCAAATGTGTATTGAATATATAAATTGCATCTAACAGACATTAGTTTCTTGAACATTAATAATCCTATGTGTTTAAATGGAGAGTGCTTATCTCTTTTAAAGAGTTATGATTTTTCTAAAATTTTGAATGTAAAATAGTTACTGCAGTTAAAAAGTCGAGTAACTTTTATAAGACTCTGAAAGTTTCAAGTTTAGAACTATGTCCTATTTGGCAGTTATATATTTCAAATGAAGAAAACTATTCTCTCATGGGACTAGTGAAGAAACCAGAGAAATCAGCAATAAACTAAAAAAGGTTTGAAAGGACATTGGCACAAAGGTGTAAAACAGGTTTTCTTTTATATTTTCTTTTAAGTGTGTGAGCAGTGAATTAAAGAGTCTTAGAAAAAGAGTATTTTTTTCCATTTAGAGGAATTTGCCATGAATTTGCATATATTATCACATTATTCCATTCTATATGAAAAAGATAGATTAAGCATTGTCTTAGATCATTAAAAATACCTTTAAAAAAAAAGATTTGGTTAGGTCACATAAATTAACTCATATTTGAAAGCCTGATATACATGAAAATATTTTATAGAGCATTATAAGCACTAAATGCTGGGTTTATTTTTCTTTCCTAGTTTCCTACTTAGTCTCCTATATTATATATGTATGAAATTATTTAATATTTATAAAATAAGTAATTAACTGATTATGATGAAACATTATAACCAAAATCATATTTTTACCAGAATCAATTTATCTAGGTGCTTTGGGTAGGGTCCCCAGAGATGGGTATAACTCAGTCTTGGCCAAAGTCGTAGTAATTACTTTACAGGTTGGTATACCAGCTAAGTAGAACCAATGAGGTTCAGTGATGAAGAAGGTAAGAAGTCATCAGATTCATAATATATTTTGGTGATGCAGTAAGTAGGATTTGCTAATAGTACAGATGGTATAAGAGGAAGAGAGGAGTCAAGGCTGATTATTAATACCTGAGCATTTCGATGATGGTGGGTCATTTATTGAGATAGAAAACACAGGAGAAGAAGTAAGTTTTATGGAATAAAAACTAGGGGTTTAGTTTTGGATATAATAAATTTGACATGCCTAGTAGACACAGAATAAGAGATGTCAAGTAAACAGTTGTACAGATGAATTTAAGAGAAATTTAGAATTCCTTAGGGTAGATTCCTAGTGGTAGAGTTGCTGGATCAAAGGTCATTGCATTTTAACAGAGTTGTGCTGAAGCCAGCTCCTGCTGGCTCATGAAAACTGATTGTTAAATTTTCAAGAATTTTGTGAGCCAGTTATATGAAATAGACACTTTAAAAATTAAGTTATATAAATTTACATTTAAATACATTACATTTTTTAAAAATGAAAATGGGGGTACTGTCAGAGGAGGCCTAGTAGAGAGTCAGGACTTTCACCACTGCCCAGCAGTAATGAGCCTACTTCCCTCCGCCCCAGTACTGTCAGTGCAGGTCACATGGGGAGCAGGAATGAGGCTCTCCTATCTTTCCTAAGCAGGAGGTAACAGTTGAAGCACTAGTGGACAGCCAGAACTCCCATACTTGCCCAGCAGTAATGAATAGCTCCCACTCTGCATGTCAGCAGAGTCCAAATCAGAAACTTGGACTTCTAATCCAACCTGGCAGTAATGAGGTGATGTGCCACTTTTCTCCTCTGCCATAGCAGCGTCAGAGAAACCTGGCTAAAACAGATGAAATCCAGAGTCTCATACACACAATCCCCAATACCCAAGTGTCAGTGAAAAATCATGCTTCCTACCCAGAATGAGGAAAATATCAAACTGATTTATGAAAAAAAAAAGGACAATCAATAGCTGGTAACCATAAATTACAGAGATGTTAGACATATTAGACCAGTGGTTGACAAACTCATTAGTCAACAGAGCCAAATATCAACAGTACAATGACTGAAATTTCTTTTGAGAGCCAAATTTTTTAAACTTAAACTATATAGGTAGGTACATTGTTATTAACTTAATTGGGGTACTCCTAAGCTAGCCTTTGCTAAAAACGTCCTCAATCTGATTGAGGTACGTTCACTGAGGTTGACCCCTTCCAACTCACCCATCCACACTCGTCTTGTATACTTGTTTTGTCTATCTCCTTTCCGAAAACCGACTTCTGCGCATGGGCCACGAAGTTTCCATCGCGCTGTATGTGCGCACCCTCATGTGGTATTTTGTGGAAGAGTCACACTCAAAGGGCCAAAGAGCCTCATGTGGCTCTCGAGCCACAGTTTGCCGACCACTGTATTAGACCTTTTAAAGCAACCATCACAAAAATACTTCATTGAACAAAATATGCTTGAAACAAATGAAAAAACAGAAAGTCTTGGCAAAAATTAGAAAACGTAAAGGTGAACCAAATGGAAATTTTCAAATTGAAAAATATAATAACCAAAAGAAAAATTCAATGGATGGACTCAACAGCAGAATAGAGGGATCACAGGGAAGAATCAGTAACCTACAAATAGAACAATAGAAATAACTCAATCTGAACAACAAAGAAGAAATAGACTAAAAAGAAAAAATGAACAGATCCTCAGGAATCTGTGGACTACAACAAAAAATCTAATATTTATGTGATCTACGTCCTAAAAGGGGAAGAGAAAGAGGGCATAGCTGAAAAAGTACTTGAAGAAACAATGGCTAAAAATTTCCAAAATATGGCAAAAGACATAAACCTACATATTCAAGAATCTGAATGAACCCCAGAAAGAAAAGGAAATCCAAATCAAAACATCATAGTCAAACTTTTGAAAACTAAAGACAAGTTAAAAATTTTGAAATCATGGAGAGAAACAATGCCTCATCTATCAGAGAAAATTCAAATGACAATGGCTTTCTCATTAAAATTCTTGGAAGCCAGAAAGAAGTGGTGCAAAACTTTTTAAATGCTGAATGACAATAAATCTTAACCCAGAATCATTCCCAGAAAAAATATGCTCCAGGAATTAAGAGGAAACCAAGACATTCTCAGATAAAGAAAAACTAAATTTGTCACTGTGGATGTACACTAACAGAATGATTAAAAGAAGTACTCAAGGAGAACCAAGATGGCGACATAGGTAAACGCTGGTACTCGCTGCCTCCCACAACCACATCAAAATTACAACTAAAATATAGAACAAACATCATTCAGAAGCACTTGAAATCTAGCTGACTGGAAGTCCTACAACTAAAGAAATAAAGAAGAAAGTGCATTGAGACTGGTAGGAGGGGTGAAGGCGCAGAAGGGGCTGGTCTGACACCCACGTGTGGCATTTCTTTAATTGGGAGGGAGATCATTTCTTTTTTTCTTTTCTTTTTTTTCATATTTATATTTTATTTATTTATTTTTTTAGCTTTTATTTATTTACTTATTTTTTGTTTAGTTTTATTGCTTAAAGTATTACAAAGGGTATTACATATGTCTCCTTTTCCCCCCCACCCTTGACAATCCCCTGGCCTCCCCTAACCCCCAGGGTCTTATGTCCATTGGTTATGCTTATATGCATGCATATAAGTCCTTCAGTTGATCTCTTACCCCCACCCCCCCTTCTGCCCATGGGAGATCATTTCTGCAGAGGTCGCCTGTGAAGAGCACTGGGTCCCAGCCCCACACCAGCCTCCAAACTCAGGGTTCCCAAGCTGGGAAGAGAAGTCCCCACAACTTCCACCTGTAAAAACCAGCAGGGATTGTGACTGAGTGACACGGAGGCTGCTGGAGTCCCAGGTGTTTCTCTTAAAGGGCCTCCACACAAACTTACACTGTCCCGGTTCCTCTGAGCTCCAGCACTGGGCGGCAGCTTTGGGGGAATCCAGGGACATATGGGGAGGAACTAGACTGTCTGGCATCAGAGCAGGAACTTGGGGCAGCTTTGTCCCAGATAGGATCTTCACAGGGGTCATTGTTCCTGTGCTGGGACCTCCTTTGTTGCAGAGCTGACTGGCAGCCATATCTGAGTTTCCATCAGCATGGCCCACACTCTTTGCTCTACCCTGGTGATTCCCTGAGGCCTAGCCCCAATTTGCAGCCCCCTCCAAGCTGTTTGCAGCTGCTTTTCCATATGAATGGCCTGTCCTGTCTCAGGCTTCAGACTTGCTAAAATCTCTTAAACAATCAGCGTGCCTCAAACCTATCAATAAAAGACCCAAGACCCAGTACTAGTACCAGCTAGCCTTGCCTCACAGTTGGGCCTCATCTGGGCACTGCCTAGCCCAATACAAATAGCAGCCATCTGCAGATCTCTCTGTAGCTCTTGCTGGGTGGCCCCAGGCAATGACTGACAGTGCACCTGGTGGATAGCTATAGACCATACCAGATTACAACTCTACACATCCACAAGTGACACACACAATGGCAGATTCAGTGAACACCAAAGCCCCAGTGAAGCAAGTCCTGCTCCATAGGGTTATCTCCTGCATAGCAGCTCTTCCACTGTAGACACAGCTGGTCCTCAGAGTCAATTGGCATGGAGGTTAATTCCTCCCAGTGACACCACAGCAATCAAGTCTCAACTACAAGACTGTACCCAGCCCACACAGGAGTGCACCTAGAGTGCCCAGCTCAGGAGGCTGGAGAGGCTGAGTCACTGGGCCTTACAGGACACCTACACAGGCCACTCTACCAATTCCAGGACACATAGCAGCTCTACCTAATACATAAAAACAAACACAGGGCACCCCCTGGCAATGGGCAAGGAGACACCTGATAGGTGGTGTTGCTCTTATATCAATCAGGGGCAGAGCAGACATGCAGTCCTTAGTTCATCCTAGCTTGATGCCTGTCTTGGTGGCCAGAGCTGTTTCATGCCTGAGGCACATTAAAAGAAAAAAACAACAACACAGGGAAGTAGCCAAATGTGGAGACAAAGAAACAGGTCCCAAATGAAAGAAGTGGTCAAATGGTTTTCAATAATGGTGCCAAGCTCATTCAATGGGGGAAAGAATAGTCTTTTCAACAAATGGTGCTGGAAAAACTATATCCATATGCAAAAGAATGAAGTTGAACCCTTACCATAGACCTCAGACAAAAATTAACTCAAAATGGATCAAATACCTAAATGTAAAAACAAAAACCATAAAATTCTTAGTATAAAGCATAGGGGGAAAGCTTCATAACATTGGATCTTGCAATGATTTATTAGATATAACATCAAAAACACCAGCAACAAGGAAATAAAAGGAACTTTGTAAATATTAAAAATCATCATGCATCAAAGAATACTATCAAAAGAATGAAAAAGACAACCCACAGAATAGGTGAAAATATTTGCAAATCACGTTAGATGAGGAGTCAACAAAATATTTAAAGAATGTCTACAGAGAAGAACCAAGATGGCGGCATAGGTAAACACCAGAGATTGCTGCCTCGCACAACCACTTCAAAAATACAACTAAAAGACGGAACGGACATCACCCAGAACCACAGGAAGGCTGGCTGAGGGGAAATTCTTCAACTAGAAGGAAAGAGAACACCATACCGAGACTCAGAGGAAGCGCAGTGGGGAAAATACAAAGGTGTGGAGGTGCGCATGGAGCGGGCTGGTGGCTGAGGGTGCGGTTGTCTGTTTCAATTGGCGAGTCTCTAGGGGCCCAGACTCAAACGGGAGAAGCGGGACTGACTGGCATCAGTCAGAACTCGAGGGCAGCTTTCTCTCCGAGGTTTGCAGTGGTTGCTGGGACTCTGAGAGGCAGAGCCTCTGGGAACGGGACTGAGAGCAGCCATAACTGCTCGCTTGGCCTGCCCTGTTGATCCCCTTGGACCCACCCTGCACAAGCCCTGCACAGAGCCATTTGCCGGATAGCCTCAGGCAAGGGCTAGATTAGCATCTCCCTAGAGGACAAAAGTTCTCCCACTGCAGACACAGCTGATTCTCACAGCCAGTTGGCCTGGAGGTCAAATCACCCCCAGTATTTCCTACAACAATCAAGGCTTAACTACAACAAGACTGCGCACAAAGACCACTAGGGGGTGCACCAAGAAAGCATAAAAAATGCGGAGACAAAGAAACAGGACACAAATGTCGATGGAGGATATAGAATTCAGAACCACACTTTTAAGGTCTTTCAATAATCTTCTAGAAACTGCCGATAAACTTAATGAGATCTGCAAGAAATCTAATGAGACCCTCGATGTTGTGATAAAGAACCAATTAGAAATTAAGCATACACTGACTGAAATAAAGAATATTATACAGACTCCCAACAGCAGATCAGAGGAGCGCAAGAATCAAGTCAAAGATTTGAAATGCGAAGAAGCAAAAAACACCCAACCGGAAAAGCAAAATGAAAAAAGAATACGAAAATACGAAGGTAGTGTAAGGAGCCTCTGGGACAGCTTCAAGCGTACCAACAACCGAATTATAGGGGTGCCAGAAGATGAGCGAGAGCAAGATATTGAAAACCTATTTGAAGAAATAATGACAGAAAACTTCCCCCACCTGGTGAAATAAATAGACTTACAAGTCCAGGAAGCGCAGAGAACCCCAAACAAAAGGAATCCAAAGAGGTCCACACCAAGACACATCATAATTAAAATGCCAAGGGCAAAAGACAAAGAGAGAATCCTAAAAGCAGCAAGAGAAAGAAACTCAGTTACCTACAAGGGAGTACCCATACGACTGTCAGCTGATTTCTCAACAGAAACTTTGCAGGCCAGAAGAGTGGCAAGAAATATTCAAAGTGATGAATAGCAAGAACCTACAACCAAGATTACTTTATCCAGCAAAGCTATCATTCAGAATTGAAGGTCAGATAAAGAGCTTCACAGATAAGAAAAAGCTAAAAGAGTTCATCACCACCAAACCAGTATTACATGAAATGCTGAAAGGTATCCTTTAAGAAGAGGAAGAAGAAGAAAAAGGGAAAGATAAAAATTATGAACAACAAATACGCATCTATCAACAAGTGAATCTAAAAATCAAGTGAATAAATAATCTGATGAACAGAATAAACTGGTGAATATAACAGAATCAGGGGCATAGAAAGGGAGTGGACTGACTATTCTTCAGGGGGAAAGGGGTGTGGGGGATGCGGGAAGAGACTGGACAAAAATTGTGCACCTGTGGATGAGGACAGTGGGGGGGGGGCGGGGGGGTTAAGGGCAGAGGGTGGGGTGGGAACCGGGTGGAGGGGAGCTATGGGGGGAAAAAGGAGGAACAACTGTAATAATCTGAACAATAAAGATTTAATTAAAAAAATAAATAAATAGCCAAAACCGGTTTGGCTCAGTGGATAGACCGTCGGCTTGCGGACTGAAAGGTCCCAGGCTCGATTCCGGTCAAGGGCATGTACCTGGGTTGTGGGCACATCCCCAGTAGGAGATGTGCAGGAGGCAGCTGATCGATGCTTCTCTCTCATCGATGTTTCTAACTCTCTATCTCTCTCCCTTCCTCTCTGTAAAAAATCAATAAAATATATTAAAAAAAATAATAATAAATAAATAAATAAATAAATAAATAAATAAACAAACAAACAAATAAACAAATAAATAAAGAATGTCTACAATTAGCCCAGCTGGTGTAGCTTACTGTTGAGCATCGACCTATGAACCAAGAGGTCCTGGTTTGATTCACAGTGAGGGCACATGCCTGGGTTGCGGGCTCAATTCCCAGTGGGGGCGTGCAGGAGGCAGCCAATCAGTGATTCTCTCTCATCATTGATGTTTCTATGAAATCAATAAAAATATTTTTTTAAAAAAAGAATGTCTACAGCTCTACAAAAAAACCCAAACAACTCAATTTTAAAATGGGCACAAGAATTGAATAGATATTACTTGTAAGAAGATATACAAATGGCCAATAAGCACATGAAATGATGCTTAACACATTGGTCATTAGGGAAATGCAAATCACAATCATGAAATGCCACTTCACACCCCTTTCTGTCGATTGCTTGCAATGAATCAGTAGATCACTTTGGATGGCACTGTCATCTTAACAATATTAAGTTTTCCAATACATAAACATGGGATGTCTTTCCATTTATTTATGTTTTATTTTATTTTTTATTTTTAAATTCTTTTCGGCAATATTTTGTAATTTTTATTGTACAAAACTTTCATCTCTTTGGTTAAATTTTTTCCTAATTATTTTATTCCTCTTGATGCTATTGTAAATGGAATTATCTTAATTTCCTTTTTGTGTTGTTCATTGCTAGTGTATAGGAATGCAACTTTGTGTGTGTGTGTGTTGATTTTGTATACTGCAACTTTGCTGAGGTTATTTATTAGCTCTAAGTTTGTGGGGTGTGTGTGTGCGCGCGCACACACGCGTGTGCACGCATGTGTAGAACCTTTTGGGTTTTCTACATATAAGATCATATTATTTGTAGACAGAGGTAATTTTACTTCTTTCTTTCTAATTTGGGTTTCTGTTATTAGTGAAAGGATTATAATATATATTAGAATTAAGTAAAGTTAGTCCTCCACCTTTATTGTTCTCTTTAAAATTATTTTGACTCTGATAGGTACCCTGCATTATAATATAAATCAGCTTCTTACTTTCTACCAAAAAATAGTCTCTAGGCCAGTGATGGCGAACCTATGACACGCGTGTCAGAGGTGACACACGAGCTCATTTTTTTGGTTGATTTTTCTTTGTTAAATGGCATTTAAATATATAAAATAAATATCAAAAATATAAGTCTTTGTTTTACTATGGTCGCAAGTATCAAAAAATTTCTATATGTGACACGGCACCAGAGTTAAGTTAGGGTTTTTCAAAATGCTGACATGCTGAGCTCAAAAGGTTCGCCATCACTGCCTAGGCATTTGAATGTGATTCTGTTAAATCCATTAATCAATTTGAGATTAGTGGTACTGGGCTTTCTAATCCACAAACCTAGTATATTTCTCCACTTATTCACAGATTTTATCAGCAATATTTGTGGCTTTCCATGGGCAGGTGTGTACATGTTTTTACTAAGTTTCTCATTAAGAAATTTGTGTTATCATGAAATAATTTCCTTTCTAATGTCTATGCCTTTTATTTCTTTTTCTTGCTTATTTCACTGCCTAAGAAAGTCAATAAACACTGACTAGAAGTAGTGTCTGTGCACCCTTGTCTTGTTCCTGATCTAAGTGGGAAAATAGTCTAACAAGTAAGTATGAGGTTAGTTATCATTTTTGCATAAATGCTCTCCAGAGGTTGAAGAAGTTCCATTTTATTACTATTTTTAAACTTTTTATCATGCATCTATTGAGATAATCATATGACTTTTCTCCTGAATTTTGCTAATGCAGTGAATTAAAATGATTGACCTTTGAATATTAAACTAACCTTGCACTTCTGCTCTAAAGTTTACTTGCTCAAACTGTATTCATAGTGCTGAATTCTATTTGCTAATATTTCATTAAGAAGCATTGTATCTTGTAGCAGGATACAAAATTAATGCCCAGAAAGCTCTGGCATTTTTATACAGCAATATTTAACTTATAGAAAGAGAGATTAAGAAACAATCCTATTTACCTTGCACCAAAAAAAAATTAAGATACCTAGGAATAAACTTAACTAAGGAAGTAAAAGACCTGTACTCAGAAAACTACAGGACACTGAAAAAAGAGATAGAGGAAGACATAAAGAGATGGAAGAACATACCATGTTTATGGATTGGTAGAATCAACATCATTAAAATGTCCATACTACCCAAAGCAATCTATAGATTCAATGCACTCCGCATTAAAATACCAACAGAATATTTCACAGACCTAGAACGAATACTCCAAAAAATCATCTGGAATAAAGAAAAGACGCCAAATAGCTGCAGCAATCCTGAGAAAGAAGAACAAAGTATGAGGGATCACAATACCAGATACCAAGCTATATTGCAAAGCCACTGTTCTCAAAACTGCCTGGTACTGGCACAAGAATAGACATATAGACCAATGGAATAGAATAGAGAACCCAGAAATCGACCCAAACCACTATGCTCAATATTTGACAAAGGAGGCAAGAGCATACAATGGAATCAAGACAGTCTCTTCAATAAATGGTGTTGGGAAAATTGTACAGATACATGCAAAAAAATGAAACTAGACCATCAACTTACACCATACACAAAAATAACCTCAAAATGGATAAAAGACTTAAATGTGAGACAGGGAACCATAAAAATCTTAGAGGAATCCACAGGCAGCAATATCTCAGACATATGCCTAAGCAATTTCTTCACTGATTCAGCTCCTAGGGCAATGGAAACTAAAGAGAAAATATACAGCCCTAACCAGTTTGGCTCACTGGCTAGAGCGTTGGCCTGGGGACTAAAGAGTCCCGGGTTCGATTCCGGTCAAGGGCATGTACCTTGGTTGCAGGCACATCCCCAGTAGGGGGTGTGCAGGAGGCAGCTGATCAATGCTTCTCTCTCATCGATGTTTCTAACTCTCTATCCCTCTCCCTTCCTCTCTGTAAAAAAATCAATAAAATATATTTTTTTAAATAAAGAGAAAATAAACAAATGGGGCTACATCCAAAAAAAAAAAAGCCTCTGCACAGCAAAAGAAACCATCAACAAAACAAGAAAGCCCACCACGTGGGAGAACATATTTGCCAATGTTATCACCAATAAGGGTTTAATCTCCAACATTTACAGGGAACTCATACAACTTAACAAAAGGAAGATAAACAACCCAATCAAAAAATGGGCAATGGACCTAAATAGATATTTTTACAAAGAAGACATACAGAAGGCCAAGAGATATATGAAAACATGCTCAAAGTCACTAATCATCTGAGAGATGCAAATCAAAATGACAATGAGGTACCATCTCACACCTGTCAGAACGGCTATTATCAACAAATCAACAAATGACAAGTGCTGGGGAGGATGTGGAGAAAAAGGAACCCTCATGCACTGCTGGTGGGAATACAGACTGGTGCAGCCACTGTGGAGAACAATATGGAGTTTCTTCAACAAACTAAAAATGGAACTCTCATTTGACCCAGTGATCCTAATTCTAGGAATACTAGTAGCCCAGTGCACGAAATTCATGCACATTAAAAGGGAATTAATTAGCAGAAATATTTCAATATTGCTATTTGCCCTTTCTCTATAATAGAAGTGTGAGAGATGAAAGGAAATTAGTAAAATGTATATGAAAATAATATATAAATTTATTAATAAATAAACAGTAACAATAGGATATAACAACAGAGGTATGATATAAAAAAGACAAAAACATGAGATGAAAACAACAAAACCATGATATAAAAACAACAAAAACATGATATAAAAACAACAGTAATGCAAACAATGACTGATAAAGTGATTAAACTTATTCTAATATCTCCCTTTACACCACATTAAGAATGAAAACACTTTCAGAGTGCTTGACTAATTTTTCTTGTGCTGAAGTATTTAGAACTTTAACTTTAACATCACATGCTCTTCAAACTCGAGAGAAAACAGCTGACCATGTGCGAAAACGGGTTCAGGAAGGAATATGCCTACTTTATCTAGAGTTTGTCCTTGTGATTTATTAATAGTCATCACAAATGCTGGCATCACAGGAAACTGTCATTGAATCAATTTAAATGGGAGGCCAGTGTCAGATAGGGACAAATCAATTCTTGGAATCAGAACAACCTCTCCCTCTGCAGATCCTGTTAATACTTCAGCTTCGATAATGTTTGGTCGTAATCTTTTGATAATAAATCTGGTACCATTACAAAGACCCCATTTACTATTAAGATTTCTCAATAGCATGATGATTGCATCCACTTTCAATTTTAATTTATGACATGGCATTCCCAAAGGAGTAATACTATTAAGAAATTTGATGGGAAAATTTTCCTTTTCAGCATCTTCTGTGGAATCAATGGAATCATCACTCAAATATGTGTGAAAATTTCCATCGAGTATATCCAAAATTTCTTCATTTAATTTTTGAACATGCTCATTTTTTGGACAAAGAATTGCACATTTAGATATATTTTTAATATTATCTATAGATACAGTATTTCCAAAGATAGCTTCAATAATAGATCCACTACAAATCATTTCATAGGGGCTTTCAATAATATCCATTCCTAAATGAAAACTGCTATCAAGTTTGCCATCTCCAAGTTTTACTAACCATTCACTATAAGCAGAATCCTCTGATCTCATGTTTGTTGTAAGAGACAACTTTCTGAAACATCCCCAAACATTGCAGTACTTTAAACTCGTTTATACTAGGGCCAATCATATAGCATGTGGTACAATACTGAGACTTTGTCGAAAATCCCCTCCAAGAAGGAGAACTTTCCCACCAAATACAACATTCAAATTTCTCTTATTAATCTGTCTACGGCGTTTATAGCATGACTGGATGCCATGGTGCATTCATCAATAATGAGAAGTTGGGCCTTTTTAATAGTTTTAGCAACTTCACTGTTTATATTGAGTCTAGAAATTGAAGTTTCATTTAGTGGAATAGGTAATTTATATTGGGAATGAAAGGTGCTTCCACCGAGAAGTAAATTTGCAGCAATTCCTGTAGACACTGGGGGTAAAACAGTACTATCACAACCTCTAATATAATGTATTAAAACTTTATAAAGATATGCCTCCACACTCCAAGGGCCGGTTCCTGCCTCAAACCTCGCCCTCCCAGGAAACAGCTCGGGGAGGGCACAACTGTTGCTAAGAGGACCCAGGACTCAGTGTGTCCATGCTCCAAGGGCGGGTTCCTGCCTGAAACCACACCGCCCTCGCAGGAAACAGCTCGGGGAGGGTGCAGCCGTTTCCAAGACAACACCTGCAGGACTGACTTCCTTCTGGTTGGTCGAGCCTTGGTCATGACGTTACACCTGGGGTTTTTATATAAATAGATATCCCAAGAAACCAGAAATACCAATCAGAAAGGATGTATGCACTTCTATGTTCATAGCAGCACAATTTACAGTAGTTAAGATTTGGAAACACCCTAAGTGCCCATCAGCAGATGAGTGGATTAAAGAACTGTGGTATATTTACACAATGGAATACTACGCTGCTGTAAAGAGGAAGGAACTTCTACCATTTGCAACAGCATGGATGGATCTGAAGAGCATTGTGCTAAGTGAAATAAGTCAGTTGGAGAAAGATAAATACCACATGATCTCACTCATTTGGGCAATATAATGAACAACATAAATTGATGAACAAAAACAGATCCAGAGACAGAGAATCATCGATCAGACCATCAAACCTCAGAGGGGAGACAGGGGAGTAATGCTGATGTCATAAAATGAGTTGGAAAGTATTTATACTTCCTCTTTTTTTCTGAAAGATTTTGTATAAGGTTAGCATTGGTTCTTCCTTAAAAATTTGATAAAATTGCCCTAGCTGGTTTGGCTCAGTGGATAGAGTGTCAGTCTGCGGACTGAAGGGTCCCAGGTTCGATTCTGGCCAAGGGCATGTACCTTGGTTGCGGGCACATCCCCAGTAGGGGGTGTGCAAGAGGCAGCTGATTGATGTTTCTCTCTCATCAATGTTTCTAACTCTCTATCCCTCTCCCTTCCTCTCTGTAAAAAATCAATAAAATATATTTTAAAAATTATAAAAAAAAAATAAATAAAAAAAAAATAAAAATTTGATAAAATTAACCAGTGAAGTCATTGGTACCAGGAGTTTCCTTTTTAAGGAGTATTTTAATTAATTAAATCCTCACCTGAGGATATTTTTTCCATTGATTTCTAGAGAGAGTGGAGGCCGAGGAGTAGGGAGAGTGAGAGAGAGAGACATTGATGTGGTGAGAGAGACACATGGATTGGCTGCCCCCTGCACACGCCCCTAGGCGCACCTACCAGGGTGGGGACCTACAACTGAGGTAGGTGCCCTTGACCAGGAATCAAACCTGAGACCCTTCTGTTCACAGGCCTTTGCTCTAACCACAGAGAAAACTGGCCAGGGCTGCAGGAATATTTCAAACCAGCGATTTTCAACTGGTGTGCTCCAAGAATTTTTGAAACATTTAATACCTATTTAGTCAGGGGCACTGACCTCTTTTCCTTTACATCATCAAATAAAAAAATGACAACAGCCCTGACTGGTTTGGCTCGGTGGATAGAGTGTCGGCCTGCAAACTGAAGGGTCCCGGGTTCAATTCCAGTCAAGAGCACGTACCTTGGTTGCAGGCACATCCACAGTGCGGGGGGGTGGGGGGGGAGGGAGAGGTGTGGGAGGCAGGTGACCAGTGTTTCTTTCTCATCAATGTTTCTAACTCTCTATCACTCTCCCTTCCTCTCTGTAAAAAATTAATAAAATATATTTTTTAAAAATGACAACAGCCGCCAAAACCGGTTTGGCTCAGTGGATAGACCGTCGGCCTGCGGACTGAAAGGTCCCAGGTTCGATTCCGGTCAAGGGCATGTACCTGGGTTGCGGGCACATCCCCAGTAGGAGATGTGCTGGAGGCAGCTGATCGATGTTTCTCTCTCATCGATGTTTCTAACTCTCTATCTCTCTCCCTTCCTCTCTGTCAAAAATCAATAAAATATATTTTTAAAAAAATGACAACAGCCAACACAACAAGAGCTGTCTGATGTGAATGCCCTTCTTGAACCATAAATATACAGGTCATATAATAGAGTTACATCTTATTGGTCATCTCACATAATAAGGTTGCCTCTGATTGTTTAATTCTTGGTACCAGAAATCCTTATATACAAGCACTAGAGGCCCAGTGCATGAAATTTGTGCAAGGGGTGGAGGGGTGTCCCTCAGTCTGGCCTGCACCCTCTCCAATCTGGAATTCCTCAGGGGATATCCAACTGCCTCTCACAATCCAGGACCGCTGGCTTCTAACTGCTTGCCTGCCTGCCTCACTGATTGCCCCTAACTGCTCCCCTGCTGCCTCATCCTACACCTGAGACCCAGGATTCCCTCCTCTGGATGGTCACAGGCACCCAGGACCCAGGCTAGTTTCACCCGGGCCAGCCGACGGCACCCAGGACCCAGGCTGGTTTCACCCGGGCCAGCCGCAGCTGCAGGCACCCAGGGCCGTGGGGCAGGCGGCTTGTCCCTCTCCAGGGCCAGGCCGCAGGCGCAGCTACTGGCACCCTGGAGGGTGGGGTGGGCGGCTTGTCCCTCTCCTTGGCCACAGCCTGGCTGGTCTCCATTCCTCTCTCCCCAGTGTTGAGTGAGCCGTTACAGCGTGATGGCATGAGGGCATGATGACCATTTGCATATTATCTCTTTATTATATAGGATAGACACCTGATTTTTTAAAAAGTCGCTTTGGAGCAAAAAGGGTAGATAATTACTTTTTTTTTTTTTTTTTGGTAAATCAATCACAATTATACTTTTTTTTTTTTTTTTTTTGCCAGGAGAACAAAAAATATATTCTTTGGTGTGCCTCAGAATCTTAGTAATTATTTTATGGGTGCCATGAAGTGAAAAGGGTTAAAAGTTGTTGACCTAAGCATTGTCTTTATTTATTTATTTATTTATTTATTATTGATTTTTTTTTTAGAGAGAGAGAGAAACATCGATGATGGGGAATCAAACCAGCAAACTTTTGGTGTATGGGACAACGCCCAGCCAGCTGAACTATACTGGCCAGGGATAAGCATTATCTTTTATCCTCCCGTTAAATCTCTTTAAAACTAAAACTTTAGGTTAACAGGTGTTATGGATTGAATTATGTCCCTCCCTATTTGCTCCCCCCCCCACACCCAAATGTTGCAGTCCTAGCCTCCAGTACCTGTGAACGTGATCTTATTTGGAAATACGAGTCTTTGCAGATAATCAAATTAAGATTTTTAGTGGGCCCCAAATCATTATAACTGGTGTCCTTATCAAGGTGGAAATGTATATGCAGAGGCAGACATACATAGAGGGAAGATAATGTAAAGATGCAGGGAGACCACTATCTGCAGCTAAGAAACGCCTGAGGCTACCAGGGGAAAGGAATGGAAAAGATTCTCCTTGAGCCTCAGAAGGACCCAACTCATCTCCGGCTTCTGGCACTTAGCAGTGTGAGGCAGTACATTCCTGTTGTTTAAGCCGCCCAGTTGTGGTACTTTGCTATGGCAGCCCCAGGAAACTAATATAGTAGGGACCAGGGGATGCTCCCCAGAGCAGCACTCACTTTCCCTCGTTTTTTATCTCTGTAGATTTCCCTTTACTTTCTCACCAGTGAAACTCTGCATTCCAAAGTATGTTTTTTTTTTTAAAGTATTTAATCCAGCAACCTATTTGTTTTGTTTTGGAAAGGTTTATTAGGAAATCTAGTCTTCAACTTGTTAATGAAAGTCTGCTTGACTCTTCCAGAGTAACTTTCTGAAAATGGTGCTCGGTTTATCTTGGTACTTATTAATTTCCAAGTCTAATTTACTATTTCTTTTGTTCCTTTATTATGCATCATATCCTATTATGCTCTGTACATGGTATTTTCTCATTAGTTCCTTGAAGGTTGAGAGGGTGTCTTACTCACCTTCTAATACTCAGTATGTAGAAAAATACCATACATATAATAGGTAGTTAATAAGTGTGGTTATTAAACTGAATGTACTTGTATATTGGTCACATGCATAGGTGTGTAAGTTGGTGAAGTGATGACTTTAAATCTTAATTCAAAGTTCTTATTCTTAATCCACAAATGTCTAATACTCAAGGTTATTGTCACTTAAGAGGGATTTTCTTTTCTTTCTATTAATATAAAAATCTCAAGTGTATGGCCTTCCAAGTCTCCTAAAGTATGAAATAACTAATAAATATAATTCCTAATTATTACAACCCTATAAAGTAAATTATTGTTCCCATTTTACAAATGAGGAAATGAGGTAAGAAAGGTTAAGTGCCTGTTTCAAGATGAGACACATCGTAAGTACAAGGGTTAGAAATAAAATTTATCTGGCTCTAAGCCATTCCTTCACTATCTTGCACTGAGTACTCACTTTGGGTCCCATCATGCAATGATTATGAAACTTCTAGGTATTTTTCGATTCCCATTTGAATCAGAGCTATAACAGTCACTTATTCCAAAATAATGAAGGCTATCTTTCAAACTACCTGCTTATGTATGCTTTTTAGAATATACTTTATGTCCATGCGGTTACTTTCCATTGTTCACCTGATATATTGGTTAGATATAGACAACCTCAGAGAGTACATGCTAGAAAAACGGTCAATTATTTTAAGGTGGCTTTTCCTTTTTTTGCTCAGTAAGGGACAGTTTTCCACTGTAGTATATTTAAATCGTATCATAAGCCTCTTAATAAGATTTTGCCTAATGAGGCTGCTTTTTTGGTGCAGTCTGTGCACATACTACCATACACTTGCTCATACCTTGCTTACATTCCAGTTGTAAACTTTATGTACCCAAATAGTTTTAAGTTCCTTGAGGTCAAGAATGAATTTTGTTCCTTCGTATTCCCCATAATAATAGATGCCATTTATTAAAGGATTACTGAGTACCAGGAAATTTATACACATTTCATTTATTATTTACAATAACATGGCAAATTAGGTATTATTACCCCCATTTACAGATGTGGAAAGTCTTGGATATAATTAGTCCCAAGGTTGTAAACCTATTAAGTGGCTATAATGATGGGTCCTTAATGTGGGAGTGTTGAATTGACTGATTATGGTAATTTCCCTGAAAGAGTTTTCCATCTGGCAATAATGAAGAAGAAAAAAAGGCATAAGTTCGTATTCTTATGTTATAAGTTACCAGCCTGTGACCAGCGGCAAGTTACAAAGCATCATTAATCTGTATTTTCCAGTTTGTAAAATGGGAGACTAAAGCTCAATCCATGAGATAGCTATGAATATTAAATTAAGTAATAGAGAAGGAAATAATAAATGTTGACTTAGTAACTTACTTGGTTTTGTTTCTTTTCTTTCTCCTTTTACTGAAATGTAAGCTGAATTAATATATGTATAAATTAAGAAGTACCAAAAAGAAAGACATTTATTAAAGTATCTCCTATTTTTCTTTGAATACATACAATTTAATAGCCTACTAGATATTGACAAAATTCAATATAATGCAGCATTTTTATATGCTAACATATTCATAACTATATTAAAATATCATTGGATAGCCCTCCCAGATCAATTACTGTCACATATTCTGAATAGAGACCCACTTGTTTTTTAGGATGTTCATATCACTTTCCTAAATATTTAGGACTTTATTTCCTACAATATTGGATAAGAAATCAGTAATCATTTTTGTATGTTTTTTAATTGATTTTTTTCTTTATTGATTAAGGTATCACATTTGTGTCCTTATCCCCACATTACTCCCCCCACACACACACACTCATGCCCTTCTCCCCCCCCCCCCCCCCGCCCCAGTGTCTGTGTCTATTGGTTAGGCTTATATGTAATCTTTTAATTTAATGGAAATAAATTTAAATATTTTGTTCTTAGCATGCCTTTTACCCAAATTAATAGGTTATTGTGTAAGTCAGTTTTTCTGTTGGTTGATTTAATGTCACTGTTGTTCTGTAACTTGAATTTTATGTCTGAATTGTATGTTTTGATCTGACTTTTCTTCAAGCTATCCTGTTCATGAATAAAGAGAAACCTTCCCATAGCCATACACAGCATTCTATAATTTAAATCTATATGTTTAAACTCAAAACAATGATATGTTACTATATTGTAGAAATGTTAAATTAATCTTACATTGATCCTAAATATTATTATGTATTTGTTCAAAAATGTGCTACTAAAAATTTCCACAATTTTATCCTGGTCATTCCAGGCAGAACATTTTCCTTAGAAGGCACTGATCTTTAAAGTTCTTTTATATTGGTAAGCCACAAACTTTATTTGCTGATCTTGGTGCATGATCTTTCAATAGGACCAGATGAACTAAAAGGTCCCTTTGAGTATTTGGGGGGGGGGGGTGTTTAAAAATTAGAATGATAATAAGTTGGTGTTGTGTGTTTTATAGATACTAGTCATATTTTGAAAAATTGCATTTTAAATCTTTAAGACATGATACACAAACCATTTTAAAGAAATTGAAAGCAATCATATATTTTCAACTGATGTTCTTATGTACTGTTCTTTTATATTTCTATATTAATATTTCCTACATGACGTCTGTGAAGTCCCTCTGAATGCAAAATATATGTATTCCTTCTTTTAACAGTCTTTGTGTAAAGTCATTTGCTTTTCCAGTAGGTACATGGTGTATTTAAAAAATTATAGGCAATTTACACCAGCTCAGAGTCATTGTGACTACTCTTAAGCAAATTAGCCAGCATTTGGTCAGTACTGTGTTCGCTCCCCTGTGGTCCTACTTGGGCTTCACATTAAACAGCCCCTCAGTCGAGTCCAAATGTCCAATTATACCCACTCACCATGTTAGAATGGTGCTGAACTTGCTATTTTGGGGCAGAATGTGTATGTGTTGTATTTAAATAAAACACATGTATGTAATTTAAAAATATGACCATAAATAATAAGTGGTTATTGTCTGTCTAGCTATGTGTTTTAAAAGCATTATCCATGTGAAATGGTAAAAAATAGACAAACAAAAACTGGAAACTGTAAAATTATCCATACCAAAAAAAATTAATTTGTTTATATTTCCCATGATGGTGTAATGAAAAAATATTTTTGGGTCTTATTTTCCCTGCTTTTGAGTTCTTGAGCAAATATCTTTTACTGGTCTTGTTTTGTCCTTGGTTTTGGATTATTTAGCAAATCGCCCATTATGTAATTAACATGAAATTAACCTACGGGTAGGCTATCTAAAACATTTAAAATATCCATTCTTCTTGCTGCTATTACAATTCTATTTCTAATAGTTCAAATTTGTTTACATTAATTGTGAATGTTACATGGCCTTCATATACATTTGCCTCATGACAAGAATTTGAAACAAAACTTAGGTAGAACTAGGGTCTGCATCAGTGTTTTCAGTTCTAAGATTTTATTCTCTTATCCTTCCTTGAATCATTAATGAAAATGATCTCACCTATACCTTAAAAATTATCAGCTTATATTTCTGTAGCAGATCATAATTTAACATCTTAAAGTGAACTGGTAGTATTTTTCAAAATATATATTTGCTCAGTACTGAACTTTGGTAAGAAATATCTAAACATACACACATATACAGAAAATACTCATATAGGACAGGTCCACAAAGTATTATTTTGATTATCTGTCTAATACCAATTATACGCTTATAGATAAACATAGAAAAGTTAAGTCCATGTGTCAAGTGCAAAAAAAAAAAATACTACAGTTAAAATAGACCATTTACCAGTAGTTGTAATTTATTTTTAGAAAATGCTTTTGATCTGATATCATATTTTTCTCCATATTTTTCTATAAGTATCTACATTTTAACTTTTTATTGGTGAAAACAATTAGCTTTATCTTAATATGGCAAATTAAAATGTATTAAATTATTTTCCAAAGACCAGAAATTAAATTTAAGATTTTCTAAATCTTGATTGTGTGCTGAAAATCATAGCATATGTCAAAATATTAAAACATTTTAAGATTCCAACTAATTTATATTCATAACCTAAATACAAACTTGCCACAACCTAATATCTACACTTGCTTCACTGAACTTTATTTTAAATAAAATACAGGCTGAATGCTTGCACTCATAGGCCTATCATCAGTTTAAATTAATAGGAATAATAATTACTTTCAACATCATGAAATATTTTAAAAGTTGAAGTAATATTTGTGAATAGAGAAATAGATGGCCGAGGAAGTAGGAATAAAGGAGAATTGGAAACCTCCTTGTACATGCTTTTTTGTTCATCACCTAAAATGTGGAAGCAAAAAAAAAAAAAAAAAAGATAGGACAGTCTTTTAGGTGAGAATAGTGAAGCATTTTTTTTTTAAAAAGAAAAAGACTGTGCTTTAACTGTATTTTACTTAACATTGAAAAAGAGACCCTGGACTGATCAATTACCTTTATATGATGATGATTATATAATGTCTTTCACAATTAAAAATAATACTACAATACACACTATTGCTTATTTAAATACTGAGGAAGGGAATATTGTACTATTCATTATCATCAAATGCTACTCAATTTAATAAATTGATCCCATTTATTCTTCTAATATATGAGGTTTTTAAATGTTCAACTTGTATCATCACCATACTATAACTGATTTACAAATTAATTATTTTAGGCCTTTCAAATGTTAACATTTATTTATATCTGTTCTAAACTTTGACAAAAGAAGAAATGCATGCTTCTTTTAAAATGGCCTGCATAAGTTCGGTCTGAAGTTCTTGAATTAGCAGAATGGCCATCATCAGAATGCTGCTGTATCATTGAGGATAGTCTCTTCTTAATACAAATATCTGAAAGAGAAACTGTGGAACAAGAACTATTTAGGCCCATGTGGCTTTTACAATAGTTCTAAAATGTAGGAAATGAAGATATTGTTACATTAGCTGTACACAGAATAGCCAAATTATAGAATAGTTAGTCCTAAAGACCAGTAAGTTTTATTTTACTTTAGGCAATCATGCTTCCAAGGCATAAATTTTAAACTCAGGGCAGACTTCTTTAACCAGCAAGTTGTGCAAACTGTACAGTTAGAAGAAACAGAGGAGTGGAATTGGACTATATTTTAATTTGGTTGTGATATTTTGGTTGCATTTCTAAACTAAAACTTTAACATTAAAAGATGTCAGTTCTATATATGAACTTTCACTATTCACATAACTAATCTAAAAAACTAAGGCATAGAACTAAAAAAAATGGCATAATAGTGCTTTATATGGTCAAGATAAAGTGCCAATTTCCTCTAAATAACTACTGTACTGATGAAATGTAAGGAAAAGCAGAAACTTCTGTTTCCAAACCTTTTAATGGATATTTTTGAGCTTTTCACCTATTAATCCCAGAAATAGTCCTATTATTTTAATGTTAAGAGACAATATCACTATTATACTAATTTGAGTGCGTTTGAGGTCTTGCTAAATTATTTCTTCTTTTATACTATTGATTATATGTAGGATTTCTTTTTAGTATTCAAAAATAAATGATGGGTAGTTTGGATAAGGTTTTTAAACTTCCTCCCAAAAAGAGCTGATATTTTTAGCTGACTAGCTTTTTAGGATGGGGGTAGTGAGAGAAGAGAAAAAGGCTGTATATAGAATTATTGAATAGGCCTGCATACTGACCAATGAGGATGGGGGCGGGGAGAAAGAGAGGTGAGGTGGAATAGCTGAAGTGTAATAATATCTGTATTTTTTTTTTTAAAAAAATGTACAAATTCTCCTCCCGCCTCATCCCCTCCCCTTCCTCGTATGTGCTGGTACCTCTGGATGGTTCAGAAGCCATTTTAGAACTCAGGAAACAAAATGTGAGTTACACTTGTGCTTTTGCAGGTGCTGTGGGTAGCAAGGATAACCTTTGCTCGCTTGCCTGGTGTGTTACCATGCTGTTGTTATTTGATGTCTTTGAGGATTAAAGAAGGCACAGAAAATTCCAAACCTACATCCTAACACCTGAAGCTCGCACAATATTCCTGTAGCAGATGGTAAAACATTTCATTGGCACCTTAATTTACAAAGTCAATACCCAGATTCGGGAAAGTTTATTCTTTTGTGGCATCTTTTGAAGATCCATATTCCATTTTCGGATCTATTCTGGGTTGAAAAACCGACTCCTTCTAGGTATTTTGCGCACCCCAGCTCCACACAAAGTCCCTGCAGGCCTGCAGTTCTCGGTGTTTCACTCTGAACGTGCATTTTCAATCCAGGACGTTTAGTAATTTAGGTGGGCGATGGTAACAGCAACACCATAACGAATCTTCATGAATAGTCTATGGCTGAGAAGCCTGAGAGGTATTTGCCGCCACGCATTTGGACGCGAGGCTCGGAGCCCGGCTGTCCTCAGCTGTCAGGGGTGGGGGGAGGAGGGAGAGGAGGGAAGGCAGTGCTGGCATTGGCACTGGCCAAGGAGTTGCTCCAGAGTTCGGCAGCCAGCTCACCTCTGCAGAGAGCTGGGCGCTCACCGGCCCGCTAGCCCCTGCGCCCGTGTCGCCCTCCGGCCCCAGTCCTCAGGCGCAGGTTGCCGGCACTATCCCGTGGGATGGCTGCCGCCTCCTGGGGGACAGTCGCCGGAGGGCTCAGGCCGGGGGACCTGGCCGCCCCGGTGGCCTGCAGCGCCCGGGAGGAGCCGGGCACCCGCTCCTCCTCCCCGCCCCCAACTCCCGCCTCCTGCCCGCCGCGCAGCGCGCCGCTCGCCCCAGCTGGCTGGAGCGGCCGCACACTCACTCACTCCGAGGGCGCCTCCAAGGTTACCCGGGTTGGGGGCTGGGGAGGCTCCCGCCACTGCCTCCTCCGCCGCGCTCCTCTCGCTGCGGCCCTCCCGCGCTCCTCGGCGACTGTGTTCCAAACCCCAAGGCAGAGTAGGCTCCAAAGTCCGGGCGGGGAAGTGGAGCGGCGAGGCAGACAGGCGTCAGGGCGGGGGGCGGCCTTAGTTGGTCTGAGTGCCCGGAGAGCAGGGTCAGGCGAGGTCGCGGCCAGAGGGGGCTGTGGCTCCGGCTGGCGACCTGGGCCCCGCAGGCTGGTCCGCGGGTGGCGACCAGGGGCCGCGGGGCTGCGGGTTGCGGGCTGCAGGCAGCGCGGTGGCGCCCGAGGCGCCCTGGGCGCGCTGGAGGGCAGAGACAAGCGGGCGGACAAACCTGCCGAGGAAACCAACTAAATAAAAAGAGACTGTTATTTAAGGCGCGGAAATTTGAAATATTTGGACAGGAAGAGAAAAGAAAAGAAACCTTAGCGAGGGAGGGAAAAGAAGAAAAAAAAAAACGCGAGCTAACGGTTTTGAAACTCCCCCACCCCCACCCACCCCGGGCTTTTCTGCGCGCCCTGAGGGAGCTCTGGGCTCCAGCTTCCTCACTAGAGAGCCCGGAGCTGCAGTGGGAGGCTGGACAGTTTCGAAGGGACAGAAAGGATGTCTTCGCAGCCCCTCAAAGGGGGCTTGGGTTGGCTATGGGCAGAATATTTGTCTGCTGCCTCGCTCTAGGTCCCTGCGTGGACCTGTTTGCGTGTGTGTGTGTGTGTGTGTGTGTGTGTTCGAACTGCAGTGTAAAATCAAAAGTCTCTAGAGACCAAGAGAGGGACTCTTCCACCCCCCCACCCACCCCGTCCGCCGCCCCCGTAGGCATTTGATGAAGGTCATTTAGGGCTCAGGGCAGTCAGGAAAGCTGTAAATATCACCCTTCTCTCTCCAGCGCTGTGATCTTGCAGCGCTTCTGGGCTATTGGCTTCTACTCCAGGCAAAAGCACCTTTTTGGGAACTGAGATTTCGAAACCAGTCCGGAGCCACAGATCCCACGATAAGGGGAATTTATACTATTACCAATTGAATTGCTTGTCGGGACCGAATTCTTTTATCCATCACCCAGCATTTAGTGTGTGTGTGTACGAGCTCATCTCACACCGTTAAGAGATGCGAAATGTTCACCAGAAAAGTATTGGTTCACTACTGAAATATGTTAAAATGCAGTTTGGCTTACTGTCTCAGGAAACAGAACGTGGAATGAGGTACAGTTAGTGCCCCCTTCCTCGAGGTGTAAGTCCGGATTCAGCTTATACTGGGCAAAGGCTGAGCCTGAGTTTCCCCGATAACTTGGGTACGGACACAGTGGAGAACTGAATTTAAGAGGGCAGAGCTGTTTAGCACCCTCCATCCTTTCTATAGCGTCCTCTCCGGGGGCTCTGACCCCTCCATTAATTAGCACTTGCCTCTTCATTCTGCGTCCGAATAAGTTCAGACCCTTCCCCACCTCAGCTCATTGCAAAGTTTAGACTCTATTAAACTCAGCAACACCCTTCTTTCAACCTATACGTGTCGGCATATTCAGGAGTCTTACCGAATATTATTGAGGTTTGTGAGAGAATGAATAATGGTTTTTCATATTTCCTAGAGGGGACCACATAACTCATTTCTAAAATACTTAGATTAGCAAAGCTATTTCCTGCCAGAGAAATGTGGCGATATTTAATGACTAGCAAATTTTAGGCTGAAAAGAGATGAGCTCCTTGTCCCCTATGCGTTCCCACCACCTATGGACAAAGCCACTGCAGAGGTACCTCCTTCTCTTTAGCTTTCTGAGTCCTATAACTTTATATTTGGTCTCCAACGAGCAATTTTAATACTGAGACTTGGTGGAAACGTAAGAGGCCATTAAACTTGACTTTAAACTCAGAAACTTCCATCTTTGCAGTTAAAACTTCTAAGAAGGGTTGTTTTTATGTTTTTAGTAATCTTATGTTTAGAAAAATAGTCATCTTACTTAAGCAATGTTTTGTACATTGATCCTAGTTTTAAAATCCAAATACAACACTTTTTCCTTCAAAATCATCGCAACTTCTACTTTTTCTAAATTTTCAAATGTGTTTTAAATTTAATTTCATGTTGCTGTCAAAAATAAAATTGTTCAGTAACTTGTGGTTGGAGGTGGCAGAAGTTGAAATCCTGTTGCACTTAACTTAGGGAAGGTGAACGTTAGTGCCAAATTAAAAGGATTAAATCTCTTATCTATACTCTTTTTATATTATCATGAAAAACACATTATTGAAAAACCACTTGCCTTGCAATCATTCCAATCCTTGTTAGGGCAGGCATCAGAACCATATCCTTCAATAAACCTTGAAGTATTTTGTTCTTTTTGGAGCGAGGGCAGAGAGCTTGTGAAGCAGAAGGAGGAAACTTTCACATAAAACATCTTTGTTCATATGGGAGAATATGAATAAAGTATTTATAAATTTATAAGTGGTAACTGCATTGAAATATTCTGGTTACAATCTTTAATTGAAACAACAGTCAGATGCTGGAAAATTCTCTCAGAAATATGATTATTTTTATGTCATTCAAAAATTATTTTTAGCTTAACATATTCTTAAAAATATTTCCTATGCCTTTACTAATAAGCTTTGTGGGAATCAAGTACTATATGTAGGAGTGACCTATGTACTTTTTGTAAATGTTTACATATTTATTATACTTCAGCCCCTAAAATACTTATGACTCTCATGTAATTTATATTTTTTTCTTGCTGGACATTTAACCCCCTAAAAATTTGTTTGTATTATTTTTAATACATAGACATTTTATAATTTTACATTTCTGTCATTTGGGGAGAAAAAGCCAGTGTTGCACTTAGTATACTTATGGTATTATTTTGAGGAAATTTGTTAACGAATTATTTTATTTGTGATTTTTTAAAAAATCAACTAATGGGAGGCACTTTTAAGGTGGTACTTTCTTTTAAAAGTGGCTTTTAGAGCCAACATATAATTGTTTTTAGATTGCTATTCTGAAACCTGTTTTTCCAACTATTCAATTAAGTTTGAGAAAAAGGGAAGATTAAACAGTAGGATTAATTCACACTGAAATAATGTCAGGTTTGATGTTCAAAAAAGTTGTCCTTATCCTACTTTAAAGCAGAAATACAAGGCACCAAGTAAACTCTTTTGGGAGAGACATCAGGAAAGGAAGAAAAAAATAATTGAATCCTCAAGAGAATATGCCTAGTTTTCCAGTTGGTCTATGTTTTCTAAGGTCAAGATATAAAACATGATCTCCTAGGAGGTGGCAAATTATATGGGGGTTATTGTAGTAGAGGAGTGGAAGTCACAGAGAAACATTGTCCTGTTTTGGAAAAGTGTTTTAATTAGGCAAAAGAAGCATCAGGACAAATCATTTTTAAAATAAAGTCATCAAGTTGGGTATTGAGACTAGCAAAGGGAGAAATAAGCCAAGAAAAAGTAAAGGGAAGATAAAATAATAATAAGAAAGCCAAAGCTATTTGCAATTATATGTTAGAACTCACGGTTCTGTAGGTGAAAAAGATATTCATAAACCTGTAGTAAGATTTCCATTTAGCAGTTTCAGAAGATTTAACAAGCTGCTTAAGATATGACAAAACTGAGTTTTAACAAATGATATTAAAATCGGACAGCCAACCATTTAACTGACAGAATAGCAGGCGGTGTGGGAGAGCCCTCCCCACATTCAGTGTAGATTTTCAGCTCCCTCCGCCTGGGTTCCCTCCATCAGGCTAACGACCTCGTTCCTCCGGTAGAGCCTGGCCAAGTCGCAGGCGGTATCCCCGTTGTGGTTCCGATGCCCCACGTTGCTGGTGGTGTGCTTCACAAGGAACTCCACCACCGGGAGGTGGCCTTCTTTGGCAGCCAAGTGCAAGGGCAGGTTCCCTTCATTATCCTCGATGTTAACGTCAGCTTGAAACTCCAGCAAAGTCTGTAAAGTGTCCAGGAAACCCGCTCTGGCTGCATCATGAATGACAGCGAAACCAGTTCCGTCTTTCAAATTGGGATCAGCACCTCTAAGCAGTAGTCTCCTGGCAATCTCGGGATTTCCAAGTTTCATAACCTGGAAAAGAAGAGAGTAGAGTGCTTCTACTACAAGAATATTTTAAAATATCCACCTCTCCTATTTATGTAATTATGTTTAGTGAAGAAGTACTTGGGGAAGACCCACGTGATGGAGTTTTAAGGACTCAGTTGCAAGAAGGAAAGTACTAGTAGGTATAACTAGAAGAAAACTTATAAAAATTGAGCGTATATGATGGAATATCTTAAATGGGCCCCAAAGTAGGATAAATTGATCAGTAAAATAGAACTAGTTCAAATTGTATAAAATTCGCTCACAACTCAGTTCTCTATCTCCCATAAAGGGGTGTGTAACTTCGTGAATTTATTAAGAGAAAAGAAATGGAAATTGAGATTTAAATAAGAGTCTTCTGTGCTTGTTCATACTCACAAAATATACCTCGAGTATTTATTCTGGAAAAATCAAAGCTGGGCCACATTTATTTTCTAAATAGCCACTGAAAAGAAATAAGGGGAGTGAGTTTCTTTAAATCCCCAAAGAAGTGTTTCTACACATCAGTCTCCATCACCTACTGTAAAAATGATCTATTAAAAATTCAGATCTGACATTTTCTTAAATGATTAATTTTCACAAGGTCTCCCCCAATAGCTATAGTGCCAAATTCCCAAGTTGTTTTTTTTTAAATTTATTTGCAAATTATTACATATTGGCTATGAGGTATGAGGTGTATTTAGCACTTATAATTCTTCACTTGAAATTTTTAAATATTACTGATTATTAGGTGTTAAGTAAATAATAGCGTTCTCCATGTTTATGATATTGACTTACCTAAAACTAAAGTCAAGACATGCCATGTATCAGATAGGAGATGATTATATGGCAACTGCTCTTGAAAAGAATGGAACAGTCTAATCCTTCTATATTACTTACTGTTTTTAAAGTTCTAATTGGCCTTATGATTTTAAAGTGAGCAAAAGAAAATAAGATATTTAATATGTACTTTGGGACACAGACAGCGTCTGTGGTTGAGCCCATTTAGTAATCAGCTGGTGATCCCACCTTATTTCCTTTTGCAGTTATTGTCAGGAATTTAGGAATAGCTATTTGTAAACTGCCAACACTTGAAAAGCCAGAATGTAGTATTAAAATTTGCTGTCAATATTCAAATAATTCACATGATAAAGACTTATCTACTTTTGTTTGAATATTCATATTTCACTCTAATAAGAGATGTCTATTAGGCTCTCATAAAATATCTCGTGGAGCAGCACGCAGTTATTTGTACTATATATAATTTAGTTGTGAAAAAATATAGTCTCATTAACATGCCAAAAATTTCAGCATTTTAACTTATTTCATTTATATTTAGGTATACTCATAATAATATAAATTTATAATACATAGATTGCATAATAGACACTCAAATATTTGTGAAATTAAATATAACCCATTGGAAGATACATACAAAGTTTATCCCTTTAGAATGTTTGTTTTTTAAAAATAATCAAAAATTAAGTAATATTAGAATAAATAATATTTTATAAATGCAAACTATATAGATGTCCAAGATAGTAAGCCTCCCTGTCGATAAAACCTTCCTGGCTTATAGCCCTGCCTTTGGGGCAGTGGTAAGAATGATACATAATTTGTTTTTCAAGAACTTCAATGAAGTATACTTTTTGGTTATTAAAAATCGACACAATCTAATTTTTTGCCACAACTGCCTCTAAAGATTTAGTCACATTTAAGAACCTGGACTAGGAAAAATAAGAAACAGACAACTTGGATCTCTGTTAAGGAAATGTATGATTAAGGCCTTTGATATTATACTGATTGAAAAGCTTACAGTAGCAAAGGAAAAAAAAACTTTTACAATTGAGTTAAGTAAATATAAATGTAGAAGGAAATTTACCATCTTTCATAGTAAATAACAGTAATATTGGAAATTGTTTTAAAGGAAAGTTCTTTCTTGAATTATGACACAACTTCAGAGTCCTGATTATACATACTGAAAATAAGCCTTGAGACTCCTGTTTGTGTGTATTTCATCATATGTACAAGGACTAATTCACAATAAGTGGGTGTTAGTATCTTGATAAATGTGTTTAATGTAAACAAGGTTGCAGATTTTATTTAAAATGTTTGTCAAAACTTGTTTTCAGTATTAATTTCCCAGTCTTCCTGTTCGTCAAAAGTCCTGCAAGGTTTTATTCTTAACATGGGTTAAGAGTCTCATTGTGAGATTTATAAAATCTTTCAGTTTTCAATAGGAAACTTTTAAATATATTAAACTTGTGGCATTGCTATCACCACACCTGTTAAAACTACTAAGTAGAAAAAGAAAAAAATCCTTTCCCCACTTAATCTATCTGAAATAAAAAGATAAATTATTTAATATATATGCATAAGCTTCCATAATAGTGAAAATTTTGCAAGGTCAGTGTATTCTGATTAAAAATGTAAGACTGTATAGGCATTATCAGTTAATAGTATATATCCTTCCACTTAAATTTTCTAATTCTTGTAATTAAAATAAATAACCTTAAAAACCCTCTCTCCAATTTTCAATGTTTCGAGTGTAGCATTTCCGAATAAGACTAGCTCACAAGAATATCATTAGAACTCTGATAAAGCAACTATTTGAGACCAATTTTCCATTTTTCTGTTTTAAGCCTTTTAACTAAGTTACAGGATAATGTCCAGAGGAGGAAAAAAATTATCAGGTACAATACTTGGCAGCTGGACTTGTTTCATTTGTTGCTTGTAAATCTAATAACTAAAAATTAGAACATACCACGGCATGACCGCAGAGACAAAAACACAAGCTGAGCTCTGATTAGAAAATTCAATTTTTTATTCCTCCTCAATCCTGAATGGGTGGATGGTATTACATTAACTGTGAAATGTACATCCTGTCCCCGTGCCCAGTCCACCCATTCCAAATGAGGAAAGGCTGTTTGTTAAAACGTGAAGCATTTGAAGAAAAACATCCCTGCCAGTAGTCAAGAAAATTAACGTTAAAGTCAATTATAGGAGCAAAGTATGAAAACCACTAATAGCAGCGTATTTACTTCAAATAATAATCATAATAATGTGTTTACAGAGCTGTCTATCCCCCCTTCCCCCCCCAACTCGGCGCTGCTACGATGGCTTTCAAATACCCACCATCATAAAAACATTCCGAAAATTAAGACCAAACCTGGAATCTACTTGATATCATGGATGTTACTGGATTTGACGAGTTTGTTCAAAGTACGTCATTTTGGGGAGTTGGATCCACTTAAAGATATAAAATATGGCAACCGACTAGGTTTAAAAACAGTGAAATTCTGTACCCCTCAAAGCTTAAAAGCTGCTATTCTAGAAACCCGGGTCACGTAGGCAACGCTGTTGACCTGTTTTCCCCACCTCTCTGGATACCAACCTGCAGCGCAGTCCTTCCAAATCCATTTTGTGCATTGACGTTTACATTATTTTGCAACAAACTAGTAAGTTGCTCTAGGTCCCCCCTGGCAGCTGCGGACGCCAACTCGTTCCCCCAAGGTTCGGCCATTCTTTAGGGTCCTGACGATCGGGAAAAGATGAATTAGTTGTTTTTCTTTTCTCTCTTTCCTTCGCTCCTAACCAGGCTGCATGATGGCATCGGAGGCTGACAGAAGGACTGGGATGGTTAATCTGGAGTAGAGCTTGGTAGTAAATACTAGTAAGATCTGCCTGCCAAAAGCCCGCCCCTCGATTCACACGTGATTATTCAGCAAAACTGAGCCATTGGAGAGGGGCTCGCTCCTCGCTTTTTAGCTTAACCCCTAGGAAGAATTCTGGTGATTCAACCGAGAGACAGACACATTCCTGGTAAATTACTCTGGATGGAAAATGCAGGCAGAGCTGTCACAACACTAAAGGTCTCTGCGAGGAATGTGTGCGGAGGGTTAGGGAACTCGACCCGGGGGGGAGAAAACACAGCGGAAGAAACAACATTTGCGGGGAAGAAGAGGCATTAACCCACCCTGGTTCACGGCGGTGGCTGGGGCCGCGCGAGCCACAACGGCAGGGGCAGGTCCTTCGGGAGGCTCGTCTCCATCCGTCACGCCCGAAGGGGTAGTCGCGTCCTCCGCGGCGGGGAGAGCGCCGCTGCAGCTGGATGCTGACGTCCTCCGGGGGGTTAAAGATGATCGCCAGCAGGCAAACGGGAGTGGTAGTTCCGCAGCCCTCAAGTCACAGGTCGCAGCGACTCCTCGGTGGCCTGGGCTCCTCGGGAGGGGCCTGGCTTCGCGTCCGGGCCGAGACGCGGGCTAACGCCGCGCGGGAAGGCTCCGGAGCCCGCCCGCCGGGCCACCGCCGCCCCGCCGAGCCTCCGAGGCCGTGGGAGCCAGGCTCGGCGCGCGTCCCCGGAGACCGCCGGGCGCGCGGCGGGCCTCGGCCAAGCGGGTCATGCCGGCCCCGCCGGGTGCCGGGACTCCCAGCAGCGCGAGGACAGGGAGAGCGATGCGGGCAGCGTCTACCGGGCCCGGGCTGCTGGGGCAGCGCGTTGCAGCATCGCGGCTGCCCGGGGCAGCCCAGCCGTCACTTCCCGCCTACGACCGAGCCAGCGCAGGCTTCCTACGGGAGACGCTCCCGGAGCGGCCGCCGCCGTCCTCTCCTTCCTGCCCTGGCTTTCCGAGGGGCGGCCGGAGAGCGGGAGGGTCCGGGGGAGCTGGAGCCGGTCTCCGAGTTTGGGGAGTCACCGCGATGCCAGGTCGCGGCCAGTCCCGCCGCCCTGTCGACCAAGAGCCCAGCCGTTCCGGCCACCGGTGCCACTTGGCCAGCCTCTCGCGGCTCCCCGACCTCTGCCCGCGGCCGGTGCCGCCAACAGGGCAGCGGCCGCCAGCCAGCTGTGCCCCGCAGCCGACCTGGGCAGCGCCGCTTCCTCCCGAGCCGCCGCGCTCCCGGTGACAGTTTCTTTTGTAGCTGGTCTCCCCCAAAATCGCCGGTCCCTGCTCCCCTCACCCCGACAGACACTGGAGCGTTATCCCCCTTCCTACTCGCCTCCTTCCCTCCCTTCTTTGCTGCTCTTTTCGCTCCAACAGTTGCTACGTCTGTGGCCGCTGCAGAGACCGTGCCGGTTTCTTTCCCCTTTTTTCCGACCTCATCAGCTTTTTTTGAAAAGAAAAAAATTGAGCGCTTTTTGAGTTGAAAAACCCGCCCCCATTTTAACGGCAGAGTTTTAAGGAGGCTCGGCGGAGTTGCCGCGCCGCGGGAGCGGGAAGGCCGGGCCCCGCCCCCACCCCGCCCCCCGCCCCGGCGGCGCTCGCCCGCCCCGCCTCGCGCTCCGCCCCCGCCCGGCGCCCTTCCTCCCGCCTCCTCGCTCCCCCCTCGGGCTCCGGCTCCGACTCCCTCCCGCCAGCCCCTCGGCCTCCTCCTGCTGGCCGGCGGGAGCGGGTCGGCGACGCGGAACCCGGGGCTGCGGCGAACCCGGCGGGCGGGCAAGAGGGGACGGGGCTTGCCCAGGAGTCCGGCTGCGGAGAGCCGCAGGCTTGGAGGCCGGGCGCCGCTGGCTGCGGCCGGCGGGGGGCCCGGCGCCCTCGGCGCTCCCCGGCTCGGCGCTCGGAGTTCCGGCGGCGAGGCCTGCGCTGCAAACCCGGCCTCCTCTCCGCCGGGGCTCGCGCGGTGCAAACCCGGCCTCCTCTCCGCCGGGGCTCGCGCGGTGCAAACCCGGCCTCCTCTCCGCCGGGGCTCGCGCGGTGCAGACCCGGCCTCCTCTGGGCCTCGCACCTGCCGGGTCAGCCCGGGGCCGCGGCGGGCAGAGGTGGCGGTGGGGTGGAGGCAGAGACCCGACTGACAGCAGCAGCGGTGCTCAGCAAAAGCAAAAGCCTTTTGTAGAGTGAGGTCCAAGAGTCCCAGAGACGTGGTATGTTGGTGAGAAACCATGACGAGCTCTGAAACCCTCATGTTCCAGGGGATCGAGATGGAAACATTCCATTTCTTCAGGGAAAGGGAGAAAAGCAATTAACTTTAAAGCGAAACTTAAATCCCGGGGAAGGTTTTCTAACAAGGCCATTTTATTATTATTATTGCCAGAGTTCTCACTTAGACTACATAGATGGGGACTTGTTTTTTTGGGGGGGGGGGGAGGGGAAAGAGTGTTTAAATGTAAATTGTTTATTTCAAACATCCGAGACACCAGTTCTTTCTTTGCTTTTAAACTTCCTCTTTTAGCGGTGTCAGGTTAATTAACTACAGCTTTCTATATTTTTTGTTCTTAAAAATACCCAACACGGTTACAAGATGCACCCAATGGTCAAAATGAAACCAAGCAAAAAATGACAAGTGGTGTAATTGGCACCAGCCTCTAGCAAGTATATCTTCAAGTAACATCTGTACCCAGCTCCTTGAAGTATACTGGGAATATCAGCAACAAAAACACCAGAAACATCTGGATAATTATCTAGCAAGAGACTGGCTGGTAGGTGGGGTGGGGGAGGGGGGGAGGTGTCATGTAAACTGGGAAGAATCTGGCAGTATTTTCTTTGAATTGTTGAGAGAGAAAAAAGAATAACCAGAGCTCTTTTCTTAGGTGACTCAACTTCAAATGTGAATCAAGCGTGAACTACACAAGAAATTAACTCTTTTCTTGCACATATTTAGACACTTTAAATAGAACATTTAGCATTCCATTTTTACCAGTAAATACCATAAATAATACAATTTACTTTTGATTACTCTCAGAACTTACTGTGAATATGTTAGTACAGCTGGAGGGTGTGATGATATAGTAGCACTGTTGGCTGATAAGAGAAAACTGGCATTAACCCAATTTATGAGAATTGCTTTCTAGCGTTATTATGGGTTCTTGCTAAGAGAAGATACTGTAGCCGAAACCGGTTTGGCTCAGTGGATAGAGCGTCGGCCTGTGGACTGAAAGGTCCCAGGTTCAATTCCGGTCAAGGGCATGTACCTTGGTTGCGGGCACATCCCCAGTGAAAGATGTGCAGGAGGCAGCTGATCGATGTTTCTCTCTCATCGATGTTTCTAACTCTCTATCCCTCTCCCTTCCTCTCTGTAAAAAATCAATAAAATATATATATATAAAAAGAGAAGATACTGTAATGCGGAAGAATGTTAAACTGTATTTATGTAACTCATAACATAGGTACACATGTGTTATAATTTTCATGAAATAAAATACTTTTGCTGAATAACAGTAAATAAAATTTAAGACAGTTTAAGATGCATATAGTAGAGCTGGATTAAGATTTTTGGAGGGACTAAGCACTGAAAAGATTTTGACGTCTCATCACCTCACCTCATATGTAAATAAAATAAAAATAATACAAAACAAAAAATAAGTATAAAGAAGTCCAACAAAGTTCTGCTTTCCCCCTTGATGACTATTTCCATGCTTTTGCTGAAAGATTAAATCCTTTAAGAAGGAATTTTGTCTTTTTACTCTGGCATTGCTGGTGACCTGAAGTATACGTATAGTCTGCTTATTGTGTAAACCAGAAGTGGCAGCACAGAGGTGTTTAGTCTTGGTTTAGAGAGTATACTTTACACTACAAAGTACCTCCAGTGAAAATCTAATATTTATTGAGTGTCACTTTACTGAGGTAGATTTGAAAGTATCTCTGGCCTTAATAAGCTTATATTCTAACACGGTGTACAGGAAAGATTCACAATTAAGTATCTATTACAGCGGTTCTCAACCTGTGGGTCTCGAACAATGAAAATACATCCTGCATATCAGATATTTGCATTATGATTCATAACTAGCAAAATTACAGTTATGAAGTAGCAACGAAAATAATTTTATGGTTGGGGGTCACCACAACATGAGGAACTGTATTAAAGGGTCGCGGCATTAGGAAGGTTGAGAACCACTGAATATTGAAAGTAGTGGTTTCTCTTTTAAGTTAGTAATGAAATATCTCTCAAAACAGTGTAAATATAGGTTTATAGTTGGATATGAAATACTTGGTATCACAATTCAATCACATTATTTTGTGACTTTCCCTCTGACAAGTGTGCAGTTTCTGAATGATTAACTTATGGAAATATGTGTATGTATTTGTAATTTCTTTACCTAGTTTCAAAATCTTCCTCTTGTATTTATAGACCCAACAGATGTGGAAAACAGACTAGTACTCTCAGGGGACCTTTTAATCATTTCGTAATTGTGGCTTTGGCATTTTATTTCTGAGATTCAGCAGGCTTTTTCATGTGGGTACTTACATTACTTAGTGAAAGTTTTTACAAAAAAATTTTTTTTAACATTGATTTTTTGAGAGAGGAAAGTAGAGAGAAACCTTGATTTGTTGTTCCACTTAATTATGCATTCACTGGAGGCCTGGTGCACGAAATTTCATGCACTGGCGGGAGGGTCCCTCAGCCCGGCCTGCACCCTCCCGCAGCCTGGGACCCCTCACTCCTTATTGCCCGCCTGTAGCAGAGGTGGGAGAGGCTCCCGCCAGCACTGCTGTGCTCGCCAGTGTGAGCCTAGCTTCTGGCTGAGCGGTGCTCCCCCTGTGGGAGCACACTGATCGCCAGGGGGCAGCTCCTGCATTGAGCGTCTGCCCCCGAGTGGTCAATGTGCATCATAGCAACCAGTCATTCTGCCATTAGGTCGATTTGCATATTAGGGTTTTATTATATAAGAGGATTGGTTGCTTCTTGTATGTGCCCTGACTGGGATCAAATCTGAAACCTAACCAACTGAGCTACAAGGCCAGGGCATAAAGTTTTTTTGTAAAGTAAAAAAAAAAAAATTGTCCAATAGGCACCTCAGAAGCTTAAACATAATAGCAATAATTAATATTTGTATAGTGTTTCATGGTTATAAAAATTGATGCATGCATTAATATTTACAACAAATCTGAGATAAAATAATTATCCTCATTTTTCAAGTGAAGGAATTGAGGCTTATAGAGATTGTGACTTAAAGCCAAAAAATTGTCAATACAGAATTTGAACTCAGATCTTGAGGCCCTAAATCCTGGACTCTTTCATTACTTAAGAGTCCAGGATTAGGCACCAATGAAATATACTTTGATTATTTTTGTTGAGTAACAGTAAATAAAATTTAAGACAGTTTAAGATGTATATAAGCCTTACCTGGTTTGGCTCAATGGATAGAGTGTCAGCCCACGAACTGAAGGGTCCCAGGTTCGATTCCAGTAAAGGGCACATGCCCAGGTTGCAGGCTCAATCCCCAGGAGGGGGTGTGCAGGAAGCAGCCAATTAATGATTCTCATCATTGATGTTTCTATCCCTCCCCCTTCCTCTCTAAAATCAATAAAATACATTTTTTAAAAAGATGCATATAATAGAGCTGGATTAAGTGTGGTTCTAACGCTGTAGTAGCATTAGTCTTCTCAAAAATTATATCATAATCTAATAGTATTGTTACAAAGCTTGATTAACTTAACCAAAGGAGCAAGGTTAACACCACAAGTAATAAGTCATGTTGATATCATGTGATGAGGATACATATTTGTGGTGTTATTCCCCCAAATCCATAAACTCAGTATAATTCAGAGAAAACATCAGACAAATGCAAACTGAGGGACATTCTATAAAGTTCTAACTATTACTCTTCAAGATTCAGGACTGAGAAAATATCACAGATTGGAAGAGGCTAATGAATCATGACTAAATATAATGTATGTTGTTCTGGATTGGACCTGGAACAGAAAAAGAACATTAAAACAAAAACCCAAATAAGGTTTCTAGAATATAATTAAGAGTATTGTACCAATGTTAATTTCTTAGGTTGATGGCTATATTGTGATTCTGTAAGATGATAACAGAGGAAGCTGGATAAAAGATAAATAGGAACATTTTGTACCATCTTTGCAACTATTCTATAAATGTAAGATTATTTCAAATAAAAAATTAGCCTAATGACTACAGATAAATCTTACTATATATTTGAGAAAAGATAAAATAAAAGTTCCTTTTAAAAAGGTAATGATAAGCCCTAACCGGTTTGGCTCAGTGGATAGAGCGTCAGCCTGCAGACTCAAGGGTCCCAGGTTCGATTCCGGTCAAGGGCATGTACCTTGGTTGCGGGCAAATCCCCAGAAGGGGTTGTGCAGGAGGCAGCTGATCGATGTTTCTAACTCTCTATCCCTCACCCTTCCTCTCTGTAAAAAAATCAATAAAATACATTTAAAAAATAAAAATCATTCTCCCCTTAAAAAAAAAAGGTAATGATAAGATCAAAGAGCATGGAAATTCTAAAACAAGATCTATATGGTATTTGAATTAGGCTGTGTTCCATGTGTTAATGTAGTTGACCAACTATGAGGATGGATAGATTAAAAATATTTTCTTTCGCCCTAGCCCAGTGGTCGGCAAACTCATTAGTCAACAGAGCCAAATATCAACAGTAAGTACCATGACTGAAATTTCTTTTGAGAGCCAAGTTTTTTAAACTTAAACTATATAGGTGGGTACATTGTTATTAACTTAATTAGGATACTCCTAAGCTGGCCTTTGCTAAAAATATCCTCAATCTGATTGAGGTACGTTCACTGAGGTCAACCCCTTCCAACTCTCTCATCCACACTTGTCTTGTATACTTGTTTCGTCTATCTCCTTTCGTTCATCCTCTCTGTATGTCCTAACCATCTCAACATACCTTTCTCAATCCTCGACACTACATCTTCTTTCACTCCACACATTCCCTAAAATTAACTTAATAAACTTTACTTAAAGTTTTAAGTCAACTTCGCACTGTACGTGCGCGCCTGCACCTGGTATTTTGTGGGAGAGCCACACTCAAGGGGCCAAAGAGCCACATGTGGCTTGCGAGCTGCGGTTTGCTGACCACTGCCATAGCCGGTTTGGCTCAGTGGATGGAGTGTGGGCCTGGGGACTGAAGAGTCTCGGGTTCGATTCCGGCCAAGGGCGCATGCCTGAGTTGTGGGCTTGATTCCTAGTGGAGGGCGTGTAGGAAGCAACTGATGGATGATTCTCTCTCATCATTGATGTTTCTCTCTCTCCCTCTCCCTTCCTTTCTGAAATCAATAAAAATATATTAAAAAATATTTTCTTTTGTTCATTTTTCTTTATGGGGAATATATATTTTTATTCTCTCAGTTTGTGACACTGAAGTGAAATTGTTTCTCTTCAGGAAGGAATTCTGGAGAAATAAAAAGTGATTTTTTCCCCCTCCTTAATTCAGTATTTATTTTTCTTTCATTGTTTTTCCTGTGGTGGACAATAACTGTGGATACTGGCTATCCAACCATGAAGAGTTAGGTCATAGGGAAGAAGCAGCTTAATCAGGAACTGTACAAACTTTGCAGCATGGAGGGTGAATTACAGGGAGGCAACCTGATAAGTGGAAAGAGCACTAGTTTTGACCAAGTCTTGAATACTAGGTCTGTCACTTTGTAGCATGACTTTGGGAAGTTCTTAAATGCTCAGAGCAGTTTTTTATTCTGTAAAATGGTGGTTGGAAGAATTAAATGAGATAGGTGTGTAAATTATCTGTACATTCTAGACATCCAATAAAAATTAATTCAAAAATATTAGTTATTATGTACTCAAAGCTATGTGTGAACTATGATGAATATAAAAATATTATGAGATGAAATGTCTTATAATCTCAAGTAACTTTAATTTATTGGGGTGACGTTTGTTAATATTATATAGGTTTCAGGGGTATAATTCTATAATCAAGGAATTTTCAGCCTGTTGGGAGAGATTAAAACATGCATATGTGAAACAATTAGAGAAGAAATTACAGATTTTATCAGTATTAAATTGTGTTGTAAAGATAGTAAAAGCAGTGATTATAAAGGAGAAGAATCCTGTTGGCCTAAGTTCTATGAAAGAGGTGACCCTGAGAAAAGCATTTAGGAATTGGTATACGGAGTAATAGCAACTAATATTTAAAGTTTCTGAAAAAAAAAGTTTCTGAAGAGTTTCTCAAGCATTATATTACTAAATATTCACAATTACTCTATGAGGTAAGTTTTATAAACCCCATTTTAAAGACAAAAAATTTAGACTCAGAAGTTTTTTGTAAGGGGAAGAGTTAGAACTCAAGCCTAGTAAATGCTGACTGAAATATATGCTCATTTTGTAAAAATATTTTATGTTTGCCATGCATTCTCATAATTGTTTCTTCATCACCTAAAATTGAAGTCATGTCAGAGATTGAAGTCAGAGAGACCAAGAGACCCATCCAAGTTTCTCCAGCTAATTGGTTGGGAAAGCAGTACTAGGGCCCATATGCCTGAATGTCTAGGACCTAGACATTAGGTTATAACCTAGACCAGCCGTGGGCAAATTACGGCCCGCGGGCCGGATCCGGCCTGTTTGAAATGAATAAAACTAAAAAAAAAAAAAAAAAAAAGACTGTACCCTTTTATGTAATGATGTTTACTTTGAATTTATATTCGTTCACACAAACACTCCATCCATGCTTTTGTTCCGGCCCTCCGGTCCAGTTTAAGAACCCATTGTGGCCCTCGAGTCAAAAAGTTTGCCCACCCCTGACCTAGACTCTAGGTTATTCTTACCATTACATTGTTTTAATTTCCAGATGGAGAGAGAGGATGGAGAAGGGGCACAGAACTGGATTTGAATGGGCTTTCCCTGCTCTGTGATCACAGAGAAAAACTTCAACTTTTCAGGGCTGCATTAATTCTAATCCTGTAACTAGAGACAGTTATTGATCTGCCTTGTGCTGAGAGTGACATATGAATGGGACAAATGAATTGCCACACTTAAATTGTGGTACTGTGTTTCACCTCATTATTCACATTTTAGCTATATTTTGAAATTACGTCCTTAGGGATGGCAATTAGACAAACACATCAATTCATGTGACTGTGGAGGATTCTATTCCTTGTCTAATTAATTCTGGTCTAAATACAGATTATCACATAGAGTTATAGGCCAACCTCTTTTCTTTTTTTTAAAAAAATATATTTTATTGATTTTTTACAGAGAGGAAGAGAGAGGGATAGAGAGTTAGAAACATCGATGGGAGAGAAACATCGATGAGCTGCCTCTTGCACACCTCCTACTGGGGGTGTGCCCGCAACCAAGGTACATGCCCTTGGCCAGAATCGAACCTGGGACCTTTCAGCCCGCAGGCCGACGCTCTATCCCCTGAGCCAAGCCGGTTAGGGCCCAACCTCTTTTCACTTAAAGAACACAGAGACTAAACCTAGGTCTTTAAAACACCCTGGTGCTCTTCTTTATGGTCCAAGGAATACAAAGACCCAGGCTGTGACTTTATATGGTGATTTCACTAGTGTTTTTAACTCTGCAGCACAAAATCAGCAATCTTACTTCACACTTTCAGGATTTTACATGCTTTTCAAGGCAAGTAAATGCTCTATTACAGTTCAGAAAGTGATATTTTCCCAAGTCAAAGTTGAACATATTCTAGTCACTCTTCCTCCAACCAGGATGACATTACATACAAATGGTCACACTTCACTGTACATACATTGTCTTTGGCTCTTCTTAACTCAAAGCCTGTCAGTCTCCGACCATCAAGTTAAAACTTTTAGTAATTGGTAATTTCTTCACTTCTGAAAGTAATTTAAATAGACCCACTACATTTAAAGTTGGACTCAAGTTTTCCCCATTTGTAAGATGTTTGTCTCTGATTAAAAAAAAATAATAAAAAGGTTTTCATTTCTCATAACTGACAAGAAAATGCTCATCTTTTTCTTGGGGCCGATATTCTCACATCACTCAGCTTCCATGCCCCCCCCCCCCCCCCCCCCCCCGTCTACTGCCATGGCAGTCTGGTTACCTCCCTGCTGCTGAGAGCTTCAGGATGCAGGAGTCAGGGGAATTGGGATTAAGTGTGACAGTGTGTGAGCTGACTTGGATAGTGAGGTTGAGCGTAATAGACTGTATATGAAGTTGTATTTTGGTGAAACTTTGTGAGCGAAAATACATTTAAGAAATGCAGATTGTGAGACGGGCTGTCAGAGGGCGCCGAGTTGGTTTATGAGGCTGGATGCATCTGTGTGTGACCAACCACGGAAAGCACAGAATCGGATCCCCGCCCCAGCCACGGGGAGGGGGTACCGCGAGGCCTTTGCTGGATTCCAAACCGGAATAACCAGTTGCGGGACTCCCGCAATGGCAGGCTGGCGTCCCCGCCGGCCGGCTGCGGATCCTCGCCCGGTAGCGGCGCTCCCAGGGCTTGACAGAAGGGCAGTCACGTGGCAGCCGCAAAGCGGCGCTTTGCGACCTCGATGACAGGCAAAATGTGCGACAGCCGCGGTGCTGGCCAACCAGGGGCGGAGGCGGCGGCCGGGACGGAAGAGGCGGAGGCGGAGGCGGCCGTGGCCGGGGTGTTCGCCCGCCTGCTTGTTCGCTCGGTTTCCCCGCCCCCCCCCGCCGGTCTCACCGCGACTGCAGGGAGCTGGGTGCGTGCTGTCGCCACCTGACCTCATCCTGGCCGGACACAGGAAGACCGGACGCGCATCCCGGCGAGCCTCCCTGTGCGGGCGTCTGCGGCGCGGGCTCCGCGGGGCGCAGGCGGGCGGCCCGGGCTCCTGAAGGTTACCGAGTGCATGAGCTCCTAGCCTCCCGCGCTGCCCCGCCCGCCAGCCCGCCGGCCCGCCCGCCGGCTCGTCCGCCCGCCCCTCGGCGCCCGGCGGCGGCGGCGGCGGCGGCGACGGCCACAGGAGGCGCCGTCTTCTTCCCAGGTGCGCGCTTCGCTCCCGGAGCCGCGGAACTCGGCGGCCGCCATGGCGGCCAACATGGACCGGGAGATGATCCTGGCGGATTTTCAGGTGAAGTGTCTGGCCCTGTTCCCCTGCCACCTCCAGCCTCGTGGGTTCCCGGTGCTAGCGGGTGGCCTCTTCCTCGTGTGTGTGTGTGTGTGTGTGTGTGTGTGGTGTGTGTGAGCATTGCAGTGGTTTGGGGCTTTCTGTGGGACGTGGTGTGTGAGTGTGGGGAGCCATGGGAGAACGTGTCATTCAGATGATCTGTTGGCCGTGTGTGAGGTGGTTCGTGGACAGCTGGCTTGAGTGGGATTTGCAGGGTGAAAGGGTGTTAGGGTAGTTGGGTTATGTATGTGGGCTGTGCCGTGTTTCCTGTATTGATGTGTAGAACTGGGGAGCATGAAGCGTGGGGATTTAAGTGTGGGGTGTTCGGGGCCAGGAGTTTGGGTTGTTCCACGAGGAGCATGTTGTATGGAGTGTGGGTGTGGACCGTGCGGTGCTGTGGGTGTGTTGTACTTAGGAGAGAGTAAAAAAGTGGCGAGGAGCAGGTGGTGAGGGTATTGGGGCATCCCGGTCGGTTTCAAGAAGCAGTAAACATTTTAGACCTTGGTGCCTTATTGGAATCTTTGGAGGGTAGGAAGACAAGGAGGAGGCAAGTAGACTCAGTTTACCACAGTCTTTGCAGTGAATGCACAAACTGAAATTACCAGTTCATATTTGCAGATTCCCCTTTCCTTCAGATTTGAATTGCTTGGTTGGTGTCCTTTCTCCAGGAATAATTTAAAGGATATGCGGGGTGGGGGGTGGGGTGGGGGCCCAGGGTGGGGATCAGTGAGGGGGGCAAAAGGGGGCATATGTAATACTTTCAACAACAAAGAGTTATTAAAAGATAAAATAAAGAATATGCAAGGGCTATCCCCTTCCTGAGCTCAAATGTAGTGACACTGGTACTTCTTAGGGAGGCCTTTTGAAAGTAGCGCTGTATGCATTATGAAAGACTTGTGGAACCAAGACCACCATCTTCGCCTTTTGATGTTTGGCAAAAATACCGTAGTGAGATCCTTTTAACCATTCATTTTGACATTAATTTAGAAGCTGTTGTTATATACAGGCATGCTTTCCCCTCTTTCTTCCACACTGTCACCATTGCACATGGCCTAACATTGGCAATGCAGGGTATATTTTTCCTTACTGAGATTTTGTAGGGCTTTTCTTCTCCCTCTTTGATTTTTTTTCTAAGTTCCTTTTCTCTCTCTCTCTCTCTCTCACAACTTAATATTCTGAGGGCCATTTCCAGAGTTTGCTCTTTTGATTACCCACTGGTATCTGATTATATTAGAAATATGCATCTATCTGCATTTCATTATACTGTATCTTCCAAACGCAGAAATAAGTGTTTTGGAATTAAAAGTTAACCACAAGATGTTGGTGTTTTGTAGGCTCGGGATTGGCCTGAGGTTCTTTATTTTTTGCCTGGGTAAATCTTTCCACCTTTTTTTAATTCTCCAAATAAGTCGTTTATCTAATGTGGAATGTGGTTGTTTGAAAAATAACTCTGTATTTTTCTAGGGGCATTTTTAAAAATATATATTTTATTTGTATTTTACAGAGAGGAAGGGAGAGGGATAGAGAGTTAGAAACATTGATGAGAGAGAAACATCGATCAGGTGCCTCCTGCACACCTCCCACTGGGGATGTTCCCACAACCAAGGTACATGCCCTTGACTGGAATGGACCCTGGGACCCTTCAGTCCACAGGCTGGCGCTCTATCCACTGAGCCAAACCGGTTAGGGATCTAGGGGCATTTTTATCCTATTATAAAATTGTTTTATTCTGGTAGGAATGGCTTTAGACAGCAACAAAAAGTGTAGTTTACCTTATTAAAAGCTTTAAGGTAATTAAAACTTTGTTTTGATTTCACCAAACTTTTTACTTCCTCTAATAACTTGTAACTACTTGCTTTCTCTTTATTTTTTTTATCTTTTTAATTTCTTTTTTGTTTTGTTTGCTTGCTCTGTCCTTACTTGTGGCAATTATTATGCTTATTGTGAACCTTATATTGATGGGCCAAGGATAGGAAATTTAGGATTCTTGTACTTAGAGGTAAAGTAAGATTTTCTGACAAAGCATTTGGGACAAGCATTTTTATCACATTAATACTATATTCTAATCAATTGTTCTTTTCAACCCAATGGCAATGTTGTGAACAATTACGTATTTACAAAATGGAATAAAGCTTAGGCATCTGCAGTGAACAATTGTTTGCTAAATGGTGAGAGCTAATTTCATATTATTAAATAGGTAAGAAAACATTATTGATAGTTTAATAAAAAGTTATTTAGAAAACTATACACATCGTACACACATTAGGCTTTTTTGTGTGTTTAGGAGCCTTGTATTCCTCTTCCAAATGATGATTCCAGATAAACCTGCTCTTGTGGATTTAGTTTTAAAATTGACTATTCTTTCTATACTTTAACTATTACTTAAGATTTTTATAGGATTAACTTTTAAAAATTAGCATTTATCCAGTTATCTGAAATCAGGTACAGTAATTTGTGTTAAAGATTGCAGTTCAGGACTTGGAATGTGGATACTTGGATGTTGATTTCTTCTATAACTGGGCAGATCAGTTTCCCGCTCAAAAGTGAACATAGTAAAATTATATTCTATTTACTTCATATGATTGTGAAAATTAAAATGTTTTAAGAGCTCAGTTTTGCCTTTATAGATAAGGACATGCATTTTAAATGTGATTAGATTTTTAAAATAAGTTTTATATTTTGATTCTTGCTGGATAATAGTTCTTATAAATTCAGTGTCTAAGTATGGAAAAGCTTTTGAGGAGGATTTTTGTACTGTCTTTAACAACCTAAATAACCTAGGTAAATAGTGGATGGAAGATGAGAGCTGAGACTTAGTTTGGGACTTTGTAGATGAGCAAACTCATTACAAAGCAAATATATATTCTAAATTGTCCTTTCAAAGATTATTCCCCCAAATAAAAACAGCTCCCAATTAAAACAAAATTTAAATTGTGGTGAAATACACATAATATAAAATTTGCCTTCTTAACCATTTTTAAATGTTCTTTTCAGTGACATTAAATTAATTCACTTTGTGCAACCATTACCACCATCCATTTCTTTATCTTGCAAAACTGTAACTCTGTACCCATTAAACAATACCCATTCTTTCTTCTCTTCAGCCCCTGGCAACCACCATGTTACTATTCTGTCTCTATAAATGTGAATACTTTAGGTAACTCATATAAGTGGAATCATGTAGTATTTGTCCTTTTGTGACTGGTTTATTTCAGTTAGCATAATGTCTCTAATGTTCATCCATGTTGTAGCATGTGTCAGGATTTCTTTATTAAGGCTGAATAATATTATACTGTATGTATATACCACATTTTGTTTATGCATTTACCTGCTAATTGCCCATGTTTTGGCTATTGTGAATCATTAATGCTGCTAGGAACATGGTGCCTATTCCAGTCCCTGCTTTAAATTCTTTTGGGTTATACCCAGAAGTGGAATTACTGGATCATATGGTATTTTTATTTTTTATTTTTATTTGAGGAACTGTTTTTCATAGTGTCTGCACCACCAGAATTTTGAATGGAGAGTGTGACAGCATTCTGTTAAATCAATTATTTGTAAATTCAACTCTGAGCAAGTGAGTTTAGAATTTGGAATAGTCTAACACAAATCAGCTTTAAATGTAAATATGTAGTGTTAGCATAGTATGTTGCTGGTAAAGGAATGAATAGAGTAGTACACCTACAGTTTTGGCTGGCTAGAGCCAGGAGGGGGGTGTAAAGGAATTTCCTGGGTTTAGGAAACAGACAGGCATTGATGAATCATGAGGTTTTTTTCTTAATGTCTTTTATAACAAAGAGATACATTTAAGTGAAAGTTCCAAATCTTGTTCTTTTTGTAATTGAATTCTTTAACTTATTTTATTTTATTATTATTATTATTGTTGTTGGTGGTGGTGTGGTGGAGTGGTGGTGGTGGTAGTGGTAGATGGGGGTGGATGGTGGTCTAAGATAATACTTTTAAACATAATTTTTCCGTGTGAACAAAAAGCGGTGTAGCCATTTAGATTAGTCTCATATGTTGGTCTCGTACATTTTTCTATTTATGTTTCTGTATTACTGATAATATAAAGATAGATCATAACACTACTGAAATGCAGAAAAAAACACAACTCTCATTAGTAGTATTTTCTTTCAGACTTTTTCAGGAATAAAAATTTATCTGTTTGCTAAAAAGTATTCTTTTTGAACCTCGTTCCAGTGGTCACAGATTAGGAGTCCCTTTATTTTCTAATATAGCATTGATTTTTATGTTACTTTCAGTTATGTTTTCTGGTCAACACAATTGTGCCTTTGTTTTCTCCTCCTGGTCTTTCCAGCTAGAAATACCTTTGCTGCCTAAATTGCTTTATACATTTTCATATATTGGATTATCACCATGGGACTTTTAAGTTTTCATGTGCCTATCAACTCCTCTTTGAAACATGGACTTCTCCATGACACTGCTGGTAACTCACTTGTAAGTAGTTTCTGCCCTTCATAATATTTTGTCTTCTAAATGAAGCTGCAAATCCCTCTTTTTTTTTTTTTTTTAGCTTGACATAAAGAGATATGTTCTACAGAAGACAATGCCAGACTATGCGAGTAGAAATAGTATCTGTTTGGATCAATAGGTATCTTTTGTGATATTGTGGATTAGGGACCAAATTAGGTATTAATGGAACATCATATACAGTATATTTACTGGAAGGTTACCTTGTGCAGAATATTGAGTATTAATGGCCAAAAGTAGGCTTGTTTACCATGCTTTCTTTCTTTTCGTCACTATCCTCTTTATTTATTAGAGGGACAAATCATGTTGTTTTAGTGTTTGGGTTGTCAGTCATTGGGAAAATAAAGTTTTGGCATGTAGAATAAAATTTAGTAGTAAGTTGTTGAGAACATGGACTTTGAGGTTAGTTCACTTGGATTTCAATCACAGCTCTGGCACTCACTCATCCTGTGATCTTTGACCAATCACTTCACACCTCTTTGCCTCAGTTTCCCCATATGAAAATTGATTCATGTAAAGTAATTAGAACAGGTGTCTGACATAGAAAGTATTCGGTATATTTTATTTTATTTATTTATCTATTTATTTTAAATATATTCTTATTGATTTCAGAGAGGAAGAGAGAGACCAAAAAACATCACTGATGATAGAGAATCATTCATCAGCTGCCTCCTGTATTCCTCACGCTGGGGATCTAGCCCATAATGCAGGCATGTGCCCTGATTGGGAATCGAACTGTGACACCCTGGTTCATATAGGTCTACGCTCAAATACTGAGCCATGCCGGCCGGGCTCAGTACATTTAAGCTGTTATTTTCATTTTTGATAACTTTAAGGTACATACTTATTCTCTGTAGGTGACTCCAGAGATCATTTATTGCCAGCTTCTCATTTTCCTTTTGTGGAAGTTGAGACCCAGCAAAAGGAAGTGACTTGTCCAAGGTCATGGGTTGGTTTGAAACAAGTATTTTTCCCAGGTATACTATAGGAGTGTTATTTTCTAGCTTAATTTGTCAAGTAGCTTGGAGTTTTAGAGGAAAACAAGACCCACCATTTAGAAATTGCTCCAAATGATAAAACTTACATATAAGCCCTGGCTGGGTAGCTCAGTTGGCAAAGAGGTGAAACCAGTACTTTTCTTTCTAGGTTTTAGTAACTGCAGAGTACTAGAACATTTAGATTCCTCACAGGTTGTTAAATGGCTATATATAATACCATAAACATTATCTGGTCACACCTCCATAGGAAGCATTGTACTTAGGCAGATTGGAGCTCTAGTTTTTTGTTTTGGTGTGGTTCTCTGAGAAAGTCATTTATTCTTTCTGGATTTCAGTTATTCAGTCTGTAAATGAGGTCTGTCTAGAGTCGTATCTACCCCAAAACAGAAGACTGGACTAGATTACGTATTCAGATAGAGTCTGAAGAATCACTTGGCAGCAGTGGGGTTGAGGACTTTATAATTTAGGTAATTGATCTAGAATCTATAATTTAGGTAATTGATCTAGGGGTTAGCAAACTACATCCTGAGGGCCAAACCACCACCTGTTTTTGTCAATAAAGCCTAATTGGAAGATAGTTATGCATATTTGTTTACATATTGTCTTGTTTACATGTGTCTTTTGCCTGCAATAGCAGAATTTAGTAGTTGATTGTATTGCCTACAAAGCTTAAAATGTTTACCCTGCTCCTAACAGGAAAGTTTGCTGATCCTTGAGATCAGTTGTTTTTTCAAATGTGGATAATTCCTTCTTCTTCTTTATTTTTTAAATATATTTTATTGATTTTTTACAGAGAGGAAGGGAGAGGGATAGAGAGTTAGAAACATCGATGAGAGAGAGAAACATCGATCAGCTGCCTCCTGCACACTCCCCACTGGGGATGTGTCCGCAACCAAGGTACATACCCTTGACCGGAATCGAACCTGGAACCCCTCAGTCCGCAGGCCGACGCTCTATCCACTGAGCCAAACCGGTTAGGGCTCAAATGTGGATAATTTCTGTTCTCAGGGGCTATTTAGGCACTATCTAGGGACATTTTTGGCCCTTACAACTGAGGGGTGCTACTGGCATGTAGTGGGTAGAGGCCAGGGATGCTGCTAAACATTCTATAATGCACAAGACACTCTTCCAAACTGAAGAATTATCTGCCCCCAAATGTCAATAGTGCTGAAAACCCTAGGTTTAAATCTGTGGTTCTCAAACTTTAGCTTGCATAAGAATAACCTGGACTTGTTAAACTCCTAGTTGCTGGACCCTCACCCCAGAGTTTCTGATTTAGTGGATCTTGGATGGAGCCTGCAAATTTGCATTTCTTCTAGGACTCAGGATTATGCTGCTGCTGATCCAAGGACTACATCAAGTGTAGAACAACTGATCTAGATGACTTTGAAGAAACATCCATTCCTATGATTCTTTGCTTTTGTGATCTTAAGTACTGTTCCATTTTTATGACTGGAAAATTAAATATTCAGTATATACCTGATGGTTACAATGGAGTATGCTGTTTAATCACTCCATGTCTTTGAACCCTTTTTTATTCATGTGCCTTTGGAAAATTTCTAGTTATCTTTCAAAATCCACCTCCTACCTTTTACTTATAACATCTGTGCCTAGTAGGGTTAATCATTTCTTATGTATCTTGTGCAGTTTCTCTTTTGAGTCCTATGTCAGATTGTCAATAATCATTTTACATGTTTCTTTCCCCCGTTGTCAGCTCTTTGAATAAACAACTGCCTGGGTCTTAACCACCTGTTCCTGTAGTATCTAGTAAGAGGTACTCAGTGAAAATATATATATATATATATTTAGTGAATATTTTGTGAAGGAATATTCTGAATATTGATTGGTATGGTACAAATAAATACAATGGAATTATAAATTTTTATCTATTTTTAAGCATCTACCCTTTGCTAACTTTGAAAAATAAAATCTGTCATTGAAAGAATAAAAATTGGACTGTGTGACTTGGAAGTGACTCATTTATAGAAGGAGTCTGGCAAAATTAACAGAATAATTATACCTGCCTTTTTATATTTATTTGTGTTTATAGAGGAACTAGAGGTCGGATGCACAAAATTTGTGCAAGCGGCTCCACCCTTGCAGCCCTGGCTTCCTCTGAACAATCGTTTTGCTGTTGGTCTAATTAGCATATTAGCTCTTTATTATGTAGGATAATTATGATATAAAGTATGAGATGTCAAGTTGTATTAAAAAAACAGAAAAGTTTGCAGGTTATGTGCACCTTAATGGCTTTAGAATTAGGTTTCAGTCTCCTCTTTTATTTTGTTGTTTTCCCTCTCTGTTCCCTGAAATTCACCCCGGTTCCCTGAAATTTTTTTTCCTTCTTACTGATTTCAGAGAGGAAGGGAGAGGGAGAGAGAGATAGAAACATCAGTGATGAGAGAGAATCATTGATTGGCTGTCCCCTGCACACCTCCTACTGGGGGTTGAGCCTGCAACCCGGGCATGTGCCCAAACTGGAATCGAACCTGGGACCCTTCAATCTGCAGGCTGACACTCCATCTACCCAGTGGTTCTCAACCTGTGGGTTGCGACACTTTCACAGGGGTCGCCTAAGATCATCGGAAAACACATATATAATTACATATTGTTTTTGTGATTAATCACTATGCTTTAATTGTGTTCAATTTGTAACAATGAAATTGGGGGTCACCACAACATGAGGAACTGTATTAAAGGGTCACGGCATTAGGAAGGTTGAGAACCACTGTAAGCCAAATGGGCTAAGGTTCCCTGGATTCTTCAATGATTGAGATGTAATAGTGTTAATGAGAAGAAAATGTTGTCTCTTGTGCCTTTAGCCTCTCTACCTTCTTTTTCGTAAGGGAAAAGTAGTGGTTCACCATTTTTTTTAAAGTCAGTTTTAGTTGTCATCTAGTTAAAGTGAGGCAGAGACACAGTTGAGCATACTAATTTTAAGTTTAATGGGGGAGAAATAATAACATTAGCATGTAGCCTTTTTAAAAAAAAAGTGCCCTGGCTTGAAATATCTCTGGCCACTGACACAGGTAACAAACTAGGATAAACTAAGTACTGTATGTCTGCTTCACTCCTGACTGATATAAGAACAACACCACCAATCAGGTGTCTCCTTGCCCATTGCCAGTAGTAGCATCAAGCTGATTACTTTGTATGTGCCAGGTACTGTGCTAGGCTCCTAACGTCTAAATTCTACAGTGACCCTTTGTTGGGATTCAGTGATACAGTTCTCCATGGTTTCTGTATGTCTTGTTAGCAGAGGCATTGACTGCTTTTGTTCCTGACTGCTTTTCAAGGATGTTTATATAGTGAGCAGCCTTGGAAGATAGAGATAGTGTCTCCCTCTGGAGCAAAGAGCAGGTATGCATAGTATCCTTTTTATTTTTCAGAGTTTAAAGTGAAAATGAGTTTATTAGAGAAGAAGTGGGACAGAGAAAAGGCTGCTCCACAGGCAAATATCCCATTTTAAAGGATTTGACTTCCCCAGTCTCTGGGTTCCTCTTCTGTAATGCAGTCCACTGCATGTGCAGGTGTCAGTTAGCCTACTTTGTGTTGCCCTCTGGGAAATAGGACTGGGGAACTGCATAAGAAAATGCTGATATTTTAACTATAGTTATTGCTATGAGTCATAAAGTTCTTTTTCTCCAATAAAGGAGTCTTAGGTCTTTTGCCAGCACCCATGAAACTGGCAAGCGAACTTGTTAGCTTGCAAGTATGATAAAATCTGAGATTCTTCACCGCTCTTAATAGTTTTGGCAACAAGGATGGAATACTGACAGACACATGACTTTTTGAAAGGAAGGGTGAGGGTCCCATGGGCTGGTTAATAGAATTTGGACAAAGTCCATGGAATTGGTAGCAGACATGTTGACCAAATTGTTAAGCGGCTCTCTACTTTATTGCCTGTTAATGAGGAAGAATTAGAAAAGTGGTTGCAGACTGAGATGTGGTTTGAAAGCTGCCTAAACATTCCTCTAGGTCAGTGGTTCTCAACCTGTGGGTCGCGAACCCTTTGGGGGTCGAACGACTTTTTTATAGGGGTTGCCTAAGACCATCGGAAAACACATATATAATTACATATTGTTTTGTGATTAATCACTATGCTTTAATTATGTTCAATGTGTAACAATGAAAATACATCCTGCATATCAGATATTTACATTACGATTTATAACAGTAGCAAAATTACAGTTATGAAGTAGCAACGAAAATAATTTTATGGTTGGGGGTCACCACAACATGAACTGTATTAAAGGGTCGCGGCATTAGGAAGGTTGAGAACCACTGCTCTAGGTGTTGCTAACTCTCAAACATTCTGTCTGGTAGGGGCATTTTTTTTTCCTTCACTAATTTATCTGTCAGGCTCAGGTTCAGACTCCACCCATTGTAACAACTAGTACTAATATTTGTCCAGGCTGTGCAGAAGGTTCTGCCTCTGTTCAAACAACACTTACAGGCATTTGTACACCTACAGTTATGTGAAAGGAGGCAAATTTGCAACCTCTGTGGGCAAAAAGCAAACTTGTTAGAACTTTCACTGCTTTGTTTGAGATGAGAGGATGGGGTACATAATGTGTTATTGCTCAGCCTCTACTTTAGAGGAAGCTCTATTCCCTACTTCACTGTTTGTAGCAAAGCCACTGACTGAAAGGGGTCCTCAATGCAGAGATTTACTTCAGTGGGGGCCTGGTGCTCCAGTAGTTTAGCCATGTGGAAACTGGTTGTATCTCCTTGTCTTCTGGGACTGTTTAGCCTCTGTACCAGCTATGCAGACTGACAATAGATGTAGTTGCTTTTTTCAATGGATAGAAGTCAAGGCTGTTCTTATAGCTCTGGCCAGTACTCTCCTTCATGAAACTTGTATTTCTGCTGACCATTGGCCTATTTCCAATAGCTTATTTGGTCTGCCACTTGTAAACTATAGACTGGAAGATTAAAGACAGCTCTCTTTATAACTGTGGAAACAAATTATAGTTGCTGATCAAACTTCCTGAATCACTACAGTAGATGCCCACAGTAAGGGCCTGTTTTCTCATGAAGACGATTGGAATCAGGCTTCTGATTGAGCCTGCACTGCCCAAGCGCCATCATTGTTGGCTGGACCTATCATTTTATCCAGTGTGACAGTACATCAACTATCATAAATTGGATGCAAAGTAAAGGATTTTAGATTTCTGATGCAGACGGTAGTATTGCATGCCAGACTTGTGACGCCTGACAAAAGTTGATCTCCTTGTCACATAGTGAGAGAAGCCACCTTGCATGGGATTTGGTCCATGTCTGCTTTTAACAAATTGAATATGTTGGACCTCTGAGCCCCCTCCCAGAGGTATTAGTAGTACCTCACTGCTGTTCATACTTTTTCTGGTTATGGTGTTGCTCTTCTAGTCCAGTTAGGTGACTGGACCCATCATTGTGGCCCTTGAAACTAATATGTGTTATGCTTTCAGGTTTTCTGGACCATTTTCAGTCTAATGATGGTGCACTTTTTATTGCAAAAGCTACTCAACAGTGAGCTGATAGTCAAGATATTTGAGGGACCGTGCATGCTCCCCACCAGCCACAGACATCTGGTTTGTGGATCAGTGTTGGAACAGCTTCCTCTGTAGTAAGTCAGTTTGGTCACTGAATGTGGCTATACCCAGAAAGGGATCATCTCATCTTGGTCACTTCCTGAATAATGATCAGAACTGAAGATGTATGAGGCTATATAGCCTTATTTTTAAAATTTAGGATTCCATCCTGACCAATTCTGGGCATGATACTTTTTTTTCTCTCCTAGAAGCAACCCAAGGCCAACCTGTTTATACACCTTCTATGTGGCAGCGCGCCAAAGGTGGCCTAGGACATTCAAACTTAACTTTGGTTCAATCACCTGGATTCTCTTGTTGAGTTGACATGGTCCTGGATCATAAGGATAATGACTACATGGTTGAGTACACTGCTTGCCGCATCCCGCTGTAGTGCTCTTGTGGGTCAGTGAGGACCATAAATAGATTTCTGTAGGCTCTATAAAATTTTCTTGACCCTCTTGTCCCTGACATTTCCCAGTGAAAGGCCTGAGAGAGTAGGAGATAATGAGTGAAAAAAAGATGAAGTTACAGCTACTGGAAGGGGACATAATGATTTTATGGTAGTGGAGGGAAAGTAACATTTTCAGCACCTGGGTAAAGGAATGAATACCTTAGAACCCAGAAAATTTGAGGAAGGGAAAGATAATAATGTTCTTTGTGTTTCAGAACAACACTTGAAGCCTAATCAGTATGTACTGTCTAATCTGTGATAGCCATTGTTATTCCTATTTTGAAGATGAAAAACTGGATGTGTAAAGAGGTTAAGTAATTACTTAATGACAGGTAGTCATAACAAGGCTTTGGTTTGGCACTCAGGTCCGCTCTACTCAAAAGTCAAGTCTACGATCTTATATATTCACATTTCTCAAATGGGAGTACTCAGAGGTACCCAAAAAATAGGCACGTCATCTTATAGCACCAGTTTAAAAGAAACATAATAATTATGTGGTTTTTAAAAATTAAAACAACTATCATGAAGTAAATCTAAGTTTTGCATGAATTTTAAATAGAAAATGAAATTTCGAAGAAATTATAGGGATGTGGCTTACTTTTCTTTGATTTATTCCTACCTTCCTCCCATGGGGGAATATGCTTCCCTTTCTCTATCATTATGACTACAGTAATTGAAAAAGTAGTAAGTACTGCACTTTACAAGATTGGCTTTCAAATCAAAGTTGCACCCAGTTTGTTTTTAAAATTTTATTCCTTCATCCTGTTGTAGCTTTGTGAAACATGAAAGAACAATACGGTTTTTTCTGATGTCCTTGGATTTACCAAGGCTAATAGAGGGATCAAAAGAAGAAAAAACTGGGATTTATTGGTGTAACGAAGCTGTATGTGGCAGTGATTGCTACTGGGATTATTTGGTAATTCAGCAAGAGATTGTTTTGTCACTGGTATTTTTTTTTTACTTCACTTTTATATTTATCAGTATCAATAAAGTACTTTGTTATTATAAATCTATATGCAAAGTAATTTTTTATCATTTCTCTGGGAATACTGTCAGTTTTGGGTATATTACTAATGTCCTAGTAGTGGGACTTGAAACAAAAGTAATGGTGTTGTGGCAAAATATTAGAATTGATTCCACCTAAGGCAAGCTGGCTGGCCCCAACTTTTGATGCACACGGTCTTTGTTTTAAACTACATTGAATTTTAGAAGAAAACATTAGTGAATACTTTGGAATGAGATAGTAAGGAATATTTTGCCAAAGCTGACTGAATTTTTAATGAAATTAAGTAATCATGTTTTTTAAGTGTGATAACATATTGCTTTATGTTTTTAAAAATGGAGTCCTTTTAGAGATATATACTGATATTTATGAATTAAATGATATGTCTGAAATTTACTTCAGAACAATCTGGGGAGGGATTTGGGGGTGGGGTTGATGGGGAGTGAAATAAGATTGGCTATAACTTGGTAATTAGGTATATTGTATTCTTGGTTGTTTATTTTACTATATATATATATATATATATATATATATATATATATATATATGTGTGTGTGTGTATATGTATATGTATATATATTTATATATATACTAAAGGCCCAGTGCACAAAAATTTGTGCACTTGGCGGTGGCGGGGGGGCTCCCGCAGCCCGGCCTGTGCCCTCTCGCAGTCTGCGACCCCTTGGGGGATGACCACCTGCTGGCTTAGGCCCGCTCCCCGGAGGATTGGGCCTAAGCTGACAATCAGACATCCCTCTGGCAGCCCAGGAGCCCTGGGGGATGTCCACTTACCAGTGGAGAGCAGGCCTAAGCTGCAGTCTGACATCCTTAGTGCTGCTGAGGAGGTGGGAGAGGCTCCCACCACCACCACTGTACTGGCAGCCATCAGCCTGGCTTGTGGCTGAGCAGAGCTCCCCTTGTGGGAGCGCACTGATCACCAGGGGGCAGCTCCTACATTGAGGGTCTGCCCCCTGGTGGTCGTTGTGTGTCATAGTGACCAGTCATTCCCAGTTGTTCTGCTGTTAGGGTCAGTTTGCATATTACCCTTTTATTATATAGGATAGAGGCCTGGTGCACGGGTGGGGGCCGGCTGGTTTGACCTGAAGGTTGTCCCGGATCAGGGTGGGGGTCCCGCTGTGGTGCCTGGCCAGTCTGGGTGAGGGGCTGAGGGCCGTTTTCAGGCTGGCCAAGCCCCGCTGGCGATGGAAGCTCCCAGCCTCTCCTTTTTTTCTTTTAATTCTGGGATTTATTTACCTTCTATAATTGAAACCCTGTAGCCTTGAGAGGAGCTCAGAGCCAGCCAGGGTGGGCGGGAGGGAAGTTTGGCTTCCTCCATTGCCAGGGGCAACCCAGCCTCCTACTCGCTCCAGCTCCGTGGCCATGGCCGGCTGAAAGCAGGTATCTGGGGTTTATTTTTCTTCTGTAATTGAAACTTTGTTGCTTTGAGTGGAGCTCAGAGCCAGGCTGCGGCAGGCGGGAAGCTTGGCTACCTCCATCATTGGGGCAATCAAGCCTCCTGCTTGCTCCAGCTCCGTGGCTGCCGGCCGCCATCTTGGTTGGGTTAATTTGCATATAGTTGCTCTGATTGGCTGGTGGGCGTGGCTTAAGGTGTAGCGAAGGTATGGTCAATTTGCATGTTTGCCTTTTATTAGTGTAGATTTTAAATTTAATTTTCATCTTTTTCCTCCCCCACATCTTTTGTTGATTTTACTATTATCTCTACTCTTGTATATGCTTGAAAATTTCCATAATAAGAAGTAAAAAAAATGTTCTGCCAAAATAAAAATGACTTAGGGGAAATTGTAAACTTTAGTATAATATCTTCATATTCTAAAGGACTATAGCAGCGGTTTTCAACCTGTGGGTCGCGAACAATGAAAATACATCCTGCTTATCGGATATTTACATTACGATTCATAACAGTAGCAAAATTACAGTTATGAAGTAGCAATGAAAATAATTTTATGGTTGGGGGTCACCACAACATGAAGAACTGTATTAACCCTTTTCGGTCCAACCTCGAGACTGACTCGACAGACCAGGCACTAGGAGCAGGTCCAACGTTGAGCAATAAGAACATTAAAAAGTTCAACATTCAATCCTGTCAATTAATTTGGACCAGAATCTTTGAATTCCAAAAATAACATTGGACCATAAAGGGTTAAAGGGTCGGGGCATTAGGAAGGTTGAGAACCACTGGAGTATAGGATTAGAAGAGTGATGAGACTACTACAAGGAAGTAATAACAGCAATTATAGTAATGTTATGTAATTACAGCTTTTTACCAAAATATTTGGTAATTTTTTGTCTTTATTTATTGTCACTGAAAAGTTTAAGGTAGCTTACTAGTTAAATTTTAGCATTTGTAAAAAAGCCTTAGTTGTAGTCTTAGATATTTTTCCTAAAATTAATCAATTTTGTAACTCAGCTGATAGGTAGGAATTTGTAAAGAATTAACTTCATGTACTAAATTTGAATAACTGAAGATATATTATTTTGGCAAAGAGGTGTTAATACCTTTTTTAAAAACCAATATTGAAACAAAATCAGAAACCTAAAAAGTTACAAAATATGTATTAAGCAAAAAGAAAGTCCAGTTAGATGATGTGTCATTTTCTCTATGTATTGTTGTAGTCTGTTTTTACAATGACTTTTTACCTTTATTCTGGCTTTATTGTCCCAATAGAGCAGCATGTGTTGGTAATGTTTAAATATGACTTTGTTATCGGAACAGAGAAATACTGCCCAAGTTATTAGTATTTCTACTTAAATGTGCATGGAGAGTATGTAAAGTTAAAATGTGGATTATACCAAAATGAAGTATATTTAAGATTAAAGAATTTGTTAAATCATCAATTTTACCAATAATTCAGGAGTAACAATTTGCTAAGGTAAAAATATTACTGTGCAAAGAAACATCCACATTCTCTCCTGCCATGTCTCCTAGAGGATTTTAATTTCTTACCCTTAAAAAAAAATCTATGTGCTCTGGAGCGTTATCCTGTACACCAAAAAGTGTGGGTTCGATTCCTAGTCAGGGCACATAGCTAGGTTGTGGGTTTGATCCCCGGTCAGCATGTTTCTCTCTTATATTGATGTTTCTCTCTTACATTGATGTTTTTCTCTCTCTCTTCCACCTTTCTCTCTCTCTCTCAAAATCAGTAAAAACATCCATGGGTGAGGATAAAGAAAAAGATTAAAGCATATCTATGCATCTGAGTGTGTGTATGTGTGTGTGTATGATTGTGTGTGATTATATTCAGAGCTTTGGCATTTCTAGGGATGGATCCTGAAAGTATCCTGACTTAATATGGATACAGAGTCATCCTTTGATGAAAAAGGCAGTGGTGACATGTATAGCTGGCCCTAGAACTCAGTTCCATATGCAGTCCTGCTGAGTTTTTAGGAGACCTTCATGAAGATAGCTCTTCATTAAGGAGCTCCTTGCTGGCCAGGGCACATTTCACAGTAACAGCTATTTGTTACCCATGGGGAAAGTATGAAACTGTAGAATCACTGATCTAGATTGCTTTCCCACAATTGCTTTAGTAATCTTGGGTAGGATGCTCTGAGCTTGCCCAGCAAGACATTTATTCAGAAATACCTCTTTTCTGGCTGGTATTGTGGTTAGATAAGTGTGAAAACAGAGATGGGAATATCGTGGCGTTTGGGTGGTATCAACACTAATAAAAGAGAAAAATGGTAATTGGCGTACGACGATACCCTTTTCATTGGCTAATCAGGGCTATATGCAAATTAACTGCCAAGATTGGCAGTTAACTGCCAACTAAGATTGGCAGTTAACTGTCAACAAGATGGCGGTTAATTTGCATATGTAGGCACAATGCAGGGAGGTGAAAGGGAAAGCAGGAAGAAGCCCCCTGCCACTGACAGTGATCGGAAACCCAGGGGGGAGCTAAGAGCTTTGCCCTGCCCCCCAGCCATGATCGGAGAATCAGGCGCCTTTTCCGCCCTGGCCAGTGATAGCAGGAAGTAGGGGTGGAGCCAGCGATGGGAGCTGGGCACGGTCGAAGCTGGCAGTCCCAGGAGCTAGGGGTCCCTTGCCTGGGCCTAAAGCAAAGCCCACGATCACGGGGCCACTGCAGCTGTGGGTCCCCGCTGCCCGGGCTGGACGCCTCAGCCAGAGGCATCCTGCAGGGGCAGTGGCGGAGCCTGCGCGATCGCGGCGCCCCCTGCTGTCACTGCAGGTCCCCGCTGCCCGGGCCGGATGCCTAGGCCAGAGGCGTCAGGCCTGGGCAAGGGGCCGATCCTGCGATTGGAGGGTGATGGGGGTCAACGCCTGAGGGCTCCCAGTATGTGAGAGGGGGCAGGCTGGGCTGAGGGACACCACCCCCCCAGTGCACGAATTTCATGCACCGGGCCCCTAGTTAATAATAATGCTTGATAAATAAACAGCGTCTTTAATTCTTACGGCTTGTATCTGTTAATATGTACTGAGAGTATACCAGCCCTTCATTTGTTCAACAGATAATTGAGTGACTTCACATGTATTGTGATGTGAAGATGTGAGGAATACAGGGAAATATATATTACCTGACACTGTCTTCATTCATATTTTCAGTTAACAGAAATTTATTGAATACCTGCTCTGTGACAGGCATTATACTAGGGAGATCATTACTTCATAAGGTAGCTAATATAGCTAATGAAAATTTACCCCTTTGTAACTTATTGATTTACTGTAGACCTATATAGAATTTTATTTCGTACCACACAAAGACAACTACGTCTACCATGAACTCTTATCCAGCCCTAATTTTCCAGTTCTTTCCACCACTTTTTTAAAAAAAAATATTTTATTGATTTTTTACAGAGAGGAAGGGAGAGGGATAGAGAGTTAGAAACATTGATGAGAGAGAAACATCAGTTCAGCTGCCTCCTGCACACTCCCTACTGGGATGTGCCCGCAACCAAGGTACATGCCCTTGACCGGAATTAAACCTGGGACCCTTCAGTCCGCAGGCCGATACTCTGTCCAGTGAGCCTAACCAGTTAGGGCTCTTTCCACCACTTTTATTGCTTGCTTTCCTCTGGATGTGTTTACATCTTTTAAAAAATGGTTAAATAGTATTTAATTATTTTAAAAGTGTTTTTTATTGATTTTAGAGAAAGGAAGGGAGAGGGAAACTGGGAGAGAGAGAGAGAGAGATAGAGAGAGAGAGAGAGAGAGACAGACCAGACAGACACAGACAGACATTGATGTGAGAGAGAAGCATTGATTGGTTGCCTCCCATACGCACTCTGACCAAGGACTGAACCTGCAACCTGGGCATGTTATGTGCCCGGACTGGATGTATTTATTTTTTAATGGTGCACTATAAAGGAGAAGCTGGGTAGTAAATACAATATTTCAAAAGAAGTTTAGAGTAGGGTAGAATAGCCTCTCCGCTATTTTTTTTGCATTCTATTGCTATTAATGCAGTCACTTTACAATTTTGATACATGTTTAATGGGTAGAAACTTAAAATGCTATATGAGCAGGTAAGGCATGTCTCCCTCACCCTACATTTAATCATTTTAATTTCTCAAGCTAAGTGGAGTACTTTATATGTATCTTCATTAACTTCCATACCCCTACCTGTTCTTAATCATCCATCTAGGAATTTGCACCACATCAAATTTTCCTTACATTTTCTTGGCTTCTGCATTTACTTTTCTAATAGCTCCCGCTTTTCAACCCATTTCCAGTTTAAAACCTTACCAAGCTCCTCTCAATTTAAAATACCCTTTATTGATCCCTATGTCCTATTATGAGTGCTTCATTATTTCTCTCCTTTCTCCCCATATTTCTCCTAAGTGTTATCTGTACCTTAAGGGTTTGTCCTTGTTCCACCTTTTCTTTCCACCTTATCCCATTACGTATGTTCTCTTTGGATAATCACCTTTTAAAAAATTTTAGCTATCCATTATATATGTGCTATTGACTCCCAAATCAGCAGTCTTATTCCTAACTTCTCTTGAACCCCATATTGAATTGCTTACATAGGATGGTGGTCAAGTTCATTGGCATGGCTAACAAAAGTCTGTGTTTGCCCATATGTAGCCTTTACTTTTCCTTAATGGCCTTATGTAGCCTATACTTGACTTTTCTTGTTCTGTAGTGATACTTTCATGCTTCTTGAAGTTATATCATTTCATGTCTCTTTGTCTTTGCCAGTTCTTCCATTGCCTGCCTCTCAGTTTTCTTTTTATCCCCCAAGACTCAGCATAGGCATTATTTCTTGTGAAGGCTTCTATGACACTTCCTCCTTTGTATTTATAATTCCTACACATACACAAGTCATTGTACCTATCACATTGCTTTGTAAATATTTATTTACTTGTTTTTCTTACTAATTTGTGAGTTCCTTATAGTTAACTATATGTTACTCATTTTAGTATTCCTAATGCCTAAGCATGCTCCTGGCACATAGTGTTTTCTCATTGAATATTAAGATGAACTAAACTAGATAGTTTTGAGCTTGCTGAAATAAGGTGAAGATGAGAAGGATATGATTAATTTTTGAATCCTGATTTTTGTCATCAGAATATAAGCTAGATTAGTTGTGTCACTTCCATATATAAATAAACATCAGTTTGTTAATTATTGAGTATTTGGGATGATGTTGTAATTATTTCTGTATTGCTGGTGCCTAACGCAGTGCCTGGCAAATGTCAGGCTACCATTATTTATTGAACTGAAGCAGATTAAATTGAAATTAGATGAAGGTATTCATGCTCCAAAGATACAATATAGCTAGTAGCATTCATCTTTACTACTATGTCTTTAAGAATAAATCAGAGAAATTTTGTCAGTTCCTTATTAAAATCCAGATTTAAGAAATAGATGTTACGTTCCTGATATGTAAGTCAAATAATCAAAATTTGCTCTGGCATTACTTCTTCATAATCACACACTTCCCTTTCTAAGGATTAATAGGTCAATATCTCTAAGAATTTGTTCTAAAAATATGCAAAGTAATCCTATATAATAAAACCCTAAAATTCAAATCCACCAAACAGCAGAACGACTGGTTGCTATGATGCACACTGACCACCAGGGGGAGTGCCGCTCAGCCAGAAGCCAGGCTTACTGCTGGTGAGTGCAGCAGCCTCCACTGCAAGTGGGCGGTAAGGAGTGAGGGGTCCTGGACTGCAAGAGCCTTGGACTGACAGATGGATGTCTGACTGCCGGCTTAGGCCTGATCCCCAGCAGGCAGGCGGACATCCCCTAAGGGGTCCTGGACTGCGAGAAGGTGCAGGCCGGGCTGAGGGACATCCCTCCTCCCCGCACCCCAGTGTAGAATTTCATGCACTAGGCCTCTAGTAGGTATATAATTACCTTAATTTTTCTGTTTTTATCCTCTTTTGGAGTGCTCCTAGCATTCTTCCTATTTATCTCCAGAGATGTCCAGTTGGGTGCAGATTTAATTGGCAAGATTTTTCAGTACCTTTGCTGGTTCTTGATACTAGAGATAAATTTATAGATTCAAGAAGTTCAGTGAACACCAAGTAGGATTAATACAAGAAAGCTGCAGATAGGTGCACATTTCAAAGTGCTGAAAACCAAAGATAAAAGTCTTAAAAATATCTAGAGGAAAAAAAGGTATTCCATGAGAAGAACAATGACAAGAATTTAGTTAACTTCTCATCATAAACAATGGAATATGGGGAACAATGCAATGATCTTTAAGTGCAGAAAGAAAAAAATTATTTAACTAGAATTTTGTACCTAGCAAAATTATCCTTCAAAAGTGAAAGTGAAGGCATTTTGAGAAAATAGAACCTGAGAGAATTTGTTTCCAACAGATCTGAACACTATAACAAATGCTGGTGGGAAAAAGAAGGAAGTCATAAGAATAAACTAGTACAGATTTAGTTTTGACCTAAATCTTAAATGTAGAATGTGAAACTATAAAACTTTTAGAATATAATATAGAAGAAAATAAAGAGAAAAAAGAAATGCTAGTGAGAGTTCTTTAGGCTGAAGAGAAACGATACCAGATGGAAATGTGGATCTTTGGAAGAAGTAAAGTGCACTGAAAACGGCATATATGTGGGTAAATATAAAAAATTATACTTCTTCATAATTAAGAAAAACAGTAATTGACTAACAAAAATAATAACAATTCATAGTAAGAGTTTTATATTTTATGTAGAAGTAAAATATGTGACAATAGTAGCTGAAAGAAAAGACAAATGGGCTCTCTTTTAAGGCTCTTACATTATATGGGATCTAATATTAACTCAAGATAGACTAATAAGTTATAATGCATGTCATAATTTATAGAGTAATCAGTAATAAATAGAAGAACTATAGTTAAAAAGCCAATAGACGAGATAAAATGAAATGCTAAAAATAGACTCAACCTTAAAGACTGCAGATAAGGAAAAAAAACTGAGGGAAAACAATTGGGACAGACTATAAACACAAAAGATGATAGACTTAAACTCAGTCATATCAATAGTTATGTTAAATGTAAATAGACTAAAGAGTAATCAAAAGAGTAGAGACTGTCAGATTAAATAAAAAAGAAAATCTGATTTATATTGTGTACAAGAGGGGCCCATCTACACTAATTAAAGAAAAACATGGTAATTGGCATACACCCGCTACCCTTCCCATTGGCTAATCAGGGCAATATGCAAATTAACTGTCAGCCAAGATGGCAGCCAGCAGCCAGGCAGCTTGAAACTAACATGAGGCTTGCTTGCTTCAGTGAGGGAGGACTCCAACGTTCCCCGCCTGCTGCTGCAGGCCTCTGAGCCTGCAGTTCCAAACATTGTAACAAATATAGATGCCCAGAAATCAGCTTTCAGCCGGCTGGGATCTCAGAGCTGGAGTTGATACAGAGTTTCGAGAACCGAAACAAACCAGATACCTGCTTTCAGGAGCGGAGGCCTAAGAGCTGGAGCCTCAGAGCTAAAACTGGCCCAGAATAAAAAAAAAAAGAAAAAAAGGAGCAGTTGGGAGCTTCAGTCCCAGCCTGAAAACAGCCCTCAGCCCCTCACCCAGACTGGCCAGGCACCCCAGTGGGGACCCCCACCCTGAAGGGGGTGTGACCAGCTGCAAACAGCCATCATCCCCTCATCCAAGCTGGCCAGGCACCCCAGTGGGGACCCCCACCCTGAAGGGGGTGTGACCAGCTGCAAACAGCCATCATCCCCTCATCCAAGCTGGCCAGGCACCCCAGTGGGGACCCCCACCCTGATCCAGGACACCCTTCAGGGCAAACCAGCCAGCCCCCACCCATGCACCACGCCTCTATTCTATATAGTAAAAGGGTAATATGCCTCCCAGCACCGGGATCAGCGGAGCTGAGAGGCCTCCTGGCACCGGGATCTGCATGACAGGGGGCAGCGTCCAAACCCCCTGATCGCCCTGCGGCTCTGTGTGTGACAGGGGGTGGGGCCACAACCTCCCTATCGGCCCTGCTCTGTTCATGACGGGAAGGCGCCCCAACCCCCTGATCAGCCCTGCTCTGTGCCTGATAGCGGGGAGCTCTCCAACCCCCTCATCACCCTGCGGCTCTGCGTGTGACAGGGTGCGGCGCCCCAACCCCCCCACCCCACGGGCCCTGCTCTGTGTGTGACGGGGTAGAGCCATAACCTCCCCATCGGCCCTACCCTGAGTGTGAGAGTGGCGGCGCCCCAACCTCCTGATCGGCCCTGCTCTGTGGGTGATAGAGGGCGGCGCCCCTCCGCCCCCCACGGGCCCTGCTCTGTGTGTGATGGGGTAGAGCCATAACCTCCCCATCGGCCCTACCCTGAGTGTGACAGTGGCGGCGCCCCAACCCCCTGATCGGCCCTGCTCTGTGGGTGATAGAGGGCGGCGCCCCAACCCCCTGATCTGCCCTGCTCTGTGTGTGACAGGGGGGAGCTCCTCAACCCCCTGATGGGCCCTGCTCTGTGCGTGACAGGCGGGAGATCCCTAACCCCCTGATTGACCCTGCTCTGTGCATGACAGGGGGCAGTGCCCCAACCCCCTGATGGGCCCTGCTCTGTGCGTGACGGGGTGGCGCCGCAACCTCCCCATCGACCCTGCCTTGAGTGTGACAGGGGGCGGTGCCCCAACCCCCCAATCGGCCCTACCCTGAGCGTGACTGAGGGTGGCATTGCAACCTCCCAATCCGCCCTGCTCTGTGCATGACAGGGGGCGGCGCCCCAACTCCCCAATTGGCCCTGCTCTGAGCCCTACCAGGGGCTGCACCTAGGGATTGGGCCTGCCCTCTGCCGCCCGGCAGCAGGCCTAAGCCAGCAGGTCGTTACCTCCCGAGGGGTCCCAGACTGCGAGAGGGCACAGGCCGGGCTGAGGGACCCCCCCCCCCCCCCCGAGTTCACAAATTTTTGTGCACCAGGCCTCTAGTCCTATCTAATAAAAGAGAAACATGGTAATTGGCGTATGACCGCTACCCTTCCCATTGGCTAATCGGGGCGATATGCAAATTAACTGCCAGCCAAGATGGCGGCCGGCAGCCAGGCAGCTTGAAACTAACATGAGGCTTGCTTGCTTCAGTGAGGGAGGACTACAACGTTCTCCGCCTGCCGCTGCAGGCCTCTGAGCTGCAACTCTAAGCAACTATGTAACAAATATAGAAGCTTAAACAAAAGCCCAGAAACCTGCTTTCAGTGAGACTGGGATCTTAGAGCTGGAGTTATACATTGTTTCGATTATAGAACCGAAACAAACCAGATACCTTCTTTCAGCAGCGGAGGCCTAAGAGCTGGAGCCTCAGAACTAAGGCTGGCCCAGAATAAAAAAGAAAAACAAAAAAAGGAGCAGTTGGGAGCTTCAGTCTGCCTGAAAACAGCCCTCAGCCACTCACCCAGACTGGCCAGGAACCCCAGTGGGGACCCCCCACCCTGAAGGGTGTGTGACCACCTGCAAACAGCCATCATCCCCTTACCCAGGCTGGCCAGGCACCCCAGTGGGAGCCCCCACCCTGATCCAGGACACCCTTCAGGGCAAACCAGCCAGCCCCACCCATGCACCAGCCTCTATCCTATATAGTAAAAGGGTAATATGCCTCCCAGAACCGGGATCAGCGGAGCCGCAAGGCCTCCCAGCACCGGGATCAGCGGAGCCGAGAGGCCTCCCGGCACCGGGATCAGCGTGACAGGGGGCAGCGCCCAAACCCCCTGATCGCCCTGCGGCTCTGTGTGTGACAGGGTGCGGCGCCTCAACCCCCTGATCGGCCCTTCTCTGTGTGTGACAGGGTGCGGTGCCCCAACCCCCCTCCCCCCCACACGGGCCCTGCTCTGTGTGTGATGGGGTAGAGCCATAACCTCCCCACCGGCCCTGCCCTGAGTGTGAGAGTGGCGGCGCCCCAACCTCCTGATTGGCCCTGCTCTGTGGGTGATAGAGGGCGGCGCCCCAACCCCCTGATCCACCCTGCCCTGAGTGTGACAGGGGGCGGTGCCCCAACTCCCCTATGGGCCCTACTCTGTGAGTGACAGGGGGGAGCTCCTCAACCCCCTGATCGGCCCTGCCTTGTGCGTGACAGGGGGGAGCTCCCCAACCCCCTGATTGGCCCTGCTCTGTGCGTGACAGGGTACAGAGCCCCAACCCCCCTGATGGGCCCTGCTTTGTGCGTGACAGGGGGTGGCACCGCAACCTCTCCATCGACCCTGCCTTGAGTGTTACAGGGGGCGGTGCCCCAACCCCCCAATTGGCCCTACCCTGAGCGTGACTGAGGGTGGCATCGCAACCTGCTGATCGCCCTGCTCTGTGCATGACAGGGGGCAGCGCCCCAACTCCCCAATCGGCCCTGCTCTTAGCCCAACCAGGGGCTGCACCTAGGGATTGGGCCTGCCCTCTGCCACCCGGGAGCAGGCCTAAGCTAGCATGTCGTTATCTCCCGAGGGGTCTCAGACTGCGAGAGGGCACAGGCCGGGCTGAGGGACCCCCATTCCCCCGAGTGCACAAATTTTTGTGCACTGGGCCTCTAGTTTGAAATATAAAGACCCAGTTAGGTTAGAAATGGAAGGAGGAAAAAAGATATACCATGTAGACACCAGTCATAACAAAGCTAGCCCGATTAATTAATATTAAACCAAGTAGGCTTTAAGATAAAGAGTACTAATAGAAATAAAGACATTCTGGCCCACTGTTTTTCTACTGTCTAAAGCTGGGTAAGTCATGTGGTCTTTTGTTTTTTATCTATAACTAGCAATTAATAATTGAGCTCATATGCTAGGCACTTTATTTGCATTATCATCGATCTTTATTATGACCTTGCAGTATGTTATTCCCTTTGTATGGCTGAGAATACTCATAACAGTGAGATTAGTAACTTTCCTAAGGTCACTGGGCTGGTAAGTGGCCAAGCATGGATTTGAAGTCAGTTCTGCTTTGATTCAAACTTGATTTTTTTTCACTGTACATTGTTTCCTGCCAACAAACCTTCCTGAAAAGTACTGTATCTTATGCCTTGTATCAATGCACCTAATTGGAAGAGCTATCCTGAAGTCACCTACCTATCATCATGCCCTTTTGAAATTCATTCCTCTTTAAGTTATATAAGAACAGCTATATTCAAATGTTAATTAATAGACTGATTGAAAAATTTCAGTGTTGACATTATGATTTTGCCATTCATCAGTACATTTCAAAGATGCTTCTTTCCTGAAATACTTTAACTATAGCCTCCTAATTCCCCTAAGTCAATGTTAATTTGCTTATATTTTGATTAAGCTAAATGAAAGAGATGAGGTGGCTTAGATAATTAGCATCCAGTTGGAAAAAGATATTGGCATCTTAAAGCATACTGTGAATTCTTTATATAATTTGCATAATGCATATTTGCCTGTTAGAGTTATAGACTCTAAGTTACTGATATTTTAGTCTTTTTCTTCATATTTGTAGTTTCTGATCAGACTGAATGCTTATAAATTACTAGTGGCCCAGTGCACGAAATTTGTGCACAGGAAGGGTCCCTCCCAGCTGCTAGCCGAGGCCTTCCTTCGTTCCGCGCTGCCCCCTGGTGGTCAGTGCATATCATAACGAACGATTGAACTCCCGGTCGGTGGAACTCCTGAGGGGACATTTTGCATATTAGGCTTTTATATATATAGACTAGAGGTCCAGTGCACAAAAATTTGTGCACTCGGCGGCGGGGGGGGGGGGTCCCCCTCAGCCTGGCCTGTGCCCTCTCGCAGTCTGGGACCCCTCAGAGGATGACCACCTACTGACTTAGGCCTGCTCACCGGGGGATTGGGCCTAAAATGGCAATCAGAAATCCAACTGGCAGCCATGCAGCCCTTGGGGGATGTCCACGTGCCAGCAGGGAGCAGACCTAAGCTGTAGTCGGACATCCTTAGCGCTGCTGAGGAGGCAGGAGAGACTCCCACCACCACCACCGCTGTACTGGCAGCCATTAGCCTGGCTTGTGGCTGAGCAGAGCTCCCCCATGTGGGAGCGCACTGACCACCAGAGGGCAGCTCCTGCATTGAGGATCTGCCCCCTGGTGGTCAGTGTGTGTCATAGTGACCAGTCATTCCCAGTCTTTCTGCTGTTAGGGTCAGTTTGCATATTACCCTTTTATTATATAGGATAGAGGCCTGGTGCATGGGTGGGGGCCAGCTGGTTTGCCCTGAAGGGTGTCCCGGATCAGGGTGGGGGGTCCAGCTTGGGTGCCTGGCCAGCCTGGGTGAGGGGCTGATGGCTGTTTGCAGCTGGTCACACCCCCTTCAGGGTGGGGGTCCCCACTGGGGTGCCTGGCCAGCCTGGATGATGGGCTGATGGCTGTTTTCAGGCTGGCCACACCCACTTTATGGTTGGGGGTCCCCACTGGGGTGCCTGGCCAGTCCGGGTGAGGGGCTGAGGGCCGTTTTCAGGCTGGCCGGCGACTGAATCTCCCAGCCTCTCCTTTTTTTCTTCTTTTTTTTAAATTCTGGGATCTATTTACCTTCTATAATTGAAACATTGTTGCTGTTACTGGTGCTCCCAGCTCTGAGGCTGCAGCCTGCTGAAAGCAGGTACCTGGGGTTTGTTTAGCTTCTATAATTGAAACGTTGTTGCTTTCGGAGCTTAGAGCAGGCCGCGGCAGGCGGGAAACCTTGGCTTCCTCCATCACTGGAGCAAGCAAGCCACCTGCTCGCTTCAGCTGCGTGGCTGCCGGCCGCCATCTTTGTTGGTGGTTAATTTGCATATCTCGCTGATTAGCCAATGGGAAGCATAGCGAAGGTATAGTCAGTTACCCTTTTTGTCTTTTATTAGATAGGATAGTTTACAGTAATGCTATAAAAAAGCCAAGTATGATTTTTTGTGCTCATTAAAAAATTTTACAAATCTCTGGATATATAGTTGCCTTAAGTATTGTGATGCTTAAGAGCAGGAGTTTTGTCTTTGACCCATAGTATTTCCAGGCATTATCTGGCACATGATAGGCACTCAGTTAAATATTTTTTGGTAATTGTATTATTATTTTTTCCAAATATTGTCACTTAAAAGTCTTCTGTAAAAAAGTATTTAATGATGTTCTCATAAAAATGTTTTAAATGTTTGCTCCCTCTTGTGGATATAAAGAAGATTGTAAGCTCTTATATTGAATCTGTTCTCTAGTTTGTTATTAAAAGATATACTAGTAAAATGTACCAAATTTTATTGCTGTGCTTTTTTCTTTTGATAAATAGAAGTCCACTTATTTTGTTGTTGATAACTACAAAAATCTTATATGAAATTCACATTCAGTGAAATGCAGTTATCTTAAGCGGACAGTTTGATGAGTTTTAATAACTGTATATACACCTGTAATTATCACTGTAATAAAGATATAGAATATTTCCATTGTTATAGGAAGATTTCCTCAGATTCTATTCCAGGCAATCCCCATGCCTCATACGAAACCACCGTTCTGATTTCTAGGACAGTAAATTAGTTTTGCCTTTATTGGACTTCATATACATGAAGTCATACAGCATGCAATCTTTTGCATTTTGCTTCTTTCCTTCAACATAATGCTTTTGCACTTTACCCATATATGAGTACATGTGTAGGTTTTTAAATTGCTGAGTAGTATTCCATTACTCCAATAAGAGTATAGAACATTTTCATTGTTCCAGAAAGGTTTCCTCAAAGGTCTCTTCCAATCAATCCCCATGCCTCATAGGAAACCTGATTTCTACCACTTAGGTTAGTTTTGCCTGTTGTTGGATTTCGTACAAATGAAGTAATAAATCATTCAATGTTTTAAGTTAGATTTATTTCAAGCAAATGCTTTTGAGGGTCATCAGATACATATATGTATTATGAATATATCTCCCATTGTGTGTCTTGCTTTTTTATTATACCTTAGAGCCTGGTATAGTAAATGAGATCTGACCCATTGCTGCTCCTGGAGTCTAATTTTTGTCTTGTAAGACTGCCAAAAGCTATACTGTTTTCTTTAGAGTCTTTCTACTAAGGGTTTTAGCTTTCTAACCTGTAAATACCTAAATTTTATTAAATGTTACTTCGCAGAAAACTGGCTCCCAAAATTTCATGAATAGTATTATGAAGCAAATAATAGTATAAGACAGAATAGAATTAAATGCAAAGTGATATTTCAGACAGAGAATCATAAGAGAACCAGAAAAAGGAAGAACTGAGTTTTGCAAGGGCTTCATACATGAGGGATTTTAAGCCTTAAAGGTGGAAAATTGAAGTTATCTTTTGGCATTTTCTCTCACATCTCAAAGTGGAATGTGATGAAATGCTAAGTAAAGTCTCTCAGATTTATTGTTTTGATACTCTAATTATAATAGTTTTGGAAAAACAGTTTGCCAGTGGACTAAGTGGGTAGAAGAATTGATTGTGGACAATTAGAGAGTAGCATTGATTCACTGTTTATCATACGCTTATTTAGGGGAAAACACCCTTATGTTAAAAATACTTTTTATTGGCCTATAGTATATTTTAAACTTACTTATATGCCTATGTTATCATAAGCCAAATTACCTTTGATTTATTTGAAAGTGAATGGAGAAAAGATCTAACTTTAAAATTCTGCTAAGGTTGAATTATAGTTATTTATACCAGATTTTGACATTTCTGAGAAATGTGGCTTAAATAATGAAAGAGGTGGGTTGACTTATCAGGAATCCATAGTCTGGCCTTTGGCTTTACAGACTTAAATATTTGATTTTTATCTATTATCCATCAGTGTTAATGTTCTGGGAAATTTATTCAGAATGACAGATTTACAGGAGACTGATTTATTAACTAGAGTGTCAATTTATAATGGGATAGACATTTTTTAGATTGACCACAACACTTGTAATTATTAAATACTAGAGGCCCGGTGCACAAAAATTTGTGCACTCAGGGGGAGGCGGGTCCCTCAGCCCGGCCTGTGCCCTGTCGCAGTCTGAGACCCCTCGGGAGATAACGACATGCTGGCTTAGGCCTGCTCCCGGGTGGCAGAGGGCAGGCCCAATCCCTAGGTGCAGCCCCTGGTCGGGCTAAGAGCAGGGCCGATTGGGGAGTTGGGGCGCTGCCCCCTGTCATGCACAGAGCAGGGCGATCGGGAGGTTGCGATGCCACCCTCAGTCACGCTCAGGATAGGGCCGATTGGGGGGTTGGGGCACCGCCCCCTGTCACACTCAAGGCAGGGTCGATGGGGAGGTTGCGGCGCCACCCCCTGTCATGCGCAGAGCAGGGCCAATCAGGGGGTTGGGGCACTGCCCCCTGTCACTCACAGAGCAGGGCCCATCGGGGGTTGGGGCTCTGTACCCTGTCACGCACAGAGCAGGGCCAATCAAGGGGTTGTGGCGCTGCCCCCTGTCACGCACAGAGCAGGGCCCATCAGGGGGTTGAGGCGCCGCCCTCTATCACCCACAGAGCAGGGCCGATCAGGAGGTTGGGGCGCCGCCACTCTCACACTCAGGACAGGGCCGATGGGGAGGTTATGGCTCTACCACGTCACACACAGAGCAGGGCCCGTGTTGGGGGGGGGGGTTAGGGGCGCCGCACCCTGTCACACAAAGAGCAGGGCCGATGAGGGGGTTGGGGCGCCACACCCTGTCACACACAGAGCCGCAGGGCGATCAGGGGGTTGGGGCGCCTTTCCCTGTCATGAACAGAGCAGGGTGGATAGGGAGGTTGTGGCCCTGCCCCCTGTCACACACAGAGCCGCAGGGTGATCAGGGGTTTTAGGCGCTACCCCCTGTCACGCTGATCCCGGTGCTGGGAGGCCTCGCGGCTCCGCTGATCCTGGTGCTGGGAGGCATATTGCCTTTTTACTATATAGGGTAGAGGCCTGGTGCACGGGTTGGTGCCGGCTGGTTTGCCCTGAAGGGTGTCCTGGATCAGGGTGGGGGTCCCCACTAGGGTGCCTGGCCAGACTGGGTGAGGGGATGATGGCTGTTTGCAGCTGGTCACACATCCTTATCGGTGGGGGTCCCTACTGGGGTGCCTGGCCAGCCTGGGTGAGGGGATGATGGCTGTTTGCAGCTGGTCACACCCCCTTCAGGGTGGGGGTCCCCACTGGGGTGCCTGGCCAGCCTGGGTGAGGGGATGATGGCTGTTTGCAGCTGGTCACACCCCCTTCAGGGTGGGGGTCCCCACTGGGGTGCCTGGCCAGTCTGGGTGAGGGGCTGAGGGCTGTTTTCAGGCTGGGGGTGACTGAAGCTCCCAACTGCTCCTTTTTTTCTTTTTCTTTTTTTTTTTTATTCTGGGCCAGCTTTAGCTTTGAGGCTTGGCTCCAGCTCTTAGGCCTCCGCTGCTGAAAGTAGGTTTCTGGCCTTTGCTTACAATGTTGCGATCCTGCTGGCTGAAGCCCGGCAGACTAAAGGAGGTTTCTGGGGTTTTGTTTAGCTTCTATATTTGTTACATAGTTGCTTAGAGTTGCAGCTCAGAGGCCTGCAGCGGCAAGCAGGGAACGTTGGAGTCCTCCGTCACTGAAGCAAGCAAGCCTCATGTTAGTTTCAAGCTGCCTGGCTGCCGTCAACCATCTTGGCTGGCAGTTAATTTGCATACCTCGCTGATTAGCCAATGGGAAGGGTAGCAGTCGTATGCAAATTACCATGTTTCTCTTTTATTAGATAGGATATGTATTTTTATTGATTTCAGAGGGGAAGGGAGAGGGAGAGAGAAAAACATCAATGATGAGAGAATCATTGATCGGCTGCCTCCTATATACTCCCTAGTGGGAATCGAACCATGCCTCCTGGTTCATAGGTTGACGTTTAACCACTGAGCCATACCGGTCATGCAATACTTGTAATTATTATTCAGAACATCCTCTTCCTGATTTAGGATACCTGAGAAACCAATTTACTCCTCAGAACATGGATTGATAAGCATGGAAGCAGAACAAAATAACTGCGTAGGTTTGGGGAATAGTTTACTCAAGCTGCGGTAAGTCTAAGTAATTATTTCTGTGTTTGGATATTCATGACATCAGTTTAATGAGTACTACTTTTTAGCATAATATATCTTTAATATATTTTTTTATTGATTTTTTACAGAGAGGAAGGAAGAGGGATAGAGAGTTAGAAGCATCAATGAGAGAGAAACATCGATCAGCTGCCTCCTTCACACCCCCTACTGGGGATGCCCCCGCAACCAAGGTACATGCCCTTGACTGGAATTGAACCCGGGACCCTTCAGTCCACAGGCCGACGCTCTATACACTGAGCCAAACCAGTTAGGGCGATAATATATCTTTATACTAACTCTTTTGGGCATTAATGAACAATTTTTTTTCCTATATTATGTGTACACATCTGTTAGAAATTTAAGCCACATTTTTTTTTTCTACAAAAAGTATGAAGGACTTTTACTATTTGTAACATAGGCACAATTATTTAAAGTTAATAAACTCTTATTTAAGGAATTTCACATGTTCTGAGTTCTTCCACTGCCTTAGTTCCTCCTGAGTTTGAGTCTTAATCATCTTATTCCCTTTTTTGCTCAATCCGGATGTCATCTCAAGTCAGTCCACAATCCTTTTAGTTGAGCTTCTGTGATCTACACTTGAATATGGACATACTTCAAAAATTCTGCACCTATAATCATTGGGAACTTATTTCTTCGAGCAATTTACTTTAGGACTCTATAAATTGAATATTAAGAAAAACATTGTTATTGTTATTTTAGCAGGTGATGTAAGGTATACTTATTATTCCGGTCATTGAGCCTAGTAAAAAATGTTACAGGTCTCATTGTCACCACTGTAATAAGATTACTGTGATGGAAGCATAACCTGTGTCTCAATATAGCCACAATAACAAATTTCTGGACACCGTACACACAAAAAAGTGCTCATTTTCATATAGAATGAGGCTTTTCAGCCACATATTAATATGATTAGTTTGATTGATATTTATCTCTTATTGCTCACAGTTTACTCTTGAAGGAATTAGGGGACAACTTAAGCTTCCCTAAAGCTGTGCTACACAAATTGTTCCTTTTTTGATGTTAACACCTTGATGGTTGCAGGGTAACAGTAGAATGATTGAGCACTTTGGTATTCTGGCTCTAGATTAAAATTCTGGTTCTGCCACCTAGTAGCTGAGCAACTTGGACATGCTGTTTAATCTCTAAGCTTAAGTTTTCTTAAAAGTGATACTTCATCTTGTAAGGATGATAAGAGGGTTATGAATTAATATGTCTAAAACATCTGAACAGTGTGTAAGAACTGCCTACACTAATAAAACAGAAAGGTGCAAATTGACCGTACCTCCACAACGCCCACCAGCCAATCAGGAGCATGCAAATTAACCCAACAAAGATGGCAGATTAATTTGCATACGCAGGCACTGAGCGGCTGGGGGTGGGGCGGGGCAGGACGCTTGTGTCATTGCCATGGCGACAACATAGTTGTTCCAGACCTCCCCAGCTGCTCCAGGCCTCTGGGCAGCATGGGAAGGCACAAAGGTATCTCCGGCCAGAGCGAAGGCACTGTCGGCATCCAGGGGAAGGAAGGCCCATTCTTGCATGAATCTTCGTGCATCGGACCTCTAGTATTTGTATAAAACTCATCTAGTCATTCATCATTTCAACAAGTATTCATTGAGTTATCTACTATGTGTCAAGCAGTCTGCTGTGCACCATGATTATATCTGACTGTAGTATTGAGTAATCTCTTCATTTATGATATTTAGAGTCTAGTGAGGAAATAGAGGCACATGTAAGCAGATAAATATAATATAATAATGCTTCTATAGTTGATAAGAGCATAGTTATAAGTATTTTTAGAGGTGCCTGAAAAATGCATTGTCAAAATATGTAAGGCTTCTCAGGCTTGAGTACCTCAACTGACTAACAGTGCCTGGTTAATTTCTGTGAATTGACTGTTTCTGGTGTGGCTTCTACATTTCAAGTCTTTTGTGTGTTTTTTTTTAAGGACAACCTTAATGTTTTAAGAAAAACTTTAAAAAATTAAGAAACAAACTGGGTTAGAGACTGATATCTCCTAATATCTATCTAAATGCTCTTTGACAAAATGTGTGTGCACTTGCCCTGTGGCACTGTTTGGCATTTATAATAAGCACTAGGGGCCCAGTGCACGAATTCGTGCACCCTGGAAAGAACTGTGGGCTGTGAGGCTGCGCTAGACTCAGGGGTGGGTCTCGGCCCATCCTCTGCGCCTCTGCCTGGCTACTCCCACTGCGCCGCTACCCCCCCGCCCATTCCCTGTCTGCTGGCAGCCCCGCTCCCGCTGCTCCCATGTGCTGATGGCTCTGGTCCTGCTCTCACCCGCTGATGGCATGGAGTGATTGGGGCCAGTGCCAGCAGCAGCTGTGAGTGGGTCCAAATGCCATCAGCAGGTGCGAGGGGCGATCGGGGCTGGCAGTGGCCACTCACTACTGCTGACGGCACCGAGCAGTTGGGGTGGGTGCTGGGTCCTGGCAGCAGGTGCAAGTAGTGGCTCCAGCGCCAGCAGCGGGTGTGAGTGCTGGGTGGGACTATGGCATGCGGGAGCAAAGAATTTTCAGCAACCACCAGAGGCTTGCCCGAATGACAGCGACTGGTGCCCCGCCTTGGTCTGGTGCCCCTGCTCACCTGCTCCACCATCCCTCCACGGCTGACACCTGCTATGTTCCGCGCTCTGCCGCCTGCTGTCTTCGCCCACTATGTTCCACGCTCACCCCCTGGTGGTCAGCGCAAATCATAGCAACTGGTTGTTCGGGTGTTACACCATTTCCTCTTTGCATATTAGCCTTTTATTATATAGGATTTACAAACATGAGTAGATTGCTTCAGTGTAGAATCGTATGTTAGCTTATTTTGGGAATTGGTGGAGACATGATTTATTTTTCTTAGTATATATTGCCAGTGGAAGCATCTATATAGATTGTCATAACCAGACTAAGATGTTAAAAAGAACAATAACAGCACAACCATGCTTGGTAAAATTTAAAATAGTATAATTCAGTAGTCCTTTTTAATAGCAACAAGACTTTTGCACTGAGTTAAACTGATTTACCTGAAAATATCTAGTTGGAGGTCAAGAGGTGGGCAGGACTCTCTTTCCACTATACTGGTGGCTCTCAAATTTTAATCAGTGTAAGAATCACCTGGGATTAGTAAAATGTATATTCTAGAGACCTAATTCCAGAAATTCTGATTCAGTAGTCTCAGGCAGGATCAAAAAGCCTGTAGTTTTAATAAGCATTTCAGGCAAACCTGATTTAGGAGGGGTGAGGACAGGAACTGTAAATAACACTTAAGTCCACCAATGCTTCTTCCTGTACTCTCTGTGATAGTGACTTGTCATGTTGCTGCTCAAGCCCTTCTGTCTCCTCATCTTTCTGGAGTTAGTGATCTTGAAGTCATATTGTCCTTATCAATGCAGCAGTGACAATAATAGTGCACTGTGTTGTCAATAGGTCCTCTCAGTGCTCTGCTTTTTTTTTTTTTTTTAAAATATATTTCTTTATTGATTTCAGAGAGGAAGGGAGAAGGAGAGAAACATCAATGATAAGAATCATTGATCGGCTGCCTCCTGCACGCCCCCTACTGGGGATCAAGCTGCAACCCAGACATGTGCCCTTGGCTGGAATCGAACCTGGGACCCTTCAGTCCGCAGGCTGATACTCTATCCACTGGGCCTAGCAGGTCAGGGCGCAGTGCTCTGCTTTTAAGTATTGCTTATATATAGCTGAATCTATAATAATAAAAGCATAATATGCTAATTAGACTGGATGTCCTCCCGGACGAAGCCAGGGCTGCGAGGGAAGTCTGGGTCCCACGTGCTTGCCAGGGAAGTCTGGGTCCCACGTGCTTGCCAGGTGCCTGCCGGCGGCTGCAGGGAAGCCTGGGTCCCGGGTGCCAGAGGGAAGCCGGTGCCAGCAGCCAGAGGAAGGAAGGCCTACTTTTGCACGAATTTCATGCAATGGGCCTCTAGTTTTCTCATAATGTTGAGATATTTTATCTATCACTCTTTTCCTTCATTTTTTCCAAAAATTCGTAATTTAAAATTTTTCTGTGACATAAATTTATGCTTTAGTAAAAGTGAATTAATTTTAGTTTCCTAACATGAATGCTCTTTCCCTATCCTGTCTCCTCTTTCCACTTCCCATCTTAGTCTCCACCTCTTCCTTCCTTCCATCACTTCTATGTGCTTCTTAAGTCTGGAATAGAATAGGTACTTAATAAATACAATGAATAAGTTAATAAGTCTAGGTATTCTAAATGTTAGTCAAATATAATATAGGTTTCATGACTGTTTTACCCATTCATGGGAAGACAATAAGGAAGACAAAATTTAGGGTAATAGTTAACTTAATGGAGAAAGGAAGGTAATTTGAAAGTAGCTCTCAGAAGGCTTCAGAGATACTGAAAATGATGTCATTTTTTAGTTGGGTGGTGAGTATATTAGTATCAACAGGTATTTGGAAATTGGCTGTTCATCTTTGCTCAAAATAGGGAGAAGTGACATATGAAACAACTGTTACTAGGACCATTTATAATACAAATGGGAAGATCCTCAGTACTTGGGATGTACAAAATGAAATCTAGGAGATATTTGGAAACTTGGCTTTGGTGAGCTTGGTAGGAAATTCACAGCACAACTAAGTCCTAAGGACTTATATTAATTAAACAGGATTTTTTGGTAGTAAAATTATATACTAGTACATAAAATAAAATCTATTGTTTTAATACCGTTTTCTGGCATTGTTATTCACACTGCTGTGTAACTTACCACCATCCATTTCCAAAACGGAAACTTTACCCTTCCCTCTAGCCCTTGGCAACAACCATTCTACTCTTTGTCTCTATGAATTTGAATACTCTAAGTACCTCATATAAGTGGAATCATACAATTTTTGTCCTTTTGTGTCTGCCTTTTTAAAAAACTTAGTATCTTCAGAGTTCATCCATATTGTGGCATGTGTTAGAATTTCCTTTTTAAGTCTAACATTTCATTGCATGGATATACCCCATTTTGTTTATCCATTTGTCTGTTAATGGACACTTAGGTTGTTCATGTTTTGGCTAGTTAGTGAATTTTATTTAGTTTTAATTTTTTTATTGCTATCAGAGAGGAAGGAAGAGGGAGAGAGAGAAACATCAATGATGAGAGATGATCAGTGATAAGAGATGATCATTGATTGGCTGCCTCCTGTACACCCCCTACTGGGGATTGAACCCGCAATCTGGGCATATGCCCTGACGGGGAATTGAACCAGACCTCTTGGTTGATGGGTCCATGCTCAACCACTGAGTCACACCGACCAGGCATGTTTTAGTTATTTTGAATAATGCTGGTATGGACATGAGTGTACAAAGATCTGTACAAGTCCCTGCTTTCAGTTCTTTGGGTGTATACCCAGAATTAAAGAAGCTGGATCATATGCTAATTCTATTTAATCTATTGGTTGCCTCCTGCACCTGTGGATGTGTCTTGACCGGGAATTGAAGTCGCCACTTTTTGGTGTATGGGACAATGCTCCAACCAACTGTGCCCAGGGCCCTGTGTTTAATTTTTTTGAGGACTTCCATACTTCAACAGAATTTTTATACAGTATTCATTTCATTTTGAGGTTCCAGAGGAGGAACTTGTTGGAAGTAACTTTTACCTACAATCTTTTGAGAGAGCAAGCTGGAAACCAAGCCAAGTAAGAGCTTATAAAGAATGGAGTGGAGACTTCCCCTTAGTCCCTAGTTCTAGGAAGCAAGGGAAAACTAAACATTGTGGTAGTTAGTATTTGTTGGTGCTATTGGATTTGTCACCAGAGGTATATTGACACTTAACTAATATGGTTGGTTAGCAAATGGAGCTCCCTCCTCCCTTTAAATCACCCATCACACTTATTGTTCTCTATTCATTGCAATTTCTATTAGATGTCCTAATGTTCCAATATATTTTTTGTTATGAAACTAGATTTTTTGCTAGTGCTGCGCCATGATTTAATTTATACATCTTTAGTATTAAATAGAATTATTTAATTCCTCTGAAAAGCATTTATTACCACCAGTTATACTAGACATAATTACAGGTGATGAGCTTCAAAAATAAGCAAGACACCATTCATATCTTTGAAGAGACAACATTAAGCAGATGATTAGGATATAGTATACTAATTATTACATTACATATGTGTTTATGTTTATATCAGGAACTTTGAGATATATACACACACACAATATCCTAAGAAAACAGAGGTAAGTAATTTTTTCAGGGCTTAGAGCAGGGGTGGGCAAACTTTTTGACTCGAGGGCCACAATGGGTTCTTCAACTGGACCGGAGGGCCGGAACAAAAGCATGGATGGAGTGTTTGTGCAAACTAATATAAATTCAAAGTAAACATCATTACATAAAAGGGTACGGTCTTTTTTTTTTTTTTTTTTTTAGTTTTATTCATTTCAAATGGACCTGATCCGGCCCGCGGGCTGTAGTTTGCCCACGGCTGGCTTAGAGTCTAGTGATGGCTATAGAATGAGATATCTTGAGTAGTAGAAATGTTATTAAAGGCACTTTAAATACAGCAAATAATTTGAGCAAAGGTGAGGGTAGTTTGAAAAGATATAGATACTAGTGGCCTGGTGCATGAAATTCGTGCACGGGGTGTGGGGAGGTGTTCCTCAGCCTAGCCTGCACCCCCTCTAGTTTGGGACCCCTTGGGGGATGTCCAACTGCTGGTTTAAGCCCTCTTGCAATCTGAGGCCACTGGCTCCTAATCGCTCGCCTGCCTGCCTGATCGCCCCTAACCACTCTGCCTGCCAGCCTGATCGCCCCCAACTTCCCCCCACTGCCAGCCTGATCCTGCTCGCCCCCAGCTGCTACCCCCTGCCAGTCTGATCGCCCCCAACTACTCCCCCCCGGCAGTCTGCTTGCCCCCAACTGCCCCCCCCCCCCCCCCCCAGCAGTCTGTTCGCCTCTAACCGCCTCTGCCTCGGACCCACCATCATGGCTTTGTTCCGGAAGTTCTCCCTGAAGGTCTCCTAGTCTAATTAGCATATTACCCTTTTGTTAGTATAGATTAGCAAACATTATTTAGTTGTGCAGTTGGGATAAAAGATGACTAACATGGTTCCTACATTTCAAGATATCGGAATTAAATAGAGATAGAAGAGAGATTTGTAAACAAATAATTATAATAAGGTCTGATAAATGCTCAGGTTTCGTTGGAGAGTAGTAGGGAGAAGGACCTAGATTACCAGAAATTACTGCTAAGGCTTAATTTAGTTGGATAACTGGGAGTTGACTCTTTTGTCATATATTCTGATTTTTAAATTTATTTTAGAAAGAAGAGTAAATCTGGTTATTGTTACTCTGCCTTTGAGAAGCTTAAAAAATTTGTTATTGTTGTTGAGTAATATGAAAATGTTTACATGGTTATAAAGTAAAATCTATAAGTCAAAGTATATTCAAAGCAGTCTAGCTTTTCCCTTTGCCTATTCCTTTCTTTTTTTAATATTAAAAAATTATTTATTTTCCCATTGTAAAAAAAGTAGAAGTGAATATTTTTATATTTTCATATTCTTTTAAAAAAATCTTTACTGTTAAAAGTATTACATATATACCCTTCTCCCCCCCATTGATCCTTTCTAGCCCACCCCTGCCCTGCCCCTTCCCATTCCCCAGGCCTTCAGCACATTATTGTCTGTACCCATAGATTATGCAAATCCATACAAGTTCCTTGGTTGATCTCTTCCCACCCACCCACCCAACCCCAACTTCCCTCTGAGATTCAACAGTCTCTTCCATGCTTCTATGACATTTTCATATTCTTATCAGTCTTAAATAAATAATAGCACCCTGCACAAACTTTTCTACAACTTTTATTATTCGCTCAAAGATATATCCTAGAGATTTCTTTATTGTAATACTAGAGGCCCAGTGCACTGAATCATGTGCGGGTAGGGTCCCTAGACCTAGCCTGCAATCAGGCCCATCTTCCGCCCACTCGCCACTTCCCGGTCCAGCCCCGCTGCCCCTGTCAGCCACCTGGTTCCCCTTGCCTGCCACAGGCCCCGCCCCGCTGCCAGCCACCCAGTACCCTTCACTGTCCTGCCCTGCTGCTGCCACCAGCCAGCCGGTTCCCCTCGCCAGCCCTGGGTCCCACCCTGCTGCCACCGCCAGCCACCTGGTTCCCCTTGCCGGCCCCAGGTCCCACCCCACCACCAGCCACCCGGTTCCCCTCGCTGGCCCTCGTCCTGTCCCGCTGCTGCCACCAGCCACCCGGTTCTCCTTGCCGGCCCCCTACCTCATAGCAACTGGTAGAGTGGTTGTTCTGGTCATTCTGCTTATGGTCGCTGGCCTTTTATTATATAGGATATAGACACTTGGTCATTCCTTTTTATAATTGCATAGTACTGCTAAGAATATTTTTAAAAAATGTATATACCAAACATAGTATTTAACTCCAAGCTAATGCTATTACTGAGCGGCAAACCACCCTGTAACTCAGTGTCTTAAAACAATAATTTCCTCTCATTCAGCCGTTTGCTGTGAGTTGATTGATCCAGGCTATTTGTCTAGGTGGCTGTGCTTCAAGTTACAGGTCTTGTTGTACTTGGCTCCAGAGCAGGTTGAGCTCAGCTATGTTCCATGCATTTTCATTCTAAGATCCTTTTAAGGGATTGCAGGAAACTCAGTAATTCCCGGTTTCACATGTGTAATGATAACATAGAAATGTAAGAGGGCAAGCAGAAACTCATAATACTTCTAAAGGCCTAGGTTCAGAATTGTCATAATAACATAACCAATCATATTCCATAGATATAGACAAGTTATAGATGCTACAAAGTTATCTTAGTGGTCTTCCCTGGCCTACCTATCAAAAAATTTAATCTCTTCTTAATGTTTTATATCTCCCTTCCCTGCTTTAAATCTCTATTTATTACTCTCTTAAGTCCATATGTATATTTAAACCATTTATCTTGTTTATTGCCTATGTATTCCCTTTCCAATGCATGTATAACTAGAGCAGGGTTTTCTATATTTTTATGTATTGTATCCCCAGCACCTAGAACATAGTTGATACTCAGTTAATATTTGTTGAATGAATAAATGAGGGCATGAAGGGAAGTGGGGTTAGGGAGATCTATCACTCATAAGTCTTTTCCCCTCAGTACCCTTTTTTGTTATTGTCAAGGTTTACTTTTATAAAATAAAATGTACAGATCTTAAGAGTACAGTTAGATAAATTTCAACAAAACTATACTCATAAACCACAACTCCATTTAAGGTATAGATCTTCCTATGAAGTTTCCTCATGTCTGTTTCATGTCAGTTCTCTTTTTTGTCACCATAGATTAGTTTTTCCCAGATTTGAATATCATTTATATAGAATCATATAGCATACTTTTTTTGTATTTCCTACTTGCACTCAACATAATGTTTTTGAGATTTAGCCGACTGCATGTATTAGAAATTAATTCCTTAAGAAAACGTAATAAAGGATGTGAAGGACCTATACACTAAAAACTAAGACATTATAAAAATAAATTGAAAAAGACACAAAGAAATGGAAAGATATTTTTTGTTCATGGATTGGAAGAATCAACATTGTTTATTTTTATTTTTTTTAATTTTTTTTTTATTGCTTAAAGTATTACAAAGGGTATTACATATGTATCCATTTTATCCCCCCGCCCTAGACAGTCTCCTAGCCTCCCCTATCCCCCAGTGTCTTATGTCCATTGGTTATGCTTATATGCATGCATACAAGTCCTTTAGTTGATCTCTTACCCTCCTACCTCCTGCCCCCCAACCCTCCCCTGCCTTCCCGCTGCAGTTTGACAATCTGTTTGAGGCAGCTCTGCCTCTGTATCTATTATTGTTCAAAAGTTTATAATGGTCTCTATTGTCCATGAATGAGTGAGATCATGTGGTATTTTTCCTTTATTGACTGGCTTATTTCACTTAGCATAATGCTCTCCAGTTCCATCCATGCCGTTGCAAATGGTAAGAGTTCCTTCCTTTTTACAGCAGCATAGTATTCCATCGTGTAGATGTACCACAGTTTTCTAATCCATTCATCTACTGATGGGCACTTAGGCTGTTTCCAGATCTTAGCTATGGTGAATTGTGCTGCTATGAACATAGGGGTGCATATATCCTTTCTGATTGGTGTTTCTGGTTTCTTGGGATATATTCCTAGAAGTGGGATCACAGGGTCAAATAGGAGTTCCATTTTCAGTTTTTTGAGGAAACTCCATACTGTCTTCCATAGTGGCTGCACCAGTCTGCATTCCCACCAGCAGTGCACAAGTGTTCCTTTTTCTCCACATCCTCTCCAGCACTTGTCGTTTGTTGATTTGTTGATGATAGCCAGTCTGACCGGTGTGAGATGGTACCTCATTGCTGTTTTGATTTGCATCTCTCGGATGATTAGTGACTTTGAGCATGTTTTCATATGTCTCTTGGCTTTCTGAATGTCCTCTTTTGAAAGGTGTCTAGAAGAGTCAACATTGTTAAAATGGCCACTTTACCCAAAGCAATATACAGACTTAATGCAATCCCCATCAACATTTCAATGACATTTAAAAAAGAAATAGAACAAGAAATCATCAGATTTATATGGAATGACAAAAGACCCCAAATAGGCAAAGAAATCCTGAGAAAAAAGAACAAAGCCAGAGGTATCACACTACTTGACTTCAAATTATACTACAAAGTGACAATTACCAAACAGCAAGATATTGGCAGAAAAACAGACAGACCAATGAGACCGAATTGAGAGCTCAGAAGTAAACCCACATGTACGTGGGCAAATAATTTTCCACAGAGGCTCCAAAAACCTACATACAATGGAGGAAAGAAAGCCTCGTTAATAAATGGTGCTGGGAAAATTGGAAAGCCATGTGCAAAAGAATGAAATCAGACTATTTGTCAGTAAACATAAAAATTAACTCAAAATGGATCAAAGACCTAAATACAAGATCTAAAACAATCCTCCTATATAATAAAAGCCTAATATGCTAAGTGTCTGGTAGTCTGTTCAACCAATTAAAGCGTAATATCTATTGATATGCTAAGGCCACTCAACTGCTTGTTATGATGTGCACTGACCACGAGGGGGCAGATAGTCGACTGGTCGACCATTTGCTTTGGTATGCGCTGACCACCAAGGGGCAGATGCTCTGACCTGTAGGTTAGCTTGCTGCTGGGGTCCTGCCGATTGGGACTGAGTGAGATGGGATGGACACACCCTGGAGTCCTCCTGTGGTCCCTCTCCGGCTGGCCAACCTCCTGCATCCCCCTCCTTTGGCCCTGATCGTGCACTGGTGGGGTCCCTTGGCCTGGCCTATGCCCTTTCACAATCTGGGACCCCTTGGGGGATGTTGGAGAGCCAGTTTTGGCCCAATTCCGCAGGCCAGAGCAAGGAACCCTACTGGTGCACAAATTTGTTCACTGAGCCTCTAATAAATCACATAAAAGAAAACATAAGACCCTAGCCAGTTTGGCTCAGTGATGGGAGCATTGCCCATGGACTGAAGGATCTCCGAGTTTGATTCCGGTCAAGGGCACGTACCTTGGTTGCAGGCTTCATCCTGGCTCCCCCCTCCCCCCTTTGGGGCATGTGCAGAGGCAACCAATCATGGATTTAAAAGAACCTAAATTAGCTCTACATATAAACAGAAGAATTTTCTCATACATTCATAACGAACCAACAGCAGCTATTCTTAGAGCTCAAAAGTAATTACAGCTTCCCACAGCCATTTTTGTAGAAATGAAAAAGCTGATCCTCAAATTCAAATTCATTCAGAATTATAAGGGACCCAGAATAGTGAAAACAAGTCTTTCATTCCTTGGTTAAATTTATTCCTAGATATTTTATTCTTCTATTCCAATTTCAATGTGTTTTATTTATTTATTTTTTGCCTAATTGATCTGGCTAGAATTTCTAATATGATGTTTTAGAAGTGGCAAAAAAAAAAAAAAAGTGGGCATTCTTGTTCCTGCTCTTAGAGCAAGCATGTCAAACTTGTGGTCCATGAGCTGCATTGTGGCCCACAACGAATATCTTTGCGGTCAACCAGTATAAGGGTATGGAAGAAATGTTTTAATAAAAATTTTGAAACTTAACTTTTACTATATGCTGTTATACATAATCAACACTAATAAAAGAGAAAAATGGTAATTGGCGTACGAGCTACCTTTTTCATTGGCTACTCAGGGCTATATGCAAATTAACTGCCAACTAAGATTGGCAGTTAACTGCCAACAAGATGGCGGTTAATTTGCATATGTAGGCACAATGCAGGGAGGCGAAAGGGAAAGCAGGAAGAAGCCCCCTGCCACTGACAGTGATCGGAAACCCAGGGGGGAGCTAAGAGCTGGGGGGCAGGGCAAAGGCAGCCCTGGGGCCGCCTTTGCCCTGCCCCCCAGCCATGATCTCGGAGAATCGGGTGCCTTTTCCGCCCTGGCCAGTGAGAGCAGGAAGTAGGGGTGGAGCCAGCGATGGGAGCTGGGCACGGTCGAAGCTGGCAGTCCCAGGAGCTAGGGGTCCCTTGCCTGGGTCTAAAGCGAAGCCCACGATTGCGGGGCCGCTGCAGCTGTGGGTCCCCGCTGCCCGGGCCGGACGCCTAGGCCAGAGGCGTCAGGCCTGGGCAAGGGGCTGATCCTGTGATTGGAGGGTGATGGGGGTCAATGCCTGAGGGCTCCCAGTATGTGAGAGGGGGCAGGCTGGGCTGAGGGACACTCCCCCCCCCACACACACCCAGTGCACGAATTTCATGCACCGGGCCCCTAGTTATTAATAACGAACTACAACCTTTGCTAATGACTCATTACTATAATCGTGTTGCATTCATTTCCCTTAGTGCAGGTGCACCATTTCTCTCTACTAATACTACTAATGAATATTTTAGCCGATTGCCATGCCATTAGCCTTGCACTGGCTTGTTTGGTGTGCGCACCAGGAAATATTTCGCTTTCGGAGAACATGAAAAATAGGTTTATTTGCATTATGCTTATTAATTTGTGCAGATATTCAGTGTCTGGTAAGTTAATGTTCAAGAAAAACGATTAATTTTTATTAAAATATTCTATTATTTTATGTTAATGATTACTCATTTACTTCAGCCCTTTGTATTCATCATGTCTCTAAATAAACCTACGTTTCTATGAAAATTGAAGCTTTTGTTTTTTTGCGGCCCACATAAACTTAAACTGCTTATTTGGCCGAGTTAGCCTTTGAGTTTGACATGCTTGTCTTAGAGCAAAGGCTTTTGGCCTTTCTTCATTGAATATAATTTTAGTTTTAGGATTTTCATAAATGTTTTTTATCATGTTAAAGAAGTTTCCTTTTATTGATAGGGTAAGCATTTTTATCATGAAAAGCTGTTGGGTTTTTCAAATACTTTTTTTGGTGTCATTTGAACTGATCATGGTTGTTTTTTTTTTTCCTTCAGTCTGTAAATGTGGTGTAATGACTTCTCTGTACTGAATCACCTTTGCAATCCTGGAATAAATCCTACTTGACCATGGGGTACATATACCCTTTTTATTTGTAGCTGGTTCTAGTTAGTCTTTTGAGGATATTTGCATCTATATCCATATTGGATATAGATCTCTAGGTTTCTTGAGATTTCTTTATCTGACTTTGTTTGTAGGGTGATGCTGGCCTCACAATGACTTAGGAAATGTTTCCTCTTAAGTATTTTGGAAGAGTTATAAAGGATTGGTATTCTTCTTTAAATGATTGATAGAATTCAACAGTGAAGCCCTCTTGTCCTAGACTTTTCTTTTTGGGAGGCTTTTGAATTCTGATGTACTATCTTGTTACAAGTCAATTTGTTCTTGAGTCTTTCTAGGTGGTTTGTGTATTTCTAGGAATTTTTCCATTAATCTAGGTTATCTAAGTGGTTTTCACATAATTGTTCATGGTATTATTATATTTTTAATATTTAAGGTCAGCAGTAACGTCCCCACTTTCACTTCTGATTTTAGTAATTTCAGTTTTATTTTTTTAAGTCAATCTAACTAAAGATTTGTCAATATAGTTAATGTTTTTGAAGAACCAACCTTTCATTTCACTGTAATGTAAATTTATTGTGTAATTAGCAATTTTTTAACCTTATGTGTAAAATGCTCAGAAATGCTAGGTATTTGGCTTTATTAATATACCTATTCAGACTTAAATTATTCATTATGCTATTTACTTTTTAAGATTAATTAACCTCCCCAGTCCCAAAATTATATATAAACTTCTTATTTGCTTTATTTCCAGGCATGTACTGGCATTGAAAACATTGATGAAGCTATTACGTTGCTTGAACAAAATAATTGGGACTTAGTGGTAAGTACTTTAATTTTTCCAGCTTTATTGAGCTAAAATTGACATGTAATATATAAGTTTAAGATGTACAATGTGATGATTTGATATACGGATATGCTGTGAAATGATTATGTTAGTTAACACATCCATTACCTCACATAATTAGTTTTTTGTGTTGTGAGAACTTTTAAGATTTACTCTCTTAGCAACTTTTACTATAGTTACCATACTGTACATTATATCCCCAGAATTTATAACTGGAAGTTTGTGCCCTTTGACTACCTTCACTCATTCCCCCTACTCTGGCAACCACCAATCTACTATGTTTCTATGAGTTTGGTTTTCTTTTTAGATTCAACATATAAGCGAGATCATATATGTCTTTCTCTGACTTATTTCAAGTACTTTTTTTTTAATCTGACCACTATTCAAATTTTATGCAATTTGAATGTCTTAATATTCTTTTTTAAGAAAATATACTTTTATTGATTTCAGAGAGGAAGGAGAGGGAAAGAGAGAGATAGAAATATCAATGATGAGAGAGAATCATTGGTCTCTTGCACACCCCCTACTGGGGATTGGGCCCACAACCCTGGCATGTGCCCTTGACTGGAATTGAACCTGGGACCCTTTAGTCTGCAGGCCGACACCCTATCCACTGAGCCAAACCAGCTAGGGCATGTCTTAATATTCTTATAGTTGGTTTGGCATACCATAGCCATCTGTAACTCTAATCTGAATGGATAAAACCGAAATATTATAACTTCAATATGAAGTTCAGTATTAAATTACTAAATTATGAATCGTTATGTAATTTAAATAATTTTAAAACTTATCTTACTGTGTATTCAGGTTCATCTTTCTTGTAATATTGTGGTGGAAATACTTGAAAGAAGAGATAGCCAAACTTGTCTGAATAACTCTATGTGATGTTTCCCCCTCACTTCCTGGGGCCTTCACTGATAATTATTCCTTTCTGCAGATGTTAAAGAAGTGTCATTCTGCTGTGGTTTTCCTTATGAACTTAAGGCAGTTTATTATAAAAGTAGTTCAGTATTTTTGGGGGTGGGGAAGGTGGCAGGAACTCAAAAGGCAAGGCCCATTACAGCACTACACATTCACAAAATTGTAATTTAGTTACAATTGCAAAACAAAGTAAAAAATGTACAATCTTGGAGCAATATTGGTTGTATTGGGATGGCACAGATACCCTCATTGCTTTTGAAATCCCAAAAAAGTCCAAATTGCATAGAAGACATGCTAATTTTTCAAAGTCAAAACTTAAGGTGTGTACTTATAGAGCTGAGATTAGATATGTAGGTATATTCAAATCCATACATGGACTTACATAATCAACTATCAGTTATCTGTGTGCTTTGTCTAGATTTACTACTATTAATTTTTTTTACTCAAAATATAAAAAACATTTATTTTCAGCTTGTAAAAGTAATAATGCTCATTGTAATGAACTGAGAAGATAAATTTACAAAGAAGAAATGAATAATCACCTTTAATCCCATCACTTAGAGGTAGTAATTGTTTAACATTTTTGGGTATATTATTTCAGGGTGTTTTCTCTTAGTTATGTGATTAAAATTTTTAAAAATGCAAAATGTGATTGTTCTCTTTCTACTGTTTTGGTGATCTGCATTTTTACATAATAACCTGTCATGAATGTTTTTCTACCCAAGTAAATGTAACTGTTTATCATTTTAAAAAATGTTTGTTTAATGTTTACATGTTATTTCATGGTATGATTGTAGCATACTAATTTTACTAATCAGTAAACATTTAGGAATTTTGCAATATTTTGCTATTATATATGTTGCTGTAGAAAACGTTCATGTACATACATCTTTTCATACTGAAGCTGTTATTTTCCTAGAATATATTAAGTAAATTCAATTCATAATTAAATTTCTTGGTCAAATTGTATACACACTTTTAAGTTTTCAGATCTTCTAGTTAAATTGCCTTCTAGGATGGTTGAACTAATTTAAATTTCTATCAACTATATACATTTTGAGATTGCCTATTTCATTAAACCAGTGCTTCCTTATTATTATTTTTTTAATATTCTGTCACTTGTCAAAATTTACAAATATGTGTATAGGCTGCCTCCACATCCATACCTCTACCACTGTACTGTACTCTTAACAAAGCACTGAGTAGGGGGAAGGGGCAGCAACTTATTTGGAATGATGTCCTCAGGCTTCTGGACTTGGAAGTTTCTTTTGCAATAAAGGGCTTTGCTTTGTTTAGTTTGTTCATTTTTAGGGGCTGATGTAAATTATTAGTTGAGGTTAAAAATGCCACCGAGCCACTGTTGCTTGCATGATATGGTTCAGAGGGATATGGGATGGAGTTAAAGAGGCTGTGGACTAGAAGTAATGAAGTACAAATCTTCGATGTGTGAATTACCACTTAGGGGGATGGACGTAAGTTTTTTCCTTACCTGATTCTTGTTGGTTTATGTTGATTAGTTTTGAAGGTTAAAACATTTGTTGGTTCTGGATATTTTCTCAATCCAATCTGTCTAGATTATTGCAGAAGGAGAATGTCCTCAGATGGTGTTAAATATTTTAATGGTACAAGTGCTTTCCAACTATTTCTAAGTTAATTGATTTTGGAAAATGTTGTAATAGCACTTGGTTGAAAAACACTGGTACTATATTTGTGCAGATATGCGATCTCTTACACAGTATTGGGCCCAAGCAAAAGCATCAGGCTATCTTTCACAACCTTAAAACTTTGGCTTTCTTTTGAAATATATGTCCTAGCTGGCTTTTCTCTACAAATAATCAACTTTTATCCATAGTAAAGATTTGTTGTGTTGTGCAATTATCTTGCTCTATAAATGTTCTCATTTCTCCTGTTTTTATACCATATTTACATTGTCATTTAAAGAAAATGAAATTTAAATATTTTAAATAACCCATTCAAATTTCATTAGGATCATGGAACTTTTTATAAGGTGTTTCCTGTATTTTTCCTCTGCATTATATTTTGTGTTTCTGTACTGTGATGATCACTGCTCTGTGTTTTATGAACCATATGGAACAGTTCACATAATTATAGAATTTTTAACCTAAGATATATCTGTATTCTAAATTTCCTGTACATATTAGGTAGATCTCTCCTCCAGTGTTTTTGTGCACATTTTACTACAGAAGTGTAGAGGAATGTGAGTTAGGTACCACAATCTGGAATTGTAATGAATCTAAGGAAATCTAATAATAGAAAACTCATTCTGTCACTTCTGAGGGCTTATAGTGTAATTTATTCTAGATACAATGGGTACATAAACAAATGTAACAATATATGATGTCTGACTTTGAGAACTATACTGAAAAATTGATGAAACATATGGTTCTCATACATATATTTATAATCATAAATGGGAATAACATCCTGAAAAAATTATTACAAATATTTTAGTACAGATATAGATACACAAATAAAAAGTATTCTATATGAAAATATAGCCCACTTTCAGGAATTTTAGTCATTAGTCACTTTCCATGATTATGCACCGTATTTTCTTTATATAGCTATCCACAAAGCAGTGCTTCCAAGCCCTATGTTTTATTACCCCACAATTAGACTCTACTTATTTTGAGGCACTTACAGGTTGGGTTTTGTATGTTAAAATTTTGAAGACAAAATAACAAACTTTAATACTATTGGAAAGCATCTCTCAGTATGGTTTTATTTGACATAAAGCCCCACTGCCTCCATCTACCACAGATGTTCATTTTTCACATTTTCCTGCACTTCTAGTTAATTCCTTCCTTGCAGATGAATATTTTCAGTTTATATCCTAAAAGGTAAACATGTAAGAAAGAATTATTAGTAATGAATTAGAATTTTTACCAAAGGACTGCTTTCTTAAATGGAACATACTACGTAATTACTATAAATTATAACCTGGGCTTCAGAATTGACCCACTGCTCATTTTCTGTTTTTAGAAGAATTTTGGTCAGTGCAATATAAAAGTCTATACTGTTTGTGTTAATTTTGAGTAATTAAAATGTGAGACAGTTAGCTATAGTGGTAAACCCATTGCATTAATCTTGAATCAGGAGCCTTTCCTTTTCAAAACTCTTGTTATTATTTTATTGATTATGCCCTAGACCAGTGATGGCGAACCTATGACACGCGTGTCAGAGGTGACACACGAACTCATTTTTTTGGTTGATTTTTCTTTGTTAAATGGCATTTAAATATATAAAATAAATATCAAAAATATAAGTCTTTGTTTTACTATGGTTGCAAATATCAAAAAATTTCTGTATGTGACACGGCACCAGAGTTAAGTTAGGGTTTTTCAAAATGCTGACACGCCGAGCTCAAAAGGTTTGCCATCACTGCCCTAGACCCAGTTACTTTTCCCTGAACTTCTGAACTATGTCTTCTATATATATAAAAGCCTAAGCAATCAGCTGACCAGCCAACCGGCCAGTAGCTATGATGCGCACTGACCACCAAGGGGCAGATGCTCAACACAGGAACAGAAACCACAGGCATGGAAACATGGAACAGACTGATGAATCTCAGAGGGAAGGATGACAGGGGAAGGGCAGGAAGAGATTAACCAAAGATCTTATATGCATACTAGAGGCCCAGTGCACAGATTCATGCACCAGTGGGGTCCCTCGGCCTGGCCTGCAGGGATCAGGCCGAAACCGGCTCTCCGACATCCCCTGAGGAATCCCAAATTGCGAGCGGGTGCAGGCCAGGCCGAGGGACCCCACCAGTGCAGGAATCCGTGCACCAGGCCTCTAGGATAAAATAAAGGGTTTGGGCTGGATTATACTCAAGATTCCTTGATACATGAAATGTTTATGAAGAAGCTGTTTATGTCCTAATTTCTGTTAAGATTCTACAAAGAGCAGTAAATTATGAATACTAGTAGTAATATAAGCAAACATTTTAATAGAATGTCATGAGTTTGAAACACTTGTACATGTACCATTTTGTTTAACCCTTTTTAAAAAAAACAGCTTTATGATGTTGGTAATCGCAGGACAAGATGCTATGCCAGTTGTTTCACAGAGGTCTATACATATGAAATTCCTTCAATTAATTCAAATTTCTAATAAATTATAGGAGGTCCAGGGAAAGGCATCTGACATATACTTGGTAACCCAATGCTAAGAGAAAGTAAAAGTAAACATTAACCTAGCCATACTACATTTTAAGTACTCTGTGTTCTTAGGAAATGATTTTTGAACTTTGTACTCAATTTCTGCTGTAGTTTGCTGCCTCTGCTGACATAGCTGTTTTTTTGAAGAAAGACTCTTTTCAGAGGACTTGTATTTATCTTTGACTACATGTTCCAACTTAAGTCAAACATAAAACAAATCAGCTTATTTTTGGATCATTACTGAATTTCTAGACTTCAAAGATAATATTGTATTAATAGAAGCTTATAATGAAGTCATAAAGAAGGAAGAGTCAAACCCAAGGAAAATTATCATGCACATAATCTGTCTCAGTTTAAGATTTATTTAGGTTCTATAAGACATTTCCATTTCACTAATTTTCACTTTTGAAGAAATGTATCTTAATGATTATCCTAAAATTCCTTAGAACAGTTTCTTCTACTCTACTCAGGATGTGGTTATAGAGTTCCTTGAATGTGCGCTGCTTTCCTACTTTATACAGTGTTATGAACACCTGCAGTTTTGTGAATGAACTAGTTTCACCAGTGACATAATGAGTCTCTGTCATCCTCAAAAAGCAGCCAAGCATTGAGCACTGCCCTTCATAAATGGCCATCAGATACTGGCTTATGTTTGCACAGATCCTTGCTATGACAAAAGAGAAGTTATTGTGAAGGAATATCTCATATCCATTTCTCTTCCTTTGATATAGCCTTCTTTGTATTCCTTGTTTTTAAGGGACCATAAGCCCATTATTTTACAGAATTTTTCATTTCTCAATTTGTAATTTGACTACCATCACACCACTACTGTCTTTCCTTTTATTGAGGGTCTACCTTGTGCTAGGTATCATGTCAAGTGATTTACCTACATTATTTCATTTAATCTTTACATCAGCCCCAGAAAGTGGATAGGTAGGCATTATCTTTATTTTATAGATGACAAACTGAGGTTCAATGATGTTAAGCAAACTATCTGTGCTCATACCACTGATAAGGGGTACAACTGATTTTTTAAAAAATATATTTTTATTGATTTCAAAGAGGAAGGGAGAGGGAGAGAGAGATAAAAACATCAATGATGAGAGAATCATTGATTGGCTGCCTCCTGCACGCCCCCTACTGGGGATCAAGCCTGCAACCCAGGCATATGCCCTTGACCGGAATCAAACCTGCGACCCTTCAGTTCGCAGGCCGACACTCTATCCACTGAGCCAAGCCGGCTAGGGCGGGTACAACTAATTTTGAACCCAAACCTCAGTCCATAAAATTTTTCATAGCTTTAAAATAATAGTTTTGGTTATTAGATTTTCTGTATGCAGTGTGTTATTCTCTGAACTTCTGTATTTTTCTTTAAAATTTATTTTCGGGTTACAGTTTACACTTAATATTATTATTAGTTTTAGATGCATAGCATAGTGGTTAAACAGTCATATACTTTACAAAGTTATGCCCCCAATATTTCAGTTATTCACCTGACACCATACATAGCTATTACAATGTTATTGACTAGTTTCACCAGTGACATAATGAGTCTCTGTCATCCTCAGGAAGCAGCCAAGCATTGAGCACTGCCCTTCATAAATGGCCATCAGATACTGGCTTATGTTTGTACAGATATTGACTATATTCCTTATGTTGCACTTTACATCCCCTTTTGTAACTACCAATTTGTACCTCTTAATTCCTTTACCTTTTGCACCCAGCCCCCCAAACCCCCTCTACTCTCACAGCCATCAGTCTGTTCTCAACTTCTATGTTTTTCTTTCTACCACTCACAACTAATTTCACATTGTCAAGTGAAAGGGCCTTTGATAGTTAAGTATGTTTATGCTTTGTTGTTAAATATACTGTAAGATTCTAGAATAAGGGAATTGTGTTTCTTACTGATTTTGTCTTGGCACATGGTAGTTGCTTAAGAAATGCTTATTTGATGGATTGATTTTATTCGTACGCTTGTTTCATCTCTATCATTTGGATATTTGAAAAGTCTTTGCTGTTAAGACTTCGGACCCTTACCGCCATTACTGTTCCTTATCTGGCAAACATAAGGTTTGAGGAAGGAGGGAAGATAACCCAGATAACTAAGGAATAGGATTGGGCTGATTTCTTTATCTCACTAATAAAATTTAGATGTCTCTACCTATTGTAGCTTTTGGAGAAATATTTTTCTGCCCTAGTCAGTTTGGCTCATTGGTTATTGCATCACCCTGGGGACTAAAGGGTCACGGGTTCAGTTCCAGTCAAGGGTACATACCTTAGTTGCAGGCTTCATTCCCGGCCCTAATTGGGGTAGTGAAGGAGGCAACCAATTGATATGTCTCTCTCACATTGATGTTTCTCTCTCTCCCCCTCCACACTCTTTAAAAATCAATGGGAAAAAAAATCCTCAGATGAGGATTAATAAAAAAAAGAGAAATATTTTTCACAAATTCTTTTCTTTGCAAATTTTTTCTAAGCATCTCATAAAAATTTCCCCCTCTTGTGTTTATTTCTGGTTGTGCCATTTTACTAAAAAGAAAGTGCATCATATAACTTAATCTCTAAATTTTTCATCAGTTCTGTCTCTCAGGAGAAAATTTAGTGTGATAAAAGACTCCTGCTATTTAAAATATAATTTAGTGGGTATAAAAAAATTATTTTCTATATTTCAGAGGAAAACTTAAGTTTTTACAAGCATGAAATTCTTAGTTTACTAAACTCACAGTTGTTTACATTATCTAATCAGAACTTTCTGAGGTCTACTCAAGTTTCCCCCTGATTATAACTTGAGTTTCTGCTTAGTTTTTTATTGGATTTTGCTTCATATGCTGTTATTTTTCCTTGAAATATAATATAATTCTAGAATTATAATTTTTATGAACTAAAAATCTTTTATAAAAGTTCAGAAGCTTTAAGATTTGATGAAAATGTGGGTGTTAATCACTTAGCAGAATGATGTGCCCATTAGTAAATGAAATTTGGAAATGTGGCTAATATTTATTGTTTTTGATTTCTAGTACTAACCAGCCTGTTTCATAGCACATTAAACTATTTAGATTAAATTGTAAGGAGTCAGCTCACTGTTAATTCTGAAAGTAGTAGTAATATATGCTACTCATGACTTGAACACTTAAAAGAAAATAAAAATTTAAATGGTTTTGTTTTTAAAATTGTTCAATTCAATCAGGTACAGTTTGATCTAAAAGCATGATAACCTACAATTGGCTTAATTTAAAAAATGGAATTATTTTCAACAAGTTGCCTTGCTATACTATTTAATTTATTTCTATTGCAGGAAGCGGTTTAAACAAAATATTGTAGCAAAGTTAGTGGTTTAGCACACCTGTAAATGTGATGGCTTGCAGTTCCTCCTGCTGGTTTCAAGGACCAGCTGACATAAATCAGTGTGCGCTTGGAAAATAGAAAATAATATAGCAGCTTAAATTCCTGTTTTTATAATTCTTTATATTTGTACTGACAGTTAAAAATTTAGCTACTTAATATGATTTATTAAAAATGTTAGGTATACTTTTATCTTTAAGTTAAATGGAAATTAAAATGTTCACATAAAATTTTATTTTTCCTACTTATTTCATTTTCATTCTCTTTTATTACAAAAATTTATTTGTGAGGTGAGAATGCTTAAGATCTACTCTCAGCAATTGAATATTCTTTAAATCTATTTTTGGATTTTGTTATTTGGCTTATATTTTATTTAATTTGATGTTTTAGTAATGTTTTATATTTTTTTTTTTGTACTCATCTAGTACTTCTTTCTCTCTTGAGCATGGGTTCTGAGTGGGGACACATATCTCTGGAGCTTTGTATCCCTTACTGTGGTACTATTCTTTTAACACTTAGCCTTTGCTATATTGATCCTCTTCCCTTCACTCCAACACATCGGTGCATGCACGCAAGCACACAGACACACACATTCTCTCTCTTTCTCTCAAAGAAAATGTGTAAAATTGTTGAAAGAATTAAAATGACTTCCAGCTAGAGTGTGTAAGGAAACGCTTTATGGATTTGCATATACTTTCATTCAACTATATAGCTAGGAAAATGCATTATATGATACCTTTAATAAATTCTTTGCTAGCAGCTGTGTAGAAAATTTCTTTGAAGCTATTTGAGTAGTTCTAATGTATTGCTACATTATTACCAACATGTTGGCATTTTGATTTTTTTTAAACTAAGAAATTTATTATCTTCTTAATTTTAAAATTGAGGTAAAGTTCTAAAGGTTGGTCAGTACGGTACTAGTATTGTCAGAGGTCTGTATTGTAGTTGACATGGCAAGTCTAATAGAACCCTCACAAATTCTAGGCTTGAAATTTTGCAGTTTTAGTAGAATATGTCTCAGAGTTGAGCAGTCAGGATTAATTTTCCCTAGGCATCCAGTGAGCTATTCAATATATAGATTTATGTTTCTTTGCATTTCTGGAAAGCTTTCTTAGAATATAGTTTTAAATTTTATTTCTGTTCCATGGCTTTTTTGTTTTGTTTTCAAGGACTCGATAGTATGAATATTATTTTGTCTCTTTTCCATTTCTACTGCTACTTCTATGATACTTTTTACTTCTTTCAGTATGTTAGTTTCATTCTCTTGGTGTTTTCCTGCCTTTCGTCAATGCCCTTCAATTAAATTTTGTTAGGTACCTTGTAGTTTATTTTTCATTTTAAAGAAAATTTTTTCTTTTTCTTTTTTTCCTTAGTATCAACTTCTTTCCGCCTTTTGTGTTATTGTTATTCATATATTTTGAATTCTCTAATTTAAAGTGGGTTTTTAAAAAATAATCCTGAAATGTTTACTTAAGTATATTTTAGTATACAGATTGTAGTATTTATTTACAGTATTTTTTTCTGCTTCATCGCTATTTGTGGGAGGGAATTTTCCTCTCTCTCGAGATATATGAAATTTCATTTCCTGATTTTTTTTTAAAGCAATAGCTCTTATACATTTGTTGGTATTTTCATTTTTATTGTAATGCTGTGATGTACAAGATTTTTGTTTAATGGCACCCTCTTTCAGTTAGGCTAAGTTCAGATGCTTTAGCTAGTTTTTTTTTGGTTTGTTTTTTAACTAAGTGTGTGGGTTTGGAGGTGAAAGGATAGTGAGGAGTAATGAGTGCTTTAACTTTGTGGTTCTTGTTTGTCTTTTATTTTAAAAAATATTTGTATTGATTTGAGGGAGGAAGGGAGAAGAAGAAGAAGAAGAAGAAGAAGAAGAAGAAGAGAGAGAGAGAGAGAGAGAGAGAGAGAGAGAGAGAGAGAGAGAGAGAGAGAGAGAGAGAACATCAATGATGAGAGAGAACCATTGATCAGCTGCCTCCTGCACATGCCCTGCTGGGGATCAAGCCCTCAAACCAGGCATGTCCCCTGACCAGGAATTAAACCGTGACCTTCTGATTCATAGATCAATACTCAACCACTGAGCCACACTGGCAGTGCTTGTTTGTCTTATAAGATCCTAAAATTTCCCGGTTTGCTTCTTCTCCCCTTTACTGCTCCATTGCTAACAGGAGTTTTCCACTTTCTTTTCTCTCTATGTGTTTCTTATGTGGGGGCACAACCTGCATCCCGATCATATGCTTGCTAGCCCCATCCTCCTTTCTGCTTGTGTCCTACCTAGCCTTGCAGAACCTGTTTATCTGCAGGGGCCATAAAAAGCCCCCACAGAAGATTAACTGCTGGCGCCAGCTAGCCTGGGCGGTTGGTCGTAATCTCACTTTCCCCCATTCCAACCCATGGGGGCTGCAAAGCTTGTGAAAAGTCCGGAAGCCTGGTCCATATTTGGGAGACAAAGAAACTAAGGGCATAAAAGGGAAAGCCCCCCCTTCCCCCCTGCATTTGGTGCTCAGGCTTTGGATACGACTTCCCTGAGTTGCTGCACAGGTGCCTCTGCAAATAAAGAGTTTTTCCTGAATCTTCCCAGTGCCGTTGTGTTTTACGGTCACCTGGTAATTTCTGCAACACTTAGACTGCCCCTTTAAATTCATGCCCATTCTTTTACATGGTGCTTTTTAAAGTTCTTTTCCTGTGATTTTTTGCCCTGATCTGTTTATATACTTTTTAGTGTTTTCAGATAAATAGGACTTAGGCTCTCAGGCAATAGTTTTAGAGCAATTTAATTCTCTGGTTTTCCTCGTCTATCTTTTCAATATTTCTGGGTCTGTGTGTGTGGTATAGGGATGGTGCCAGGAGAGATCATGTGATGAGAGTTGGTAATTTCTTTTATTTCTAGTCAAAGACCTAGAATTCTTACCCTTATCTTCCTTTTTATTAAAGCCTTAAAGGCAAAGAAAGAAATGTAAAATGTAGCTAGGTTTTGCCCGTTTCTTCTGAGTATACTATTATTAATTATATTTTAAAAATATGATTGTTTAATTTTGGTATATTTCCTTTTAGTCTTTATTTTTCTAGCATGCTTATGTGTTAACATGCTTACATATATATCACTTTTTCTTACACTATTTTGGGTGACATGTATTTCAAAATTTTTGAAACCTATGGATGAGAAAAAAATACATAAAAGTTAGACAATTTGTATGTATTTTCAGGGGGCGGGTGTCAGGATTTAGCCTGTCAGCATGGATCTTTTTCATTTATTATCATGTGTTGTTGTTGAACCTTCTTATTTTAGATCTTGTTCTAGTCAGATTGCTTCTTTTCATTGATAGGATGAAAATAATAAAGTACCTCATATGATCTAGTTTCTGCCTACTTCTTGTCCCTCACTTTACATGCTTCCTTACATCTACCCTATTTTCCAGCCACACTGAAAAACGGAATTGCAGCTGCTATAGTTTGCCTAACTGCATGCCCTCATATTTGTTATTACCCTAGCTGTTTAACTCTTTGCCACATTGTCTGATATACTGTTTATTAAACTTCTAAGGTATAAGTTCCTACTGGAAGTCTCTGCACAACATCTTCATTGGCTGAATTAGGTGCTTTTTCTTTGCTCTATACATATTGCTGTTATGTAACTGTGTTTGGTATTTCTTTTTAACCCTCACCTGAGGATGTGTCCATTGATTTCAGAGAAGGGGAGAGAGGGAATGTGGGAGAGAGAAACATGGATTAGTTGCCTCCTGTATGCATCCTGACTGGGAATTGATTCTGTGACCTTTCAGTGTATGGGATGGTGCTCCTACCAACTGAGCCACCCGACCAGAGCTGGAACTATTTTTTTAAGTATTTGTTTTCATGCCTTTTTGCTGTAAAACTATGAACTTCTTCAGAATCATAGCTCACATATATTAGGTGTTCAGTAAATGTTAATGGATCTCCATTTAATCCTAACACTATGAAAATAATTTTTCTTAAGGAAGTGGGCATATATTGGTTTTTCATAGAGTTGTGACTTTTTTTTTCAATTTTATCACTTTATTAAAATTTATTTAAAAAGCAAATTATTAACACCAATTTCAAATTAGTAGTTACTGAAGATGAGAATTGATTGTACTTGAAAAGAAATACCTGAGAAACTTTAATCAACACTAATAAAAGAGAAAAATGGTAATTGGCGTACGAGCTACCCTTTTCATTGGCTAATCAGGGCTATATGCAAATTAACTGCCAACTAAGATTGGCAGTTAACTGCCAACAAGATGGCGGTTAATTTGCATATGTAGGCACAATGCAGGGAGGCGAAAGGGAAAGCAGGAAGAAGCCCCCTGCCACTGACAGTGATTGGAAACCCAGGGGGGAGCTAAGAGGTGGGGAGCAGGGCAAAGGCGGCCCCAGGGCCGCCTTTGCCCTGCCCCCCAGCCATGATCGGAGAATCAGGCGCCTTTTCTGCCCTGGCCAGTGATAGCAGGAAGTAGGGGTGGAGCCAGCAATGGGAGCTGGGCACGGTCGAAGCTGGCAGTCCCGGGAGTTAGGGGCCCCTTGCCTGGGCCTAAAGCGAAGCCCACGATCGCGGGGCCGCTGCAGCTGTGGGTCCCCGCTGCCCGGGCCGGACACCTCAGCCAGAGGCGTCCTGCAGGGGCAGGGGCGGAGCCCACCGATCGCGGCACCCCCCGCTGCCACTGCAGGTCCCCGCTGCCCGGGCCGGACGCCTAGGCCAGAGGCGTCAGGCCTGGGCAAGGGGCCGATCCTGCGATTGGAGGGTGATGGGGGTCAACGCCTGAGGGCTCCCAGTATGTGAGAGGGGGCAGGCTGGGCTGAGGGACACTCCCCCCCCCGCCACCCAGTGCACGAATTTCGTGCACCGGGCCCCTAGTGATAATATAATTCTTTTCCTTAAATTGTACTCTATTATATATATTGGGTTGTTATTTTTCTATCACATTATGTAATAGTATGTGTTTTTGTTATTTGTTCTATTATATGATGTAGTAATATAGGGATTAATGTATATAAGAAATTAATTTTTTTATTGTTTAAAGTATTACATATGTCTCCTTTTCCCCCCGATTGACAACCTCCCTCCCCTGCAAGCCCCCACTGCCCCAGAGTCTGTGTCCATTGGTTATGTTAATATGCATGCATATAAGTCCTTTGGTTTATCTCTAAACCGCCCCCCCTCCCCGCCACCCCCCCCCCCCCCCCCCCCGTGTTCTCTTTGAGGTTGGATGGTCTGTTCAGTGCTACCTTGTCACTGGATCTATTTTTGTTCATCAGTTTATGTTGATCATTATATCCCACATATGAGTGAGATGTTGTGATATTTATCTTTCTCTGACTGGCTTATTTCGCTTAGTATAATGCTCTCCAGGTCCATCTATGCTGTTGCAAATGATAAAAGTTCCTTTTTTATAGCAGCGTAGTATTCCATTGTATAGATGTACCATTGTTTTTTTTAATACATTCATCTTCTGATAGACACTTAGGCTCTTTTCAAATCTTAGCTATTGTAAATTGTGCTGCTATGAACATAGGGGTGCATATATCCTTTTTATTGGTGCTTCAGGATTCTTAGGATATATTCACAAGAGTTGGAACACTGGGTCAAAAGGCAGTTCCATTTTTAACTTTTTGAGGAAATTCCATACTGTTCTCCACAGTGGCTGCCCCAGTCTGCATTCCCACCAACAGTGCACTAGGGCTCCTTTTTCTCCACATCCTCGCCAGCACTTGTCGTTTGTTGATGATAGCCAGTCTGACTGGTGTGAGATGGTACCTCATTGTTGTTTTGATTTGCATCTCTTGGATGATTAGTGACTTTGAGCATGTAAAAGTGTCTATTTAGGTCCATTGCCCATTTTTTGATTGGATTGTTTATCTTCCTTTTGTTAAGTTGTATGAGTTCCCTGTAAATTTTGGAGATTAAACCCTTATCTAAAATAGCATTGGCAAATATGTTCTCCCATGCTTTCTTGTATTGTTGATGGTTTCTTTTGTCATTATTTCTTCAAACAGGTTTCCTCTCCTTGCTCAGTTTCCTCTCCTTCTGGCACCCTTATTATGCAGATGTTGTTTTGTTTCGTGTTGTTCAGAAGCTCCCTTAGGTTCTCCTCCTGTTTTTAAAGTTTTTTTTCCAGTTGTTGCTCCGCTTGGGTGTTTTTTTTCCTACCTTGTCTTCTAGCTCACTGATGCGGTCCTCAGCTTTTCTGGCCTATTGTTGATGCTTTCTGTTGTGTTCTTTACTGCAGCTATGTCATTCTTCATTTCTTCTTGGTTCTTCTTCATTTCCTCCTGGTTCTTACACATATTGTTGAATTTGTCTTCCATCCTTTTCAGCGTCCTTATGACCATTGCTTTGAATTCTTTCTCTGACAAATTGCTTACTTCCATTTCATTTACTCCCTTTTCTGGTGATTCTTCCTTTTCTTTCGTATGGGAGCTCTTTCTGTCTCCCCATTTTTGCTCCTCTTAGTGTGTCTGGGTATGTGGCTCTCTCTCTACCACGTTGACTAAAAAGCACAAAATTGAACTTGACAAGACACAACATAGAGGGAACACAACATGAATGTGTTCATGACACCGATAACCCCAAATAAAGGTGACTACCAGAGAAAAGAGAATTAGGGGAGAGAGAAGACTGCAAAAATGATATTGAGAAAAGGAAAAAAGGTAAGAGAGAAGAGAAAAAGAAGAAAAAAGAAGGGGAAAAATATATGTATATGGGGAGAAAACTTCACAAAATCAACAACTAGAACAAAAAATGCAAATAACAACCGTCTAGAAAAATAAGGAGGGGAGCTGAATCTGAAGAGGCAGAGCTCATTTCCAGAAGGAAAGGTAAAGGAATTGATTGAATGGGGAATGGCCATGATTCAGTGTAGAGGAGGTAGAAAGAGAATGAGTATATAAAAACAAAAGTAGAAAACAAAATACTCAATAAAAAAATAATAACAATTAAAAATAATTAAAAATACAAAAAGTTTATAAATATAAAAATAAAAAATTCTCCCCCCCCCTTTTAAATCTATCTATATATTCATCTAGTTTTGGAAAAGGCGAATAGAGAGCAGATAGGCCTGAGTTTGGTGAGTGAAACTAATTAAGCTATTAGTAGAAGAAGAGGACAAGCAGGAGAGGATAAACAAAAGCATAAAATAAAAACAAAAAAAAATCAAACGAACAAAGAACAACAACTAGAAAAAAAATTGGCTAGCGAACAAAGAGAAAAGAGAAGGGTGCAAGGACTTGGAGCAAGGGAGAGGAAATTAGATACATGAATAAAGCATCAGAGACTACTATAATAATGAATCAATAAAGCAAATAAAGAAGATCAATTTTTGACAAGGAGTAAAAAGAAAGGAGAGAGAAAAACTAAAGCAGGAACAGGAGAAGAGAAACAGGATGAAAAAAGGGGAGGTGAGGAAGAAAGGGTTGGCATAAAGGAAAAAATGAGGTAGAGTAGAATAATGATAAAAATAATAAAAGTAAAAATATAATGTAGAACGCCAATTCAAAAAAAATAATAAAAATAAAAAATAAAGAGAAAAAATGTTTAGTTTCTTAAGTAAAAGAAAGTAAGTGAAGTAGTGAAGTTTGTTTGCTTCAGTTGAGTTTTAATGTCTCATAAGGGCTGGTTTAAGACCCCTTTCTACTGTTCCCTCTGCCGCATCTCAGTTTCCTGTTAGCTAGTCAGCAGTGTTTGAAGTTCCCAGCTATCCACTGCTCCTTGGTTTCAGCCAGGCAGGATCAATCTGTCCGCTTTGTTTTTCTGCTATGGACCCTCTTCCACAGTCGAGCGCTACACTGGTCCCCAAGGAACGCGGCGTTGGTGCAGCGCAGTCTCCCTCTGACACTCCCGTCTCACCTGCATGCATTTCTCCCTCCAGCCCCACTCCCTGATCCCACTGCTCTCCAGGTGACCTCTGACATTTCCGTTCACAGATTGTCTCACCAGCTGTGTTTAATTCGCCAATTCCACGTGAATGTTATTTGATTCAGCTGTTTCTTCTATCTGTTCTGTGAGAAGGTGCTAGAGCCATCCGCCTGCTGGGCTGCATTTTGTCTCCCCCTGGACAAACTTTTTAGGAGCCCGCAGCCGGGGAGGCTGGAGTCTCGGTGTTCGTGGGTTTGGAACCGAGAAAGCTGGTCTCTGGCCAGTGTGGCTGTAGGGTCCTTGGGTGGTGTCCGAGGTCTCCCCAGGTGGAGGTGAGGCTGGGCTCAGTCACAGCCGCTCTCCCCTTCAAGGTGGCGCGGTCTCTGCGGCAGAGCCAGCTGCCTTAGGAGAGATTGCAGCGGTAGTAGAGGCTGCCAGGGGAGCATGGTCCGCCGGTCCCCAACAGTCCCGTGGAATATAGTCCCTCACTCACACATAAACACAGGCCCCACAGGTCCACACATTCTTTCACTCTCTCACTCACTCTTTTTCTCACTGCCGTCCTCTGGGCCACCATCTTGGATCCCCCTGGATTCTAGAGTTGTGCCTTTTGCATTTTTATTTTATTTTATTCATCCTCCAGTATTGGAATACTAATTGGGGAACCTGATTTCTAGTTTTGTCTTTGTTCCTTATATGGTGTACTCTCTTAGGCAAGTCACTGTAACTTTCTAGTTCAGTTATCTTATCCACTTAATGACAGGCTGAATGAAATGTTTTCCAACCTCCTCTCACCCCACCCCCAACCCATTTTTCCCAGTAACTCTGATTTTATCCAGGAGGTTTTTGGTTAGAGATGGGACACATTGACTGTGGTGTCTTAAAGAGTTTCACTTTGACAGAATATGTAGCCTGGGTTGGGAGGGGATAGAACGGATCAATGGCAGAGAGAGCAGTTAAGAGCATCTGGCACAGGATCAGTATTTGGGAAAGGGAAAATAATTATGTGAGAAGCTTTACAATTTGCAATGGTAAGAGAGAGTAGAGAGAGTTGTTTTTTTGCTCAGCCTCCTGCCCCACAAGTGGATTCCAAGATATAAAGTATGTGTTGACTCCTGTGGATTAATAGATTTTCCATTTTGAGAGAGATGAAACCAGGGGAATAACAAGTGCAAATTATTAATTTCTGCCTTTGCTTCAAAAGAGAATAAGAAATGGTACTTCATAACCAGAGACTTAGTTATTTCTAGGTTTACACAGAAAATATATTTTCCTACTTGTGGAAACAGCTGCCTAGAAACTTAGAGGGTTTCCAATTAGAACAGCATAAAGACAGGAAAAGAAGTTGGAAAATTTTAATTAAAAACAAACAAACATTCAACTGTTTGAACATACTCATTGAGTTCAAAGGCTGTGAAGTTTTGGTTTTGAGAGTTTCCTTACTGGGACATACATTGTGGAGAAGGTCTTGTTAATATTATTGCAGTTGCACACTTAAATTATAATATTTGTTGAGCTCTCATACTTGTTCAGAGGGAGCTTTAGGAAATGTCTCTACTGTAAGGATGATACTGGCACTGATTACCCTAGCGAGTCAAGAAATCCAGAAAGTTCTCTGCTATCAAAATTGATACTACTAGTAAGTCTGAGAAGTGCCATGGGCAATTCCTTTTTTACTGTCACTACTGCTGTACTCTGTGCCAGTACCAGATAATGATAACAACTGTTTAGGCAGCTGTTGCTAATGTCTCTACCACTCTGAAAGCTCTAAATAATGGTTCCACTGTATTTGCAAATATATTGAGAGGAAATGAATTGGTTTTTCATTTCACCAGTATATATTTTCTTCCATACTGCACATTCATGTTTCTGATAGTAAGTGTATTAGTTTCCTGGGGCTATTGTAACAAATTACCAAAATATTGGTGTCTTAAAACAAGAGAAATTTACTCTCTTACAGTTCTGGAGGCCATAAATCTAAAAACAAAGGGTTGGCAAGGTTTCACTCCCTTAGATTGAGTCATCACTCCCTCTTTTCTCCTCTTCTTCCCTCCTTCCTTCTCTCCTTTCTCCTTTCTTCCTAAGCTGTGGCCATTGATGAAAGCTGTGTTCATATGGTAGAGATATTCTGTTGGATCACCCTGAATCACTACGTTGAAGACAGCTATTTTGGAGAGTTGCCTATACTTTCAACAGGTTTTGCATAAGTGAGAAATAAACTTTTTGATTTGGTAATCCACCAAAATTGGGGTATTATTTGTTACTATAGCATAGGTTATGCTATCCTGATTTAAAAAAAAAAAATCTTCCTTTAAATATTCCCCACACCAAAAAAAAAAAAAAAAAAAAAGACAAGGAAAGATAGTTGCTAGTTTTACACATTAAAAATATATTTAAAATATAATTATGTATTTCAAACCTGTCTCTTTTTATGAATTATAAAAATCATATGTGGGAATGCAGACTGGTGTAGCCATTATGGAAAATAGTATGGAGTTTCCTAAAAAAATTAAATATGGAATTGCCATTTGACCCAGTGATCCTACTTCTAAATAATATATACCAGGAAACCCAAAACACCAATCAGAAAGAATGTATGCACCTCTATGTTCAGAGCAGCACAACTTACAATAGCTAAGATCTGGAAACAACCCGAGTGCCCATCAGTAGATGAGTAGATAAAAAAGCTGTGGTACATTTATACCATGGACTACTATGCAGCAGTGAAAAAGAAGGATTCTTTCCCTTTGAGACAGCATAGAGGGACCTGGAGAGTAGTATGCTAAGCGAAATAAGACGGGCAGAGAAAGACAAGTATCACATGATCTCGCGCATATATGGAATCTAATGAACAAAATAAACCGATGAACAAAATAGATCCAGAGACATAGATGCATAGAACAGACTTCGGAATCTCAGAGGGAAGGTGGGGGAGGGTGGGTGGGTGTGTGGGAAGGGATCAACTAAAGAACTTTCATGCACATGTATATGCATAACCCCTGGACACAGACAATAGGTTGGTGAAGGTCTGGGGTGAGGGGGCGGGGATAGGGTGAAGAAGGGGGTCAATGGAGGGGTGGGGGAAGACTTCCAACAATAAAGATTAAAAAAAAGTCATATAGATTCATCTTCTAAAACTTAGAAGAAATAGAGTAGCAACTCTCCACTTAATTGTAAGTAAACACTGTTTACTTACAGTATTTTTACTTTTGGCTTAAATATGTCTCTCCCTCCCCCCAAAATGATTCTTTTATAAATTATTTTTAAGTATCATAAAATATTTTTATAAAGCATATTTTTAATGGCTCCACCATGTCCTATCATGGAATGTAGTATTTAACTAGTCTCCAAGTATTATTCACTTGATTTGTTCTATTTTCTACAGTATAAGCACCACAGAGAATATCCTTGTAGAAAAATCATGTGAAAATCCCTAATTATTTCCTTAAGCCTGAAACTTACAGATAAAGTTGCTGGTTTAAAGGGATCCTCATCGCTGGCACCCTTTTAATGCAATTTACTTCCAGAAAGGTTGTGTCCATAATTGCAATCCAACCAACAGTATATAAGAAAGCCTTTTCATTGTATCCTTAGCAATAGATACTTTCATATATGTATGTATGTATGTCTATATGTATGTCTGTATACTCGCCAGTCTAAGTAAGCATGTTATTGTGTTTTGACTTTTATTTCTTTGAGATTTTGTCCTCCCATATGTTGTATTGGTCATTTATATTTATTCCCTGTGAGGTTTGTATATTTTGTCCATTTTTCAGTTATTTAAAAAATTTTGGTGAATTTCTATAACTGTCTATTAAATGTACTTAAAATCATGTATGTACACCTATTTTTGCCCATTTTGTTATTTAAATTTCTGGGGCTTGTGGATGTTACAGTTTTATTTTTGTGTGGTCAAATCTGTCAGTTTCTTTTTTATTTTTTCCTTTGTTAGTATGCTTAGATAGGGCTTCTTTACTACAAGATCAGATTGAATTTCTTCTAGCATGGCTGTGTTTTCTTTTTTTTTTCACATTGAACTCTAATCCACATAGGATCTGTTATCCTATCTAATAAAACAGAAACATGGTAATTGGCGTACGACCGCTACCCTTTTCATTGGCTAATCAGCGAGATATGCAAATTAGTTGACAGCCACGATGGCGGCTAATTTGCATATGTCGGCCCCAAGCCTCAGACTGAGGCTTTAGGCTGGGGCCTGGGCTGAGCCATCCAGCAATCATTGATGGCAGCAGCAGAGGGGAACCAGGCGGAGCCAGCCAGCTATGCTTGATGGCAGCAGCGGCAGGAAGCTGGGGGTGCTCGGGCCCAAGCCTAAAGCCTCCGCCAGAGGCTTTAGGCTTGGACTGGGGCGGAGCCAGCCAGCAATAGTTTATGGGGGCTTTGGCGGGGGGAATGGGGCGGAGCCAGCCAGCGATTGGAGGTGGGGAGCTGGTGGTGCTCAGGTCCAGGCCTAAAGCCTCAGCCTGAGGGTTTAGGCCAGGGCCGGGGCGGAGCCAGCCAGCGATCAGTGATGGCAGAGGTGGCGGTGGGGAGCTGGGGGTGCCCAGGTCCAGGCCTAATGCCTCAGGCTGAGGCGTTAGGCCTGGGACAGGGAGGAGCCAGCCAGCGATCTTGATGGCGGGGAGCATGGGGGGGGGGCGGTCCGGCCCAGGCCTAACACCTCAGCCAGAGGCTTTAGGCTTGGGCCTGGGAGGAGCCAGCCAGCGATCGTTGATGGCAGCAAAGGTGGGGAGCATGGGGGGAGGGTCCCCGGCCCAGGCCTAACACCTCAGCCAGAGGCTTTAGGCTTGGACCGTGACGGAGCCAGCAAGTGATCCTCATGGCGACTTTGGCAGGGAACCGGGTCGGAGCCAGTCAGTGATTGGTGGCGGGGAGCTGGGGGTACCCCGGTCCAGGTCTAAAGCCTCGGCCTGAGGCTTTAGGCCGGGGCTGGGGGGGAGCCAGCCAGCGATCAGCGGCAGGGAGCTGGGGGGGCGGGGGGCGCCGGCCCAGGCCCAGGCCTAACACCTCAACCAGAGGCTTTAGGCTTGGGCCGGGGAGGAGCCAGCCAGGGATCATTGATGGCTGCAGCGGCGGGAAATCAGGGCGGAGCCAGCCAGCGATCCTTGATGGCGGTGGCAGCTGCTGTGGGGAGCTGGGGGTGCCCCGGCCCAGGGCTAATAACTCTCCAGAGGCTTTAGGCCCGGCAGGGGCCATACTGGCAATTGGTGTGAACTACAGAGGAAACACCTTTTCTGACTGCTGATTGGCTAAGCTCCCTGTGGTCACTGGTAATATTCTTAGTAACTTGGGTAATGAGAGTCCAAATAGGTGATCTAGGGTTTTTTTACTACACTCCTGGAGAAAAAAAGGAAGGTCTGCTGCTGGAGGGTTAAGAAATGTCATATCCTGCCCTAGCTGGTTTGGCTCAGTGGGTTATACCTCGGCCTGCCCAACACAGATTCTGGGTTCAATTCTGACCAAGGGCATGTACCTAGGTTGCAGGTTCCTCCCTGGCCTGGGCCCAGGTCAGGGCTCATGCAGGAGGCAACCAATCAAAGTGTTCCTCTCACTTTGATGTTTCTCTCTGTCTTTCCCTTTCCCCTCCACATTCTCTAAAAATCAATGGAAACATATCCTCAGGTGAGGAGAAGGAAGGAAGAAGGAAGGAAGGAAGGAAGGAAGGAAGGAAGGAAGGAAGGAAGGAAGGAAGGAAGGAAAGAAAGAAGGAGGATGGAAGGATGGAAGGATGGATGGATGGATTTTTTCATGGTAAAGGGACTGGAGTCCGTGTTGATGAAAACATCTTGGTGGCTGCCCTGACTGGCAGTGGCTGCAACAGTGCGGCGATGGGGCTGCGGTCTTCCCCTGATCAGCCTGGTTGACTCCCACAAAGGGAGGCCAGACTGTGGCTTAGGCCCACTCCCCAAGGGGAGCAGGGAGCAGGTAGTAGGACATCCCCTGGGGCTCCCAGTATGTGATAGGGGGCAAGCTGGGCTGAGGGACTCCCCCCCCCCCCCCCCGCCAGTGCACAAATTTTTGTGCACCGGGCCTCTAGTTGTGTAAATAATAATCTAACTTAATTTTTCTCAGTTAATTTGTTGTTAGTTTTAATTAACTAGAAACCTTTTTTACAACCCTTCTTTTCTCTTTGACTTGAAATGTCACTTTTAGCATATGTTGAATTTTTCCATATGCTAGAATTTCTTTTGGTCTCTCTGATTTTTAAAATTGTTCTTGCTCTGGCTGGTTGGCTTATTTGGCTGGAGTGTCTTCCCAAACACCAAAAGGTTGCAGGTTTGATTTCTGGTTAGGGCACATATCTGGGTTTCAGGTTCCATCCCCAGTTGGGATGTGTACAGGAGGCAAGTGATTGATCTCTCTCTCTCCCCTCCCCCCAAATCAATAAACATATCCTTGAGTGAGGATTAAAAAAAATTGTTCTTGAACTAGCTTCAAGTGGTTTTCCTTAAGGTAACTTACTGGTATGTACTTACATATGAAGGATGAATATATTTTCATTACACTTCTTTCACAAAAATGTTTTGCTTGTTTTCAACTGGACTTTCTTCCAGATAGGTTTTATGATTATTTTGTTCAGCTTACAACAAAATGTTGGTATTTACTATTGGAATTTCTTCATTCTTATAAGGTAACTTGGGAGGAATTGGCCTCATTTTAATAGTGTTTCCATTCAGGGATAGATTCCCATTTTTTTCAAATTTTCGTTTTATGTTTTCAGTACAATTTTAAATGTATTTATTTTTTATTTTAAAATGAGACAAGAAGCCATTGGAGTTGATAAATAAGACTTTGAGCCCTGGGGGATGACACAATATAGAATAGCTTATCTATGTGATAAACTAGTAACATATTCTATTCAGATTATAAAATGTAGGTTGGTAAAACTTGGAAGTGTTTTTTATAAAAGATTAGGGGCCCAGTGCACAAAATTCGTGCGGGGGGGGGGGGAGGGTTGTTACCTCAGCCCAGCCTGCCTCCTCTCACCAACTGGGATCCCTCAGTGGATGTCCTACTGACGGCTTAGGGAGCGGGCCTAAGCCGCAGTCTGGCCTCCCTCAGCGGGAGGTGACTGGGCTGATCAGGGGAAGGCGCCAGCCCCATCACCCCGCTGCTGCAACCACTGCCAGTCACCGCAGCTGCCAAGGTGTTTTCATCAACACGGACTCCAGTCCCTTCACCATGAAAAAAATGACAACTTTCTTAGGCATTTTCAAGATGTGTCTTTCATAGGATATGACATTTCTTTCTTTCTTTTTTTTTTATCCTCACCTGAGGATATGTTTCCATTGATTTTTTTAGAGAGTGTGGAAGAGAGAGGGAGAGACAGAGAGAAACATCAATGTGAGAGAGAGACACTTTGATTGGTTGCCTCCTGCATGGGCTCTGAACTGGGCCCTGGCCAGAGAGGAGCCTGCAACCTAGGTACATGCCCTTGATCATAATCGAACCCAGACCCTGTGGTCGGCAGGCCGAGGCTCTATCCACCGAGCCAAACCAGCTAGGGCAGGATATGACATTTCTTAGCCCCTCCAGCCACGGACCTTCGTTTTTTTCCTCCAGGAGTGTGGTGGAAAAACCCTAGATTACCTTCTTGGATTCTTATAACCCAAGTTACCAAGAACACTGCAAGTGGCAGTGTACAGGGAGCTTCGTCAATGAGCAGTCAATAAAGGTGTTTACACTCGAACTGGTTTGGCTCAGTGGATAGAGCGTTGGCCTGCAGACTGAAGGGTCCCAGGTTTGATTCCTGTTAAGGGCATGTACCTTGGTTGAGGGCACATCCCCAGTGGGGAGTGTGCAGGAGGCAGCTTATCGATGTTTCTCTCTCATGGATGTTTCCGACTGTCTATCCCTCTCCCCTCTTTTCTGTAAAAAAAATCAATAAAATATATTAAAAAAAGAAAAGAAAAGGTGTTTCCTCTGCAGCTCATGAGCAGAGGACCCCCTGCGTTGTGTCCACTGGGCTAGGGGCGTGTCCCTGCCGCCGGGGGGTGGATGTAGGGGGGATCATGCCCCCAAGGCCGGCAGCCAGCCTCGCATTGTGGGCGCTGGGCTTGGGGGCGTGCGTAAACCCTGGACCGCGTGCGTGGCGGCCGCCGGGTTTCTGCACGCCCCCGAGGCTGCCAGCCAGTCCCATGCGTTGTGGGCGCCAGGCTGGGGGGCAGGCGGACCTGGGCCACGTGGCGGCCACCGTTGCTGGGGGCACACCTCCCAGACCAGCAGCCCCGCATTATGGGTGCCAGGCTGGGGGGTGTGGACCCAGGCTGCTTGGTGCCGGCGAATGTGCGAGCGGCCATGGGGCGGGAACATCGACTTGGTGTCTGTGCCCGTGTGCCCGTAGGCCCGGAGTGGTCAGAGGCATTCTGGGACCCTGGCCGCTCAGGGCCTATGCGCCGTCCTACAGGCTAGGAGTGGTCTGGGTCCTGAGGATGTTCCTGGGACCCAGGTTGCTTGGTGCCTGTGTATGCAAATTAGCTTGCCATCTTTGGGTTAATTTGCATACTCACTCCTGATTGGCTGGTGAACATGGTGGATGGACAGTCAATTTACATGTTTCTCTTTTATTATATAGGATGTACTGTTTGTTGAAGTGGTCAATCTGAATTTATCTAATGGTTGTCACAGAAAATTTATAAGAACAACCTTTTTAAAAAATGTGTGTCTTAAATGACACCTTAGGGATGATGAGATGGCTAAACAGTGTTTAATCTAGATCTCTCTGATGTGGATGCACATATCTTCCACCAGCCTGGCTAAAAAGGATATAGCAAGGCACCAAGGTTTGATGGTGTGTGTGTGCCAGAATCTAATGACCAGACTACTATTAACCTCACAATTCCTTTCAAGCTACTAATAATGCTTTCTTAAAATTTGGAACAATATTTTTCTTATTTTACTCACTTGCAAAAGCAGTTTGGCTCATGACATTTAAACAACTGAAATGTTGGCCCTTGGTTTGTCAATAATTGGCAGCTCAGTTACAGGATGCAGTATAGCTGCCCAGATTTAGAAGAAACAAGTGGAATAGGAAAAAAGAGAAGGGTGAGTGGGTAGATTCTTGGTTTCCTGATGTTTCCACTCAGTAGTACAAAATGCTGTGAAAGAGGAATGGACTTTTGGGAAGGCGTGTTGCCTTTGACTGCCTTTAATCCTGTGCAGCAGTCTCAGTTTCCTACTTCCCTGGCATACATGCCTGTTTTCTATTGTGGAATGTGTTGAGGAAGGCAGCAGATGGGTGTTAGCACTTTGAGGTTAGGCTCTAATGAGAGGCCGCTTAGTTGAGGGTGAATCAACTTATGGTTTATAACACACGATGTTAGTATTTCACAGTTGGTAACACTGTGAAAGCCAAATTGTGAGACTTATTGAACAGATAGTTTAAGAATAGTGTCTTTTTTATGTATTCTGTTCCACCAAACAACAGATTTTCTGACTAGCCTGGTTCCATTTTTCACCTTTATGTTGGAGTATAGCTTCTTGCAGTAGTATACCTCCCTGCCACACTTTTCTCCACATATGAGTGTACCACACTACATCTTTCATAAAAGTTGTTGCACCAGTTACATTACTGTTGGCACATTATGAGAGTTCCAGATATTCTATGTCTTTGCCAGTACTTGATATTGTCAAACTTTTTATTTTTATCCATTCTCTTGGGCATATAGATCTATCAGCTGCCTGTATTTCATTGTGGTTTTAATTTATACTGCCCTGATTTGTAATGGCCATTTGGTTATGTTCTTTTCTAAGTACCCACTCAAATCTCTTGCTTAGTTTTCTATTGGATTATATGTCTTTTTGCTGTTGATTATTTAAGAGTTCTATATATTTTCTGTTTAGGAGTTCTTTGTTTGCTCTATGTGTTTTGAAGATCTTCTTCCATTCTGTGGCTTGCCGTTTTGCTTTTAAATGGGGTTCTTAATGAGCAGGAATGACTAATTTTAATATAGTTCTGCTTATTAATCTTTTCCTTAATTGAATTTGCTTTTTGAGTCCTGTTTTTTTTTTAAAGAAACCTGTCTATCCTAAGCTAATGAAGATGTTCTTCTAGATTTTTTTTTTAAAGGCTTTGTTTTTTACATTTAGATTATAATTCATTTGGAGTTGATTTTTGTGTGTGGTATGAGATAGGCTCACATTTTTTTTGTTTTGTTTTGTTTTTCTCATGGATATCCATTTGATTTATTATTTATTGAAAAGACCATTCTTTGTCATAAATCAAGTATTCGTATATGTGTGGATCTGCTTATGAATTCTTTATTCTGTTCTATTGCTCTACCTGCTTATTCTTTTTTTAAAAAAATATATTTTGTTGATTTTCTACAGAGAGGAAGGGAGAAGGATAGAGAGTTAGAAACATCGATGAGAGAGAAACATCCATTAGCTGCCCCCTGCATACTCCCTACTGGGGATGTGCCCGCAACCAAGGTACATGCCCTTGACCTGAATCGAACCTGGGACCCTTCAGTCTGCAGGCCGACGCTCTATCCACTGAGCCAAACTGGTTAGGGCTACCTGTTTATTCTTGCTTCAATACTACCTTGTTTTATGTAATGTAAATTTTAAAAAGTTTTGATAATCTATTGGGGGTAAATCCTTAAACTTTGTCCTTTCAAGATTATCTTGGTTATTCTTGGATCTTTCATATTCATATTCAAATGACAATCAGATTATCAATTTCCACAAAAAAACATGCCAGGATTATAATTGAAATTATATTGAAAATGAAAATGAATCGGGAGAGAACATATTTATAGCAAAAAGTCTTCAAATCCAGAATATCACACAATTTATTGAACTAGTCTTTAATGCCTAGAAAATATTAATTTGATCTCTAGTTAAAGAAGTCAGATTAAGGGTTACTTGGGGTTGGTAGGGAAGGTACTACAGGGGAATGTAGGAATGAGTGCATGCATCTATTAAAACTTACAAAATTCTACACTTAAAATGGAATCAATTTATCATCAATAAAGTCAATATTTAAAAAGAGAACCACTCAAACACACTAAAATAGCTGAAATTAAAAAGACTAACAACACCAAATGATGGTGAGGATTTAGGAGCACTGGAACTCTCATACATTGCTGATATGAATGTAAAATAATACAACTGCTTTGGAAACAGTTTGACAGTTTTATATAAAGTTAAACACACACTTACCATACAATCCCACAGTTCCACTCTCAGGGATTTGCCCAATAGAAATAAAAACATATGTCTACCTAACACTAGTACTGCTTTCCACTTATCCTTTAGTTTTAGTTGAGACATTTAGTTGTTTCATCCAGGAAGCTTTTCTGAGCCTTCCTCAACTCTTGATTGTGTGGCTCTTCTTTGGACACTTAGCATCATTCATTTAACAGATAAACATTGAATGTCTTTTATGTGCTGGAACTGTGTTAGGCAATGGGATTAAGAGGTGAACAAAGTTGATATCATTTCTTCCATCATGGAGCCTACAGTCTAGTGAGAAAGGCAGACATAAAACAAATAATCACCAAATATGTAATTAGCAGTTATATGAAGGAATACTACATGGTTTTATGTGAGAGTAAACCTGCCTGGATGGAGGTTGGTCAAAGGAAAAAAAAAATTAAAAAGTATATTTAACAGAAGCCCTTATGATTATTAAGATATAGGCAGACAAAGAATGGGGAAACCACATTGCAAAAGATAAAGTATTTTCAAAGGCTCTAAGTAAGAAATAGAAGAACTTGATGTCTCTGAGGAATGAAGAGGCAGGCCCATTTTGGTTGTAGTATTAGCTCATTATATAGATGAGGAACCTGAGGCTCTGCGGTTCAGTGAATATAGATAGAATATACTAAGGTCATCAATGTAGTAAATGGGTAATAAATGGGTGAGTCTAGATTCAAACTTTGAATTTTATAAATCCTTAGTGTTCTTTCCATTATACCTTGGCATTCCCTAGTGAAATTTGTACAAAATCTTTCCAACTATGGTACTTTGTTTCTTTTCCAATACCATAGAACATTCTCTTACCATTTTGTATTTTTTTAGCAAAGTAGATATTGTATGTGGAACTATTGCTGTCAACAGAAAAGGGATAATTGACCTGGCACTAGTCAGAGATGCTTCCATTGAATTTGTGGCTTTGAAAACTGATTTTAGCATTTAACTCAAAGGAGTAATTGAGCCTCTAGAGTTGTCAGGGCTATAGCATCTGCTGTGTACATTAATCTGTGGATCTCTTTGTGTGTGTGTGTGTGTGTGTGTGTGTGTTGGCCAGTAGAGCATTACAACTCTCAAACTTTGTAGCAAGTCTCTTATACTCTACTAGAGGCCCAGTGCACGAAATTCATGCACTTGCGGGGGCAGGGGGGGGGGTGTTCCTCAGCCCAGCCTGCACCCTCTCCAATCTGGGATCCCTCAGTGGATGTCCGACTGCCGGCAGTTGGACATCCCTGTCACAATCTGGGACTGCTAGCTCCCAACTGCTCGCCTGCCTGATTGCCCCTAACCACTCCCCTACCAGCCTAATCGATGCCTAATTGCCTTCCTGCCGGCCCGATTGCCCTCAACTGCCCTCCCCTGCTGGCCCGGTCACCCCCAACTGCCCTCCCCTGTTGGCCCAGTCGCCCCCAACTGCCCTCCCCTGCTGGTCTGGTTGCCCCTAACTGCCCTCTCCTGCCGGCCATCTTGTGGTAGCCATCTTGTGACCACATGGGGGCACCATCTTGTGCAAGGGCGTGATAGTCAATTTGCATATAACCTCTTTACTATATAGGATTTTATTTCCATTCAACAGTATAACATTGTAAACTTGACCCACCTCTAGCAAATATTCATGTTAATATTGTACAAAATACTTAAACTCCTTTTGATGATTGCTTTCCAGATAGCTGATAAAACATTGAAATGTTAGCTTTATTTCTTTTCCATTTTGATGTGTACATAGATGGGGAAAGGGAGGGAAAAAGTTGTTATGATGCAAAGATGAAGTTGGATAGGACATTATTTTCCTCCAGACAATCTTCTCTATTACCCTGCAGTGAATTTCCCACAATCTAGGAGGTAACAGCCTGCTTGCTTAGAAGTCTTCAAAACTTCCATGTCATGTCACTTTTGTGCAATGTTTAAGTAATTTGTGTCTTGTTAGCTTAAGACCAATTTTAGGAATCTATAATAATAAAAGCATAATATGCTAATTAGACTGGACAGCTGAACGACTTTCCGGACGTCATTCCAGACCTCCTTCCGTACAAAGCCACGGTGGCGGGGGCCGAGGCAGAGAAAGTTAGGGGCGATCAGGAAGGCAGGCAGAATGGTTAGGGGCGATCAGGCAGGCAGGCAGAGGCAGTTAGGGGAGATCAGGCAGGCAGGCAAGTGGTTAGGGGTAGTGAGGCAGGCAGGCAGTCAGACATCCCCCAAGGGGTCCCGGATTGTGAGAGGGTGCAGGCTGGGTTGAGGGACACCTGCGCCCCCTCCCCCCTCTCCCCCCTGCCTCCTTTTGTGATCTGATAAAATTGTGGTGTTGTGTTTATCAAAGAACTTTTGCCCCTATGCTTTTCCCTTTTACATGTTCTTTTGAAAAAAAAATTTTTTTTATTGATTTCAGAGAGGGAGGGAGAAATTGAAACATCAATGATGAGAGAGAATCATTCATTGGCTGCCTCCTACACCTCCCTGCCCCCCCCACCGGGGATCGAGCCCACACCCAGGCATGTGCCCTGACAGGTAATCAAACTGTGACCTCTTGGTTCATGGGTTGACGCTCAAACCCTGAGCCCACAAGTTAGGCCCCTTTTACATGTTCTTTAAAAAAAACCACAGTGATTATAACATGAAAGAATGAATTTAGTTCCTGAGCTAATTTAAAAAATTCTTATTGGAGCTTTTCATTTGTGATTTTATATCTTGTTCTTTTCAACCTGAGGAAGAAAATAACATTTAAAAGATTACATAAAGGTACTGAGTTTACTTATTTTGATATCCTTAAGTACTGGTTTTGTGGGTGTTTTGCTTGAATGAGGACTGTGGAATTAGCTTTTTTTTTTTTAAACTCAAAATTTGGGAGTATTATGCCAAACACATGTTTTAAAATTTTTCTAAAATAAGATTTTATTATAGAGAAATAGAGCAAAATTTCATAGATAATATTTTGTATCATTAAGGAAACATTTAGTATTTTGTTTAGACTTCTCAAAATATATTTTTTTCTCTTACAATGTTCACCGCCCACTGTGATCTACCCCTGAACAATTGTTTGTTTCTGTTTGCAGGCAGCTATCAATGGTGTAATACCCCAGGAAAATGGCATTCTACAAAGGTATGTTATAAGGTGTTTAAAGGTAAGATGGGAATTTAGCAAAGCAAAAAAGAGACATTTGTTAATTTTTTGGTTTCACTTCTTGGTACAGCATTTGACCTTTGGTATATAAGTTCATTTTAATATAGTTACTATTCTTTCAGATATTTTTTATTAGTTATATTTGCTAAAGTCTCAACTTTCAACTATATAATGTTATTTCAGATTGTGTGATATTTTTAAAGGTGGTTTTATTTTATTTTTAAGAAAGCTTTTCTAGATCATCGTCTAATTTGTAAGATGAAGGAACCGAATCCTTTCAACCATTGGTAGTGAGAAAACAATACATGGTTGAATAGTGTCAGAGCATGGTTATCATCTACCTACACAGGCTTTATCTCCAACTTCACTACATTCTTTGTTTTTCTTTCTCTTTGTTTCTAAATTAAGTACATGATAACTTGCCATAATTTCAGTAAGTCCTAAAAATGAAACTTCCCAGAGCACTGAACTTCTTTACCTGAAGAATCCAGCACTGACATGTGGAATGGTCTTCGTGGTTTTGTGTCATTGCCAGAAGATAAAATTGGAAGATGATGCCAAGAGATCTATAATTGTTATAAAATAATTTCTTTAATTACAAATATACTCATAACTTTTCTCTCCTTAAAATTGGAGACTTTCTAGTTTTGAATTAAAAGAGCACTCTATAAAGTCATAGGAGGTAAAACCATTCTCCCATCCAAATGTAGTTTAATTGCTTGACATCCCCTCCTCCCTTTTCTCAATTCAAACTTTGGCTTGAATTTTGGTGGCTGGGATTTCTAAGTCACTGAAGCGTGATCTGCTAAGTGCAGATGAGGCAAACAGAAACAGCAGACTAGAAATGAGGTTGTTTTGGAGAGGAAGAAAAGTGCTATTGCAAAAACATAAAAAATTTCACAAGGAACAGCAAAATGTGCTGTACTTATAGGAAACTGTGTATATTTAGAAAGGAAGCAAAATTCTGTTTGATACCTGTATCACCCTTTGATTAATGGTTTTTAGGTGAAAGCAATGATAAATGGACCTATCCTTTCCCCCTTTTAAAAAACTGTCAGAGTTTCATCCAGAGTAAATATAGCTCATTTCCAAAGCTTGTGCTTAATTTTTTGTTTAATCTTTTTTTTTTTTTTTGGCTTCTAAAACATTTAATCCTAACCTTGTCTAGAAAGCAAACCAGATGATTATAGGAGCCTCCTTCATGATATTTTTTCTTCTTGGTTTAGAAAGTTTTAGACTGCAAAATATGTTCCAGTTTTATTCTTGAGTAAATGTTATTTTGTTTTTTGTGCCAAAATTTTTGCTTGCTAAACCCTTGTGGATTCAGCTGCTGGGTTCTGAGTACATACTGGATATATCTTACATTTAATGGTATTTGCTATGGATGAAAGAACTGTAGAAATTCCCTTATCCCTGGAAACATCCCATCTCTCTTGTTGCCGGTGATACTTTTTGCTTAATATATTTTATAACTAGAGATTTATGAGTGAATTGATTACTATGTAATTGGTTACTGTGATATTTGGGGTATAACTTTCATCAGAGTGGGGTGTTTTTGTTTGCTTGTAAAATGAAAGGAATTAATGATGTCCACAGGAGAAAATCAGTTGTGTCTAGTTACAGTCTTCAATTATTTTCCTTCCTACTAACTTTTCTTCTTCAGCTTTGAAATCACTGTGGATTCGATATAACTGAAAATTATTCTGTATGGCTAATGGAAAATGAAAGAGGGCTTTTTGCACTTACTCATAGGCTTAACACTGAAAGTGGAAGACACAGTGCTAGGAATGGTATATGTTGGCAGTTAAAAGGATATTTGTATTGTATGTTTGATATTTATAATAAAGTTGAGTATAGTCTGTGAATACAAGGGACTCTTAATTTGTCAGTTTATACATTAACAGAGAAAAGAGTTACTAACAAGAGTTTAAACAAACAAACAAAAGAATTATTTTTGGAGGGAGAAGAGCCCAATCCCTCGGCTTTATAAAATTTTTTGAAATCAGATTTTTGTGTGAATTTAAAAGTGGGAATATGGTTTTTAATGTATCCGCAAAGTTTACGGGCAAAAAAACTTTTTTTAAAAAATAATTTTTTATTGATTTCAGAGATCAAGGGGGGGGGGGAGAGCGAGAGAGAGAGAGAGAGAGAGAGAAACATCAATGATGAGAGAGAATCATTGATCAGCTGCCTCCTGTACGCCCCACACTAGGGATCTAGCCCACAACCCCAGTATGTGCCCTGACTGGGAATCGAACTGAGATCTCCTGGTTCATAGGTTGATGCTCAACCACTAAGCCAAGCCGGCTGGGCAACAACATTTTTTTTTATGTTTAACTTACTGTGCTAGGTAATTGACATATTTTTCCTTATTTAATACCTATTAAAAATGTTAAGAGGTAAATGTGTTTGTGTAGCATAGATGAGGAAACTCAGTGTTAGAGGGTTTACATAGACTCATTCAAGGTCACAGGTATAGTAGGTAGTGAAATCTGGATTGTTATCTTTTAAAACCCATTCTCTTTTATATCACTCTGTCCTCTTCAAGGTCAGGAAGCCAGTCATGTCACAACTTCTGTGTTAAGATTTTTTTACCTTGGGTAAAAAAGTTGAAATTTATTACATGTATATAATACCTTTCTCCCACAGCTTTGTTTTTACAGTTATTATTTTAGTTATAAGCAAGTAAAGGCAGATTATTATCCCTCATTTTACAGGTAGAAAGAATAAGGCATGAAGTGACCTGGCCCAGATGATACAGCCTGATGTTGATGGAGTCAGGAATATATAAGCAAGTCTTCTGTCTCACCCTCCAAGGCTTATTTCACTAGACAATATGTTGCTAATAAAACATATTCATAAAGTGTGTAACTTATGCAGTCACACATGTAAATCATTCATTTAGTCAGTCATAAACACCTAGTGAGTACATATATAGCTATTACATCTTGGTATAATATTTTATATATTTAGCATATTGTCCAGAGTCTGTTTAAAAATTATTTTTGGAGATAGTTTGTTGTTAGAAAGAAGTGCTGATGAATAAAAAGTAATTTCTAGAAGAGAGACGATTACATGTTTTCTCAAATTTTATGAGTTAATAGTTTAATTTTACTCATTAATTAAATGGGTGGTACTTATCAGTTCATATTTATTTTATTACCCAGACAGGTGTACTGTATATTAATTTGTCCATTGTTTAATTCATTGAGAAAACCTAGAGAAGACAGGACTTGTTTTCAAACCTTGACCATTATGCTTTCAGAATATATAAATGTCAGTGTTTTCTGATTTAGAAAACATCCTTTTTGGCTGATTAATTTCTATTTACTGTTTTCTCTGGTGCCCATTTAAAATATTTGATTCTTTTCTGAAGACAAGTTTATCTTTTAAACATGTATTTTTTATACCTAGAGATTTTACCATGAGATAGACTTTTAAAAATTGAAATAAACAAGTGCAGAGTTCCTGTTTACTTTGCTGTTGTTCACTGCCTTCCAAGGACCTGTGTGGGTTGTAGAGGAAAGTTGAGTAAGGATAAAAATACTCCTCTAGTTGAAGTTTAGGTCTAAAATAGATTTCTCTATAGATTTTCCCTTACCAATCTGTGTCCTTTTAAAAATTATTTAAAACATTTTAAAATTTATTTATTTATTTAATATATTTTATTGATTTTTTACAGAGAGGAAGGGAGAGAGATAGAGAGTTAGAAACATCGACGATGAGAGAAACATCGATCAGCTGCCTCCTGCACATCTCCTACTGGGGATGTGCCCGCAACCCAGGTACATGCCCTTGACCGGAATCGAACCCGGGACCCTTCAGTCCGCAGGCCGATGCTCTATCCACTGAGCCAAACCGGTTTTGGCTTAAAATTTATTTTAAATTACAGTTTACATTTTAAATTCTTGATTAATTAGAAAAGAATATTGAGAAGGTCAAATTAAAGGATGGTAGTCTTCATCCTATAGTGAAAATCTTAAAAATACTTTTGTTGAGTGAACAATTTTGGATGCCCTTTCACTATTTGGATGTCAGTGAACATTAGTCAAAACTGATAGGTTCATTCATTAACTAATAGTCTCTCTCTTTTTCCTCTCAGTTTTTTATGATTGCTAGTGAAAACTCTAGTTAAATTCATTAACTTTTCCTTGACTCTGAAATGGAGTAATTATAGCCAGTAAGCAAATTTTCTCACATGATAACTTAAAAAACACCTCTTTGTGCTGACAACCACACCCAATAGCCTGCTCTGATTAGAAATGTTAAGTTATTTCCTAAAGTTAGGGTTTGGAAAAGAGGGAAAAAAGCACACTAGGAATTTCAGAGGGAATTTCTTATAGGGAATCAATTACACAGATATGGAGCAGGTTGAAAGAACAAAAGGGGATAACAGTACAATCCCAATATAATGACTGCAGGAAATACCTGGACCACCAGGGCCAGATGGAGGTGGGTTCTGCTGGTCAACAAGGAAGGGAGCCTAGGGCTAGAGTAGACTTGCAGTTACAGCATCCTCTGAGAAGGGTGATAGAGCCAGGACTCTGTGGGTGGGGTCCAAGGCACCCACTCCAGGAGGCCTGCTCCAGGACAGGTCTGCCTGGGAGAGACCCCCGCTGACCACTAACGGTCACTCCTAGTACTGGTGGGAAAAAGAAAACAGATTGGGAGAAGTTGAGGTTAACAGAACTTTGAATTTCAGAGGAAGGGCCCTAGGAATTTGGCCCCAGACATATGAGAAAGAATTCCTCCTTAGCTGATACTTATACATCTGACAGAATGCAACCCCCCCCCCCCCTTTTAAAGTATTGAATGAAGTTAGAAGCTAACACCAGTGGCTGATGCTGGAACAAAATCAGATGCCATTGTTATGGTGCTGTCACTTCTAGTGTGATGCAAACTGTAAGAAGAGAATTGTGTGTGTGTGTGTGTGTGTGTGTGTGTGTGTGTGTGTGTATGTGTGTGTGTATGTGTGTATGTGTGCGCGCGTGCTCTACAGCCCTTGTTTCTGTTACTGGTCATAAAGCCATGGTTGATATTTACCAGTTTCTTCTTCCACTATTTATTCTATATTTCCTCTGCCAGCACCTCAAATACTCAAGATTCTTTACCTGGTGGGACATCTCAAACATTCATTCTTGAAGAATTAGAATCCTTAGTGCTCCTGTCTTTAAAAAATAAAAAGGTTGTAGTTTTTCATAACTCTTATTATTGGACATAACACAGAATATAGTCCATTGTGTAGCAGCAACCTATTTTTTTTCTTGGTAATCAGGACCAGTCATTCCAGCTAGTACTTCCTCCTTTGCTAGTTGAATCAGTAGCATGAAGCCAAGGGACATTCTTAAATTCTAATTCAGTGGGAGAACTGTGAAAACATTACATACCTGGGAACTATGATCTCTGAACCACCTAAGCAAAAGTTTGGTAAGTTATTAGGCATAATAGGAGGAACCAACACCACTTAATTCTCATACTCATGTTTTCTGGCAGCATGAGAAATACCACTGTTTGGTCAATGATGAAAGCATATACCTCATCCTTTTAGGTGGAACACCAAGCTTTGAGGGTGTTGTTTCCCAACCTGTGCCATAACTCTTTAGCAGGTCATTCCACTGTTCTATCAAGCTAGTTACTTCTGGTATATGCAAGTGATACCAGTGCTACACTTCTTTTGCTGTGAAATGAATTCCGGTTAGAGCCAGTGTTGTGTTGGAAGCCAGAGAGCAATAAGGCATTTTCTAAATGCATGATTGGTGGTGCTGGCAGAAGCATTGCTGCCAAGGAAGTTAATTTTATATCCAGAAACTCTTTTTAAGTGAGAACAGATTGCCTCCTCCACGCTAGAAATGATCCATTACCAGATTCCCTAGAAATGGTTCCATATTGCTCTTTTTGCTTGCATTTTGGGCAGTAGTTTCTCTAGCCAGATTCAGACTTAGTGATGGGGAGTTGATGTTATATCTGTGCCTAACCTCCATTTCTGTTAGCATGGAACATTGTATATAAATGTGCTGAGCAGACCTGGGATAGTAAGGGGGAAAAGCTGACTGACATCAACAGAACAATGTCATCTTATCCGTATTGAGAGCCCCTTTTTCAATGGATAGCTTATAAACATTCACCTTCAAAACATAGATTAACCTTTTGTGTCCATTCTAAAAGATCCATTTTCATATTTCTTTTCTAGACTTTCCTTTTATTCTATTCAAGTCCTGATCAGCTGGCCAACTCATTACCTATCAATGTGGATATGTGCCTCAGGATCTTTTTCCTTCTAAATGAAATGTTCAACCTGTGGCACTTGGAGGCTTTTCTTTCACTACTCTCTTTGATTGGTGCTGTAATGCTTTAGCAGCCTATTTTTTCCAACCATTTTTCCCGTTCTCCTTCCAAATATTTTTTTCTCAGTTAACTTAGTTATTATTCGATGGGAAGTGCAGGGTACAACAACCAGTCTTTTACCCTGACATGCTTTTGACCATTGAACCTCTGAGACTTCACCAGGTGGCAGGTCCCTACATTTTTGTACTTTATACTTTTGTTCTTCAGGACTAATCTACAGGTGATCAAGATCTCTCCAGACTAGATTATTGAGACAAAGAGCAGGAGAGTTAGCATAATCTTCAAGAAAAGTCAGTGAAGATATATTGATTTTTATCCTGCTAGGTGAAGCAAAATGCTTGTCATGATGCTTGCAAGTTTTATGGAGAAAAACAAAGTATATGCAAGATCATTTACTTCCTGTTGTCCCTCTCTGTGTAATAACCCTATCTCCATGGATTTTTGGAAGCCAATATGGGATGTCTGTCAGTTACTGAGTGTATCTTTTTCAATTATACATTCAGGCTCTAAGGGAAAAACTACAGGGTAGGTTGACAGATTGAACCCATTCTGGGTGGATTTGGGCCCAAATTTCATTTAGCACCATAAACTTCAATTTATATCCCCAGGAATTAGAATCAACTTAGAGTTAGCATCTTGTAATTCCCTAAAGATCTAGATATTTTTCTTTTATCTGGACACAGACACCCTAGTAAATGGCTGTAGATCTCTGAGGGAAAGTCTTAGAGGAAAATTATAATACATACATGTGGCTCTGTTGCATTGTCTTTGGGGGCACCTGGGACTTTATGTCTGAACTAACTTGCATTTGGAAACTGCAAGTGACTATAACTTTCCATTGTGGTTAGGGAAGTTAGGATTTAGAAAGTCAGATCTAGGGTTTCTGTATATAGATCAAGTAATAATTTAGTAGACTGATTTTTAATTTTGTTCCTTAGAAATGCTATTTCATTTGAGCACTACTAAAGATCTCTGCAGGTTAAACTCTATGATAGTCTCTTTTTGTCCATGCTGTCCATTAACTAATTGCTTCCACCTCTTTCTTTTTCTTTTTTTTAAATATGTTTTAATTGATTTTTTACAGAGAGGAAGGGAGAGGGACAGAGAGTTAGAAACATCGATGAGAGAGAAACATCTATCAGCTGCCTCCTGTACACCTCCCACTGGGGATGTGCCTGCAACCAAGGTACATGCCCTTGACTGGAATCGAACCTGGGACCTTTCAGTCCACAGGCTGACACTCTATCCACTGAGCCAAACCGGTTAGGGCTTCCACCTCTTTCTTATTAAATTCTGCCATTTGATTTCTGCACTCTGAGATCACGCTCACTAGGGAGTTTTTCAGTGGTGCCATGTCATTCCCAACCCAGAGAAGACAGCCACTACAGAGTTTTTCAATAATGCAGATTCCCTTACTAATGTATTTCTCAATACTTTACTGCAGTGTCCTCTGGGATCTCATGGACAGTGTGGTAGAGGATGTGTCTATAAACAGGTTGTACATGATAAATCTACTTGAGCATTTGCATTTTTTTAAGCATCTGGATTTTTTCTACATTTTGCCAGGCAAGTTTGGGCATTCATCCTTATTCAATGGAGACTCCTTTGGGACTTAAGTTTTACTCAGTGAACAAGCAAACTATTAGAGGTACTTGAAGTTGCTTAAGCAAACATGTTATTTGGCCCTATCCAAACCTTATGATCAGACTCACTTCAAATTCATTTTCATACCTAATCCCTAGGTTTTTGTGGATGTAATTTATGAAAAATCTTATAATTATTTTTGGATATAAGCTTTCTTCTCTCAGTTAAGACATTGTACTTGTTTTCTTGGAGCATGCCTAGATCTGATTTTGGAGGCAATAAGGAATGGTGGGGGTGGGTTTTGAGAGTAGGTATCCATTTCAAGGCAAGTGTTGCAGGTAAGGGTATTGACAGTTTTCAGTCAAGAGGTGGGCTAACCTTTTCAGTCATGGGAGGAGGAGCTGTTTCTTCTTACAAAAGAAATTCAGAGAGACTCCAGGGATTCAATATTCTAACCATTCGAGTGCACTCAGGTATCCCCATTTCACATCTTAGGGTCCCACTCCTCCTTCCAAAACAGTGCCTTAACTTTTACAAAAGAGACTTACAAATTGTATATTCAACTTTCATTGTAATTATGCAAGCTGCAAAATTAAAATTTTTTTTAGTTCTCAGCAGGATCATACATGTGATTACAGAAATAAGAAACTTTTTTGTTTGTTTTGTTAATCCTCACCTGGTGATATTTTTCCATTGATTTTAGACGGTGGAAGAGGCAGGGAGAGACACTGAGAGAGAAACATCAATGTGAGAGAGACACATTGATTGGTTGCCCTTCCACATGGGCCCCAACCCTGATTGGGGTGGGACTGACCCTGCCACCAGAATCAAACCTGGGACCCTTCCACTGAGCCAAACTGGCTAGGGCAGAAACTTTTTAAAGGGCCACTTCAGAAGCTCTGTAACTTTCCTATCATGACTTGAAGTGAAAGTTAAAACCCCTAAATATGCCATTTTCTCCTGTAGGCTCTCCATTAGAGTCAGAAGCAGCCAGCCCACAATCCTTGTTGTCATTATTAACACCATAATGGTCAAGTCAAATCATTATTTGTTCCCCTTAGGCACTTGTTTCAAAGGCATGTGACCATAATTAACTATAAGTGATAGTTTAATTAATTATTGTGCCTGTTAATGGTATCCCATTGTCCATTGGTAAGGTGCTCAGCAGTGCATTGAAGGTCAAGGACCTGAATCCTATGTTTCCTGGGACATCTCCATTAGCAAGAAAATGAAACCACACTAGGGTATTTCAACAGAAGGATTTTAATGAAGTATTGGTGAAATAGGCACAGAAGACTAAAAGAGCAATAAAAGTAAAACTGAAGTAACATGGATATAATAAGTGCTTCAGAAGTTACCAGCTTAGATCTGGGGACGACGGGATTAACAGAATTTTGAAGCTCAGAGGAAGTCCTTGGTGCTGAGGATTTGACCTCTGCAGTGCATACTGCCCAGCTACTATTGGTATCTCTGAGGAGATGTCAAGAAGTTGGTTATAAGAGTGCTGAAGAAAAGCAGGAGATGAAGCTGAGGGTTAAACAGATTGAAATGCATGCAACAGGAAGAAGGAAGTTGTTCCCCCCCTCTTCCTAATTGCTAATCTTTATTTAGAGTTCCCTATTGGCAGAATCAGTCAGGAAACAAGTTGCCAAAGGGAAATATAGGGTGGGGCAAAAGTAGCTTTATAGTTATTTATATGGAAAAGAATACAATCCTATGTAATAAAAGGCTAATATGCAAATGGACTGAACGGTGGAACGACTGGTCACTATGATGTGCACTGACCACCAGGGGGCAGATGCTCAACGCAGAAGCTGCCCGCTGTTGGTCAGTGTGCTCCCACAGGGGGAGCACCGCTCAGCCAGAAGCTGGGCTCACAGCTGGCCAGTGCAGCTGCGGTGGCGGGAGTCTCTCCCGCCTCTGCTGCAGTCAGACATCCTCCGAGGGCTCCTGGACTGCAAGAGGGTGCAGGACGGACTGAGGGACCCTCTCCTCCCACTCCAGTGCACAAATTTTGGCACTGGGCCTCTAGTAGTTAATAAATAATAGTACAAGAATAAACTGTGTTTTGCGTACTCACAATGGTAAACCTACTTTTGCTCCACCCTGTATATAATTTTGCAGAATCCTATATCCAGCATCACAGAATAGACTATAGAATGGTGAATTTGGAGTTAAGAAACAAGTCAATGACAGCCTACTAACTTTAGCTGTTTTTTTTGATTTCTGAGAAGTTGTGACAAAGTTTAGAGATGTGAAGTATCATCATTGCACAGATTTTAGTTAGGTATTTAGGAGCTCATTTTGGATTCCAACAGTGACATTCTTTCTTGCTTTGGACATTTTCTCTGTTTCCATATCTTTCTTCCAAGGTTACTTTCCTTGAATCTAACCACTGGGAGAAAGGGTAGATTTTTGTCTGTGGATCAATGATTGCTAGAGTATCTGAATCTGGTGAGATCTAAGCTAGTCACTTTCAGACTTTTTGGACTGTGACCTACAGTGAGGAATACTTGGAATCTAAAATACACATGTGCAAATATGTACCAGAATAAAAAGTTTGATGAACAATATTTGGTCCTAAGTATTAAGTGACACATCCTTATAATTTCTATTGTATTGTATTGTATTGTATTGTATTGTATTGTATTGTATTGTATTGTATTCTATTCTATTCTATTCTATTCTATTCTATTCTATTCTATTCTATTCTATTCTATAGAGACATATCACCATTCACTAAATCAGTTATGTAATATATAATTTGGTAAACACTGATTAAAGCAATATTGTGAATAAACGTAAATATTTTCTCCTGCTCAATTGTCTGAACAGTGCTTAACTTGGCATGTTTTGGTCATTCTTTTTGTTGTTTCTATTCTGGTTTCCAGCTTATTGCTTTTCCTTAAATTCTGGGTGAGAAGAAAAATGTTTTAGACTGAGCTTGTAGTTCTGGTTGTGATAATGATGTTTCAGTGGAAGTGATACATATGTTCCCTTCATTTCTACTTTTCCCAGTGAGAACAAAAAAGTGACAGTATATGATAAATTAACTCAGAGAAAAACCAAATTCTTTGATTGTTATTCCTCATTAGTTTGTCAAATATTTGAGTACCTTCTATATATAAAATCTTGAGCACAGGGCAAAGGATACAATACCAATGTCAGCTTCACCCTTGTGGAGCTTACATTCTAGTGGGGATTTAAATGTCAAATGATTAATTATACAACTAAATACATAGTTATTGATAGTGGTGAGGAATTTGAACTAGCCTGATGCCGGGGTCCAACCCCAGCAGGTCCAGGGGTTCCCAAAGGCGTAGACGGAGTCGGCGAAGAAGGAATGACACGGAGACAGCGTTCAGTTGATCAGCAGCCTAGCCAGGACCTCTAGCCCGGATCTCCAGCCAAGTTCTGGTCTGGATCTCCAGAGAGGTTCTGCTTCGGGTCTCCAGCCAGGTTCTGTGGCCATGTTCCCTCGCTAGGTTCTCCAGCCAGGTTCTGTCCAGGTTCTCCAGCCAGGTTCAGTCACCAGGTTCTAGTCAGGTTCTCTTGCCAATTTCTGTAGTCAGGTTCAGTCCAGGATCTTTTGCCATGTTCTCTCCAGCGAAGTTCTTCTGTCTGTAGGTTCTGTGTAGGTTCTGTCTTCTTGGCTCTCTTCTAAGTTCTGTCTTCTAAGTTCTGTCTCTCGCTGTCTTGTTACATCTGTATTTATACCAGTTGATTCAATCCTATCAATCTCTATTACAAAGGTTAGGGCGTTTCTTATCTCCATTCCAGGGAGTAAAGATTATGTAGCTTAAGCATGATTGTTCGTAGTTAAAGTGATTAATTACCCACCTGGCACTTAGTTGAGGGGTTTTATTCCCTCCCTAACTTCAGGGGAAAATCCCTACCTGGGGAAACAACCTTTCTTAGAGACCTTGGTTAAAACACATAGTGCCAAGAAGGTGAGCAAACATTTTAAGAACAGTATGCCATATATGCCAGGTCCCTTGAAACAGCAAGGATGGACCGGCTCCCGGCAGCCTGAGATAGTAAAATATGTTCCGAATTGATAAACATTCAGTCTGAGATATGAAGGTTAAATACAATTAGCTAGAAAAAACATGGAATTTGGGGATGGGATCGGATGGGATGGGATGGGATGGGAAGGAAAGAATAATCTGTATTTGCCAATGAAACACAATCAAGGTGAGACAGAAGAAATGAAAGGCTGTTGTAGCTAGTAGCGTAGAGAGATGGAGGTAGTATAGCAGAAGATAAGACTGGGAAGGTAGATAGGTTCAGATTATACAGGACCTTGTATGCCACTTTAATTATTTAAGTGAAGCACAGAGGGAGTATGAAAGGACTAGTTAGATGTGGGAGTTGAGAGAGAAGAAAGGGTCAAAGTAATGTCAGAGGTTTCTGGCTTGGGAAGCTGATATGAGTAATATTGGAGAAGGATCATTAATGAGTTACAACTTTGGATAATACTGAGTTTGAGATTTTACTAGGTACCAGGCATTGTGCTAAGCTCTCACGCACATTATCTGATTTAATCCTTACAAATATAATACTTTTCTTAGAACCAGGATTTTATTTTTATTTTTCAACAAGGGAAATACTGGAACATATTTAAATGTTTTTGAGAAGAATCCAAGATAAGGAGATGTTGGAGATACTGGAAAGGAAGGGATAATAATCCATAATGTTAAGCTAATGAGAAGATGGTTTCAGATTTTGCATAGATAGAACAATGTCTTCTCTATTTAAAAGAAGAGAGAAAGAGTGTGCATATGTGGGTTAGTTTATAGATTTGATTTTAAAAAGTTTAAGGGAATTTTCTCTTTATGGCATTTGTTTTCTCTGCAAAGTAGGAAAAAATAACTTTTATGACTGAGGAGTGAGATGGGGAGAATGGAGGGTTAAGGAAGGTGAAGTTTTGAAATAGTTTTTGTGAAAAGTAGAGTTAATCAAATAATGATTATTTGAGAGTAAAGATACTGTTCTTAATTCAGAGTTTAAAATAATGTTTTACCAACATCATAACAACATAAGGCAAAAATCTAATTGCAAATGCTATGTATGATACTGCTGATAGACAGAAAAACGAGGATGGGACAGAGAATAATGGTAGTCTTCAGTCATTTGGAAAGATTTTGTGGAGGAAGTAGAACTTAAGATTAGGTGTGGATGTATAGGTAGGTAAATTTGATAGGAAGAACAGAAAACAAGTATGGAGCAGGTTCTTAGTGATAATTCGTAATGATTTGGTTGATGATAATCCTTTTTTTAATGTTAATATTTCAGTGACTATGGAAGTGAAACTATATCAGGACCTGCATTTGACCCAGCAAGTCACCCAGCTCCAGCTCCTGCTCCCTCTTCCTCCTCGGCATTTCGACCTGTAATGCCATCTAGGCAAATTGTAGAAAGACAACCTCGGATGCTGGACTTCAGGGTTGAATACAGAGACAGAAATGTTGATGTGGTACTTGAAGACAGCTGTACTGTTGGTAAGGTTTTCCCTATCACAGAGCCTTCATAAGTTAATAGTACAGTAGGTAAACATTCAGTTTATATATTTTTTCTTTTGGGTTGACTGCCAACAAGGAGAACAAAAAGCGAATGGGATGGGATGGGAAGGGAAGAATAGTCTGTGTTTGCCAATGAAACACAATCATTTTTCTCATACAGATTATTGTGCTCTGTTTTTAAATACTGTGTTGAGGTTGAGGTAAATTTGAGAATAAATTTTTTGTTCCACATATATGATGCTGTTTTAACACAGGTGCAAATCAAACATCTAGGAGCTTAAGAAATGCCATAATTATTAGGTACAATGAATATAGGACTTTATAGCTGAAGTTCACTTTACTTTTCATACTATGAGAGAAGAAATGACATATTTTTATCACTCCTTTTCTCTGCCAGCTGGATAAATACTTCAGTACTATTCTTTCAAAGGAAACTCAGAGTGTATGCCTGCCATCTGTAGAGAAGCTATGTTTTTTTTTTTTTTTTAAATATATTTTATTGATTTTTTTACAGAGAGGAAAGGAGAGAGACAGAGAGTTAGAAACATCGATGAGAGAGAAACATTGATCAGCTGCCTCCTGCACACCTCCTACTGGGGATGTGCCCGCAACCCAGGTACATGCCCTTGACCGGAATCGAACCTGGGACCTTTCAGTCCGCAGGCCGACGCTCTATCCACTGAGCCAAACCGGTTTCGGCTGTAGAGAAGCTATGTTGAACTCATGTTTAGTTTAGATTATTTGAAATATATTCATTGTAGAACCAGAATGTTATATTAATTTCTATTTTAATATAGTTTTGCCTTAAATCTAAATACCAGATATTTCTGAAATTTTGTGTTTGTTCCTTTTTGAAGAGATTCTTTCCTAATTTTATTAATTTATTACAGAGAAAAGCAAGGCTGTTAAAAGTATGATCATTCCCAAACATGAATCAGATTGTTATCCTTTACTTAAAGCCATTTAGAAACTTTCCATTGTTTTTAAAAATTCAAATCTTTTAACAGGGCTGTAAGTCCCTGCTACATTTCTAGTTTTCACTGTTATCACTCTCTTTATAGCTCACTATGTCTAAGTTGTAATGGACTCACTCAGTTTTTTTTAATAGGTTCAGGACCTATGTACTTGTTCCTTCTTCTGCCTAAATTCCTCTCCTAGTCCAGCCATTTCTCCCCATGCCCATCCCTGTGCCCTCAATTATTCTCTTATACATTCTGTTAAAAAATTGTGGTTAAAGCCCTAACCGGTTTGGCTCAGTGGATACAGCGTTGGCCTGCGGACTCAAGGGTCCCAGGTTCGATTCAGGTTGAGGGCATGTACCTTGGTTGCAGGCACATCCCTAGTGGGGAGTGTGCAGGAGGCAGCTGATCGGTGTTTCTCTCTCATCAATGTTTCTAACTCTCTATCACTCTCCCTCTCTGTAAAAAAAATCAATAAAATATATTTTAAAAAAATTGTGGTAAAAAAACCCCCACATAACATGAGATTTAAGTTCTTAACAACATTTTAAGTGTGCAGGATAGTTTTGTGAACTATATACACATTGTTGTACAGCAGATCTGTAGAACTTTGTATAACTGAAACATTGTATACACTGAACAACAACTTTCCATTTTCCTCTTTGGCCAGCCTTTGGCAGTGGTCATTCTACATTCTGTTTCTATATGTTTGATCACTTTAACTGCCTCATATAAATGAAATCATACAGTATTTGTCCTTCTATATCTGGCTTATTTCACTTAGTATGATATCCTCAAGGTTTATTTGTATTGTAGTATATTATGGGATTTCCTCCTTTTTTAAAGGCTGAATGATAGTCCATTGTATGTATATGTCACATTTTCTTCATTCATTCATCTGTTGATGCACAGGTTATTTCCACCTCTTGGCTATTGTGAATAATTCTGTAGTGAACATGTAATTGCATATCTCTTTTAAGACCCCTCTTTCTATTATTTTGGATAAATTCCCAGAATTGGAATTGCTGGATCATGTTAGTTCTATTTTTAATTTTTAAAAGAACTTCTGTACTCTTTTTCCATAGTAGCTGCTTCATTTTGCATTCCCACCAATAGCGCCCAGGCATTCCAACTTTTCATCCTTGCAAACACTGCTGTTTTTTTGGTTTTTAGTTTTTAATTGTTGTTGTTTTGTTTTTAAATATAATGGCCATCTTATGAGGTAGAAGATGATATCTCATTTTGGTTTTGGTTTGGATTTTCATGATAATTGGTAATGTTGAGCATTTTTTCACATACCTGTTGGTCATTTGTATGTCTTCCTTGGAGAAATGTCTGTTCAGGTCCCTTGCCCATTTTTAAATTGGGCTGTTTACTTTTTTGCTATTGAACTGTAGGACTTCTTTATGTATTTTGGATATTAACTTCTGTCACATATATGGTTTGCAATTTTTTTCTCCTGTTCTGAATGTTGGCTTTTCACTCTGTTGACTATTTCCTTTGCTTTTTGGTAAGAAGATTTTTGGTAATCTCACTTAGTATGATACCTTTGTTGTCTATGCTTCTGATGTCATATCCAGTAAGTCATTCCCAAGACCAGTGCTGTAGAGTTTTTTTCTGGGAATTGTACGGTTTCAGAGCATACATTTTAGTATTTAATTTGAGTTAATTTTTGTGTATAGTATAAGGTAAAGGTCCAACCTTATTCTTTTGCGTGTAGATACCCAGTTTTCCCTGCATGATTTATTAAGAGACTATCTTTTCCCCATTGTGTAGACTTGTCTGTATTTTACATAATTTCCCTATAATGATCTTTCTAGACTATAAATCTTCCTATATATCTTTCAGTGATTTCCCTGTTTCCTATATTCTATTTCATTTGTCCTTTCCTGTTTTAGTTTTTTTTAGAAAAGTAATAGTCATCTTTGATTATCTCATGTAAATTTTTCCTCTTATGGAGCCTTTCTTGACTTCCATGGACATAGTTTAGTTGGTTTGTCTCCTATGATTCCATAAAAAGTAATAGAGACTTTTAAAATGGATTTTAAAATATCTTACTCTTTCTTTATGTTTCAGGTTTCTCTTTTTAAAGACCAGGTCTTATTCTACAAATTCTCTCTCTAAGCACAGTGTTTGGCACTAAGCAGTACCTGTTGAGAAATTAAATGGCTCAATAAATGAGTATATGTATATATTTATATGTACATTAATTCATCTGCCATAGGAAATTTAAAAAATATTATAGTTTTTGTGACCTGTAATATAATTTTAGTTTATAGATATAGTTCATCTTACTGTTATTTAAAGAACTGGATAAATACTAATTTTTCTGTTTATTATGTGTCAGTGTAAAAATGCAAAAAGATGCTATAAAGAAAATGCAGTTTTCTATGTTATTGGAAAGACTAGGAAAAGACTAAGTATAAAAGCAAGCCTAAAGACAGCCACGAACTTTATATCAGAGTGACACCTAGTGGCAATTGTATTGGTCTGTTAATGTTTTTAGTGTTCTGTTGTTGCTGCAGTTTCATTTTATTATAATATCCTTCTATTTAAAAAAAAATCTTGAATAAATTAAAAACATTTTTTTAAATTATTGGTTTTTCTATGAAATTACTATCTTGTGTGAAGTAGTGTGATATTGAGGGTAGGAATTATTGTGTATTACAACTATAAGATCTAGCAGTGAATTGGATTTAACCTAACAAACAAGTATTTGTCCAATAAAGTTAGTTGAATCAGTGCTGTCAGCAAATTTTGGCTGGGCTCACTCAGCATAGCCTTAGTTTCATTTCTGGAATACAGCAGAAAAATAGGTCTGTTATTAGTTGAACCATTTGCCTTATTTTTTTTGTCCTTTCTGTTTTTAATCTAATTTCTGAAAACTACCTTTATTATATTGGATACATTTTAGTTTAAAACAGTGGTTCTCAACCTTCCTAATGCCGCAACCCTTTAATACAGTTCCTCATGTTGTGGTGACCCCCAATTTCATTGTTACAAATTGAACTTAATTAAAGCATAGTGATTAATCACAAAACAATATGTGATTATATATGTGTTTTCCAATGGTCTTAGGCGATCCCTGTGAAAGGGTCATTCGACCCCCAAAGGGGTCGCGACCCACAGGTTGAGAACCACTGGTTTAAAAGAATCATATCGAGTGTGGAAATAGTTAAGACATTTAATTTAGCAAGTGCATTTTGAGCTTGAAAAAATAGTTCAGGATATTTCAAACGAATTTTTGTCTTGAATCTGTAAACTTAGTTTCTGTTTTTTTTTTGTTTTTTGTTTTTTAAAGGGGAGAATGATGATTGTTATTTTTATTTTAATATATTTTATTGAGAGGGATAGAGAGTTAGAAACATCGATGAGAGAGAAACATCGATCAGCTGCCTCCTGCACACTTCCTACTGGGAATGTGCCTGCAACCAAGGTATATGCCCTTGACCGGAATCGAACCTGGGACCCTTGAGTCCACAGGCTGACGCTCTCTCCACTGTGCCAAACTGGTTAGAGCTATACTCTGTAACTTAGATTAACTGTAATTTTTAACACATGCCTTAAACCTTCTGTGCCTTAGCAACTCTTTATGAGTCGTAAGCAAAATATAAGAGATTGGTTTTTGCTATCAGTACATGTGAAAAGAAGGAAAGAGCAAGAATCTTATTCTGCCTTGTACAGATGTTGGGAGTATGAAAAGATAATCATAGCTTGTATTTTTGGGGAGGAAAGACAGCAAATGTGCATTAGTGACATTGTTCTTTGGTTCATTTATAAGTGTCTATTGACTCTGCCAACAATTATGTACTCCCCAGATTATATTTAAAATCATTAAAAAATCTAAATAAGCATCATCTCAAACTGTGGTCTTAATGGGTATAGTTTATTTTTATTTATATATTAGAAATGTTTTTTTACTCTAGCTTTACATTTTAAAATATGTACTTTGAGTAAAACTTTTTTAAAATAGAGAAGTATAGAAAGAGCAATGAGTATTTTGCCCTTTTCTCATTCTTAATTCCCTATTATCAATTTTATTTATAGTTTAATATTGCTGTTTTATAGAAGGCCTTTAAAGTTAATGTTCTTTCAACTACTTTTATCTCTCATGTCACCTTTGTTGTCTAATATTTAAAGCAAGGCAGTGAAGATCAGAACCTTGATTTATGTTTTTTGACATCTATACTTCCTGCCATTCATCTTTAGACTCTTCTTTCTTTAATACTTCCCTATAATTTTTGATTCTTTCTTTGAAATGTTCTAAAATAGTTTTTTAAAAGAACATATATAGTAATGGCTATAATAGTAAATAACACAAGATCTCATATTTAGCAGCACTGCTGAAAATAAGGAAGTAAATTCCAAAGACTTTTGAAAAAAATCAGATAGGTCATTTTATTATAAATATTTGTTTATTATTTTGGCGTTAAAATTATGCTGAGTTCTTGGAGTATACATAAATAAGATAGTCCTTATCTCAGAGGAATCTATGGTCTATATTTGGATAGGAAGTGGGAAGAATACATGGAAATAAAGGGCATTTATCTGTTCATTCACTCATTCATTCACACATATATACTCATATTGCCCCTATACAGCAATGACTATGCTCACTGTTCCTATACAGCTCTCAGTTTCTATGAGACAGACATTATTATCCCTGTTTCAAAGATGAATACACAGAATTTCTGAACCACAAAATCAGCCTTAAACTGAGTCTAGAACTCATAATCTTTCCAATGAAACAATTTCTATTATGGAAGTACACACAAGGTGCTATGAGGATATTGAAAAAGAAGTAATTCAATTTTAGCTGGTGTTTTGAGGGTATGGGAAGGGAATAATTAGAGTTGTGGGGGTGCTCTGGAAAAATTTCAGAAAAGGACTAAGCTATGAAAGAAATATAAGTTAAAATATGTCATGTGGACAAAGTGAGGGGAAGTTTATTCTAGGTAAGGAAAAGCACAGAGAAAGGAATGATAATGGTGTGTCTGGAGGATTGATGGGGAATATGCAGCATTGAACATATATTTGAGGTTATACTTTTCATTTAGTTCAAAGTTAACTTAAATAGAATCTCCTTTTTCGCTAGAGACAGATTCATGCCTCCCTTCCCTCCTCTTACTCTGCCTCAGTCCCTGCCTCTGCCCTTTTATACTCATTGACATACTTATTTTCACATTGCCTTGAGATAGCCAGAACCTTTATCCCCATTTTCTAGATGTGAAAATTGACACAAGAGAATCAATGACTTCTTGGTTCATGGAGATTAATGGGTTTGGAGGGATTTGTAAAACCTACTAGTCTAGGAGGAGGGTCAAGATGGCAATATAGGTAAATGCGACACTTGCTTCCTCCCACAACCACATCAAAATTACAATGAAAATACAGAACAATCATCATCAGAACCTCCTGAAATCTATCTGAATGGAAGCCCTACAACTAGTGAATTAAGGAAGAAGCCACATTGAGACTTTAGGAGGGGCAAAGGCATGGAATGGGTTAGTCTGAAATCTCTGGTGTGTTTTTCATCAACAGGGATAGCTTAGTAGTCCCCTGCCCTGGTGACTTCCTGAAACCCTGTCTGACCCAATTTGCAGTCATACCCAACCTGTTTGCTGTGGCTTTTCCATATGAATGCCCTGTCCTGGCTCAGGCTTCAGACTTTCCTAAAATCTCCCAAAAAAGCAGCAATTGGCTCCATACCTCTCCATAAGTGGCCCCAGGCCTGGCACTAGCAGCAGCTTCACAAGATTCACAGCTTGGCTTCTCCTAGGCACCTCCAAGCCCATCACAAGTAGGAGCCATCTGCAAATTGGTCTGTAGCTCATGCCTGATGGCCCCAGGCAGGGCACAGGCAGTAGCTGACTTTACACCTCCCATAAGGCTCCAGAGCCAGTGCACCCGGAGGTCAGCTTCAGACCATGTCAATTTACAACCCTAGCACATCCATGAGTAACACACTCAAGGGGTGTTGAGTGTTTCCTTCCCACGTCCTGCGTGGGTCAGGGTTCAGGAACTGGAAGCAGAGCCGCACACAAATGAAAATGAAAAGAGAAGAGATAATTTGGAAATATTGAGGGGCCAGGCGGGCAAGCCCAACTCAAGGGGAAGGACTTCCTCCCGTGCTCAGACCTCACCAAGCTTTTATTGATCTGGGATGCACCCATAGCTTAGCTCTTAGGCAGGTGACCCCTAGCAACAGGCGGACTAGCCCATCAGCAAGGATTTACATAATAATAAATGGGGGAGTAGTTTCAGCTACCACTGTCTGGACAAACAGAGGTGGCGCCTAGCTCAGACCTTTGCTAGGGCTTCAAAGGCACCCAGCCTTCGGGGGGTTCTCTGTCTATGCTTATCAGATAGTGAAGGCAGTAAACAGTTTCCCACATCTCCCCCTTATTTTTTCCTTAAGAATCTTGTATCTGCAGACCAGAAATAAACATATAAGAACAAGTCCCAATTTCAATGTCCAACAGTTCTGAGTCCAAGTTTCAATGTCCGACAGTTCATGTGTACATGCCAGCAATGAAATGCTGGTTCTGGATGGTGGACAAACGCAGGTCTGGTCCTCTCTGGTTTGTTCCTGGGCACTCTGCAGCTACGTACAGCTGCTGACTGCTAGCATGGCAAGGCGTCTTCACCATCTTTATCTCTGAACTGTCTCTTCCTGTCTTTGTGGCTGGAGCAATCTGGTCAGTTTCTCTCCGGTATCCCTTGTTGCAGGAATCCACATGGTCTTGGAGTTGTTTTCTGAAAATATATAAACGTATTCTCGACCAAAGGTTAATAAAGGAAATTTTACTTGGGGAATCCTTTTTATATTTGCCCAAATGATTTTCCTTTGGCTTATTTTGACACCACATATGTTTTTCATGGGTGTCTTGCTGTTAGCATTACAAATGAAGAAAAAAATTTTTTTTCTAGATTTAATTTAGTTACAGGATATTTTTTTTTACATGGCATTTTCCCACTATCCCCCCTTTTTGATTTAATTATTAGAAGGCTTTTGGAAAATTTATAATGCAGTCTAGATTACTATAAATTTTTTTTTTTGCACAAAAATATGACTGCTTTAGGTTCATTGCATGTTAAGCAATTTTACCATGAAATGAAAATTTTGGTTAATACTTTTTGAGTAATTTCTTATTTCAAATTAGCCAAATTTAATTAATTTGAAAACTTGACAACCATTTTACTGTTAAATTTAATACTCTAACAATAATCTTAATTTACACTGTAAATATTAATGGAAAGGATTATTTTACATCCTTGAAGAGGTCTGAGCATTCCTGTTGTTAGGCTAGATTTAGACATAGGGTCTGTTAGCCAAGCCTCCATCTATCTGGTTACTGATAGACCAAGTATCTGCAGATATGTTTATTTCTGGTCTGCAGATATGTTTATTTCTGGTCAGCTGGACCAAGTCTCTTTTGTTATTTGGTTCTTGATCTGGGCTGGGCATGGGAAGCACAGCAGCCATGAGGGCAGGAGACCTCCCTCAGAAGGGGTGAGTGTTCAAGCCCCTGCACAATTGGGGGGGTGAGGATCTGTGCCCCACCTCTGTTGAACCCCAAGTTTTGTCCTACTGGCCCCAGCTGTGCCTGTCTTAGGTTGCCCCTCCCTGAGGGGTCTTACCCGTCACTGACTACCAGCCATCCTCTGGGCCAAGTAGGGTGATGTGAGGTTCCGTTCTGTCTCCTTGGTAGCCTATGCCCCCGTGGCCTCCATGCCCAGCAACTGCCTTTGGATCCCCTCGCCTGCTGGCGGGGCCCCGGCATTGATCATGGGGAACCCAGGTTTCTTCTCCAGAGAGGGCCCAGCTTATGCCATTGGGCAAGAGACAGATCCATGGTACCAGCCATCATGATCTCAGCTTGAATGGAGAACTTAGGTAACAGCGGTAGGCAATTGGATTGTGAGAAGAGGGACCCTCTTGGCAAAAAGGGCAAGAGAGGTCAATACAGAATGCTTAAGTGCCTTCCCAGGGGGCCCTCCACACAGTGGAAGGGAATAAATCCTTTCATGTCCTTAAAACATTCAAAGAATTTGTAAGTTTGTTTGGGATAAATGCACAATACACTGTTGTAAAGCATCAAAAATTATTAATGAAATTTGTAGAATAATACCATGTAAGAATATTCTTTGCTTTAGGTCATGACAACTTAATTTTAAACTGGCTGTCTCAAGGTTTGGAATGAGGAACCTAGTTTGCAAAAAAAAAAAAAGCAATTTACAGAAGCAGAGACAGCATGCTATCCAAATTACAGTGTTGGGTAAACACATTATCTAGAGTCCTTGGGTAACCTGGTTAAACTTAGGCATGTTATCTAAATTACAGTTTTGGGTCTCCAGAACACTGAGTTGACACGCTAACTGGAGCCCTCTGACCTTGGAACAGCTGTGCTGTCCTTCTCAGGAAAAGGAAAAATGTGCCTTCTAAAACATGTGAAACTTAGTTTTTACCTGAATTAATTGTTACCATACTTCACTTTACCATGCCCCAGGTGGTCTCTGGGCTGTTGGTTGTCTGGTTTTTCTTCTGCCTGCTGGATTACACTTGGAGAACTTTAACTTAAAAAAGAAAAATCTCTCTCTTTTACACCAAGTAACCTACAGGGTTATTTCTTGGATGTTGACTGATAGTGCCGCAAGGCCATGTATTTCAAGTCAAAGTCATTAAACATTTATGGTGACTGTACTTATTTTCAGATTTGTTATTTTAACAGCAAATCATTAGATTATCCTGTAAATATTAGTGCAAGATATTTCAAAATATTAAAATTTCCCCTTTTTATTAAATTTAAAATAATATTTTTAAACAGCATTCCCTTTCGGCTTATTTGCATATACAGAGGGATCATGGGAAGCCTTCAGTAATTTTTTAGAAGAATTTTACTTTACTAGGATTCAATTGCTTACAAAGATTAGTAAATTTAGTAAAGTTTTATGTCTGATACACGAGGTGCAAATGCTGCCCCACCTCCAGCCTAATTTAAAATGCAGCAGCGTGGTGCTTTTGTTAGTTCAACTAAAGACATTGCTACTAATAAATCAATTTTTTCTTTTATTTGGCAGAAATTCCTTATGCAACCAAGCATATTATATTTTAAAATATTGCACTCGGGAAAAACTTCCAAATACATATCTAATTAAAACATTTTCAACACTAAAAAACAGTTCTCAACATAATAGGATCTAGTCTTGACCATGGAATTAATTACTTTTAATTTGTTTATGATATATGTATGTATAACTGTGGTTCTACTGAGAATTTAAGATATCTTTTAAAAATGTCTCTATCTACAAGCCTTTTAAGAAATACGAGCTCTATTGTTGGCCCTTATAAAGCCAACTGCTCAAAACATTGGTCTATCATACCACTGAAATTATATTAAGACTGTGATTGCTAATTTATTAAGCATTAAAAAATATCTTCTTAAAAATAGTATTTAATAAATCTGAGAGGCAAGCACACTTTCTGCCCCATCCGAATTTCCACAGTAAAACTCCGCCTTAAAAACTCCACCCCTGAAATCCCATCCTGCCTCCATGAGTAGACATTCCTTTGGTGATTGGCTAAGTCAGAGGGAGGGGCCTTTGTTGTTCCAAGATGGCGGCCCCCAGGGGGCGCGGCAGGCCATGCGGCCAACATGGCGGCTGCCAAGTCAGTCAGCTCAAAGTGGCGGCTGTCTACACTGTTCTTTGACAGAGCAAACCAAAACCCCTAAAAGATACATGGCCAACATTATATTGCAGACAAACAGAAATCTTATTAGCTGTTTATACCTTTTATAATTATTTTAAAGCATATCAATTAAATTTAAACTGGTTTTTGTATTAAAAAATTTTCAGTTGAGATCATAAAATTAATCCTCTTTTTAAAATCAGACCAATGAGTAACATATTTTGAATTCATAATCATTTGAGAGAAAACACATTTTATTTTTTCAAAAACAAGTTATACATTAGATATTTAATTAATTTCTCCCGATTCAATTTGCACTTTAAACTTTCAGAGCTTATAAGTCAAATATTAGCAGTTCTTTGATTAACTACACTTTTATATTTTTAAGAATAAATTTTAAAATCTAATAATTAACTTTAAACCATGTTTTTTTCTGGGGAAACTGAAAAGCAAACTTGTAGGTATTAAAAATGACTACTGGCGGAAAGCTGATTTCAAAGGAGCCACCTTTTGGCCAGTTGACCTTTTCTGGGAAGGTCGGCTAGCAAAAGGTTTAGCCATTGAAATGCAAATTAACATTCCTAAAGATGGCTGCTGGTGGGGATTGGATTACCTGCATGCTAGGGGAAGGGCATGTCTACCCCTCCCTCCATTAAAAACGGGTGTAGCTTTAAACTTTTTAATGGCAAGAAAAGAGACCTTAAACTTTCAGAGCTTTAAATCTTAGGTAGTAAATTAAATACTTAGCATTTTTCAAATCAATACTTTTACATTTAAGGATACATTTCAAATAAAATATAAGGCATTTTCAATTAATAGATTAACTTCTATCATCTAGACTTCATAATAGGCATATTCAGATCAACATTTCAGTATTATAAATTTCAATACTTTTAGATGATTCGAACTTAAAAGTTTTAAGTTTCCAGCCAATAAGCCTGGCATAGCTGCTAAATTTCAAAATGGTCACAATTTTCCTGCTGGAGAAGACAAGAAGCAAACCCATAGCTATTCACATGTAAACTTGACTATCAACTTCCTGGTGGTACTTGCCTCAGGGCGGGAAATTTCAAAAGAGCTACTTTAAATCACCTTGGGAAACCAGCATGCATTTCTTTGTCAGGTTCATCTCCGCCATTTTTAAGGCCAAAACAGTCTTGGGTTTTTATTCTGTACACAGCAAAAGGTCAAGTTCAGCTCAAAACTATGCGCACTCGTTTTTAAACTGGCCTTTTCCCTTTACGTGTGCACAGAAATCCCGGATGCATTTATGAATTTGTAAAAGCTTTTCAATTACAAGAAGGACTTTAATTTTGGAATACTTGGGGAGGGGGCATCCATATTGGATTGCCATGTGTTCCCTTCTTCCCTTCCCCCACATCCTGCTTTGGGGGAAGTTTCAGCAAATGACTCAGATGGCGTATTTTTCCCAAAGTCATGCTTAATAGAAAAAGACATTTTAAATTTTCTCCTATTTCGTTTTCTAAAGCAATGGCTAGCACCCAAGGTTATCTTAGCCAAAGTTTGGTTGTCATAAGATGTTCTCCGGTAATTTTTAAACAAAACATTAAGTAATCTCATTGTGGGAGAGCTTATAACTCTGCCTTTTCCTGCCACCTTTGAATCTCTCCACACCAGAGGTGGATTCGGCAGCGGGATTTCATTTCTTATTACAGATTTTAGATTCCAAATACAAATTAAGATTTTAATTTGGACAAGAAACCACATTAAGATGACCATGGCACTCTTTTTTTTTCCAGCCTGATTTAAAAGAGTGCCTTTTAATATTCCAATTTCTTTATAATTTGGCCTTTTTGCACAGGTGATTCTATTAACGGAGAATTAAACGTTTCAGAATTAGGACATGGATGTGGAGGGAGCCATGAAGGCCATTCCTCCCATTTTTTCTTTTCTTTCTGCTCCTCTTAAGGAGCGTAGGGTGCAAGGGGGAGGAGATCTATCCTCCTTGACCTTTCTAAAGGCTCTACCAAATGAAATACCGTTTTCCACAAGGGGAAACAATTTTTGGCAAGTTCTGATTAACTCTTTGGCAAACTTTTAAGATCTAATGTACTTTTTTCAAGAAACCAAGGGTTATGTTCTATAATAACATGCAAAAACTATAAGAGATTACCTTCTAAAATTTTAACTCCTTAAGCATGCAAATCAAAATTCTATAATAAAGTTTCTTACTTTTTTAAAAGCCTAATCTTTTTAAAAGCCAAATCCTGCCCGTTAGCCTGGCGAAAGAAAATGTTCCCAGCCTACTTACAGCTCGAGACTTCTGAAGTTGATCCTGGGCATTGCGTGTGGTGAATTTTCCACACCTTTTCTCGGTGAATTCTTTCTTCCTCACCTTTTTCGGTGAAACTTCCTTTTTTCGCTCTAGCGAAACCTTCACTTCCAGTTTTCCCGTTTGGGGCGCCAGATGTTGAGTGTTTCCTTCCCACATCCCGCGTGGGTCAGGGTTCAGGAACTGGAAGCAGAGCCGCCCACAAATGAAAATGAAAAGACAAGAGATAATTTGGAAATATTGAGGGGCCAGGCGGGCAAGTCCAACTCAAGGGGAAGGACTTCCTCCCGTGCTCAGGCCTCACCAAGCTTTTATTGATCTGGGATGCACCCATAGCATAGCCCTTAGGCAGGTGACCCCTAGCAACAGGCAGACTAGCCCATCAGCAAGGATTTACATAATAATAAATGGGGGAGTAGTTTCAGCTACCACTGTCTGGACAAACAGAGGTGGTGCCTAGCTCCAACCTTTGCTAGGGCTTCAAAGGCACCCAGCCTTCGGGGGGTTCTCTGTCTATGCTTATCAGATAGTGAAGGCAATAAACAGTTTCCCACAAAGGGGCGAACCCAGTGAGCACCAAAGCCCCATTGAAGCAAGTCCTGCTCCATAGGGGTATCTCCTGCACAACAGCTCTTCTGCTGTAGTTGCAACTGGTACACACAGCCAATAGGCCTGGTGGTCAATCCCTCTGAGTAACACCAACAGCAATCAAGGCTCAACTACAACAGGATAGTGCATACAGCTCACAGAAGGGTGCACCTGTAGTGCTCAGCTCAGGTGACTGGGGAAGCTGAGCCACTGGGCCCTACTGGACACCTACTACACAAAGCCACTCTACCAATTCCAGGAGACATAGCAGCTCTACCTAATACATAGAACCAAACACAGAGAAGCAACCACAATGTGAGACAAAGAAACATGTCACAAATAAAAGAACAAGTAAGGGGGAGAGATCAACCAAAGGACTTATATGCAAGCATATAGGCCTAACCAATGGACACGGACAACAGGGGGGTGAGGGCATGAGTTGAGGGATAGGGGGTAACGTGGGGATAAGGACACATATGTAATAACTTAATAAAAAAAAAAAAAAGAAATCTCTAGAAAAAGAACTAAATGAATAGGAGCAAGCAACATACCAGATAAAGAGTATAAGGATACTCAAGGAACTTTGTGAGAACTTCAAGGAACTTTGCTCATCAATGACATAAAAAAGGACTAGTCATAAATGAAGGATAATTTACAGGGAATCAAGAGTAGTGCAGAGGATGCTGAAAATCAAATTATGTTGTGGAATCAAAAAACACCCAATCAGCACAGGAAAAACAAAAATGAACCCAAAAATATGAAGATAGAGCAAGGAGCCTCTGGGACAGCTTCAAGAGTATCAACATTCGCATTTTGGGGTGCCCGAAGGAGAAGAAACTGAAAACGTGAAAAAATAATGATAGAAAACTTCCCTTACCTGGTGAAAGAGATACACTAACAAATCCAGGAAGCACAAAGAATCCCAAAGAACATGAACCTAATGAGGCACACACCAAGTTACATCATAATTAAAATGCCAAAGATTAAAGACAAAGAGAGAATCTTAAAAGCAGCAAAAGAAAAACAGTTACCTACAAGGGAGTGTCCATAAGACTGTCAGCTGATTTCTCAACAGAAACTTCGCAGGCCTGAGGGAGTGGCAAGAAATATTCAAAATGATGAAAAGCAAGGACCTACAACCAAGATTACCCAGCAAAGCTATCATTTAGAATTGAAGGTCTGATAAAGAGTTTCACAGATAAGAAAAAGCTAATGGAGTACACCACCAAACCAGTACTACGTGAAATGTTGAACCGATTTAACTTTGAATATGAAGGCACTGAGGTTCAGAAAGCTTAAGTCACTTCCATAGTTGCATATTCAATAATTGGTAGAGCTGGAATTCAAACCCAGAGCCTGTGTTTTAGTCAGTTTTTTTTGTTTTTAATTAAATTTATTGGGGTGACATTGGTTAATAAGATTATAGAGGTTTCAAGTGTACATTTCGATGGTACATGATCTGTATATTGCATTGTGTGCCCACTACCCAAAATCAAATCATCTTCCATCACCATATATTTGGCCCCCTTTACCTTTTACTGTCCCCACCCCCCTTCTTTCTGGTAATCACCATAGTATTATTTGTATCTATGAATTGCAGTTTTACATACCACATGTGAGTAAAATCTTACGGTTCTTAGCTTTTCCTGACTGACTTATTTCACTTAGCATAATATTCTCAAAGTACATCCATGTTGCTGCAAATGGCAATATTTCATTTTTTTTATGGCTGAATAGTATTTCATAGTGTATATGTACCATATCTTCTTTGTCCTTGATCTTTATAATGTATCAAAGGACACTTTGATTATCTCCATGTCTTGGACACCGTGAATAGTGCTGCAATGAACATAGGGGTGCATATATCTTGGTGAATAAATGTTTTGAAGGTAGATACCCAGAAGAGAGATTGCTGGGTCATATGGTAACACTTTTCTTAATTTTTTAAAAAAATATATTGATTTTTTACAGAGAGGAAGGGATAGAGATAGAAACATCGATGAGAGAGAAACCTCGATCAGCTGCCTCCTGCACACCTCCCACTGGGAAGTGTGCCCACAACCAAGGTACATGCCCTTGACTGGAATCGAACCTGGGACCCTTCAGTCCGCAGGCCGATGCTCTATCCACTGAGCCAAACCAGTTAGGGCTCTTTTCTTAATTTTGAAAAGAATTCTCTGTTGTTTAAATATTACATAGTATTACATTTGTCTCCTTTTTTCCTCATTGACCTCTCCCCGGCCACCCCTATCCCCCAGCATATGCCCTCACCCTCCTAATGTCTGTGTCCATTGGTTATGCTTACGTGCATGCATACAAGTCCTTTGGTTGATCTCTTACCCCTTTCCCACCACCCTTTCCTGCCTTTCCTCTGAAGTTCAATGGTCTGGTCGCTGCTTCTATGTCTTTGGCTCTATTTTTGTTCATCAATTTATGTTGTTCATTAAATTCCACAAATGAGTGAGATCATATGATATTTATCTTTCTCCGACTGGCTTGTTTCACTTAGCATAATGCTCTCCATGTCCATCCATGCTGTTGGGAATGGTAAGAGTTTTTTCTCTTTCACAGCATCTCTTAGATGATTAGTGACTTTGAGCATGTTTTCATGTCTCGTGGCCTTCTGTATGTCCACTTTCGAAAAGTGTCTGTATAAGTTCATTGCCCATTTTTGATTGGATTGTTTATCTTCCTTTTGTTAAGATGTATGAGTTCCCTATAAATTTCGGAGATTAGGCCCTTGTCAGATATAACATTGGCAAATATGTTCTCCCATCCAGTGGCCTTTCTTGTTTTGTTGATGGTTTCTTTTGCTGTGCAGAAGCTTTTTATTTTGATGTAGTCCCATTTGTTTATTTTCTTATTTTCCATTGCCCTAGGAGCTGTGTCAGTAAAGATATTGCTACAACACATGCCTGATATTTTGCTGCCTATGGAGTCTTCTAAGATTTTTATGGTTTCCTGTCTTAAATTTAAGTCCTTTAACGATTTTGAGTTTATTTTTGTGTATGGTGTAAGTTGGTGAACTAGTTTCATTTTTTTGCATCTATCTGCCCAATTTTCCCAACACCGTTTATTGAAGAGACTATCTTGAGAACGTCAGTCTTTTTTATACACCAATACTGAACTCACAGAAAGAGAAGCAACAAAAATAATCCCATTTACCATTTCACCAAAAAAACTAAGATACTTAGGAATAAACTTAACCAAGAACATAAAAGACCTGTACTTGGAAAACTACAGGAGATTGAAAAAAGAGATAGAGGAAGACATAAACAAATGGAAGAGTATATATCATGTTCATGGATTGGTAGAATCAACATCATTAAAATGTCCATACTACCCAAAGCAATCTACAGATTCAATGCAATTCCCATTAAAATACCAACTCATATTCACAGACCTAGAAAAATTTATATGGAATAAAAAACAATAACAACTCGAATAGTCACAGCAATCTTGAGAAAGAAGAACAACGGATGGATCACAATACCAGTCATCAAGCTATATTACAAAGCCACGGTTCTCAAAACTGCCTGGTCCTGGCACAAGAACAGATATATAGACCAATGGAACAGAACAGAGAACCCAGAAATTGACCCAAGCCATTATGCTCAATTAATATTTGACAAAGGAGGCAAGAGCATACAATGGAGCCAAAACTTTGACTGACTATCTATCTATCTATCTATCTATCTATCTATCTATCTATCTATCTATCTATCTATCATCTAATTTGCAAAGTGTCCCCTCAGGAGTTCCACCAGGAGACCGAGAGATCGATCGCTCATTATGATGTGTGATGACCACCAGGAGGTGGTGCGGAACGAAGGAAGGTCCCAGCTGGTCGCCAGAAGCCAGGGAAAGGAGCCAGAAGGCTCCAATTGGCCCTGATCACCAGCCAGGCCTAGGGACCCTATCCATGCATGAATTTTGTGCACTGGGCCTCTTGTAATTTTATAAATAGATACATTTTATACACCAACCACATGCAAAAATTTGTATAATTGTATGTGTTAGTTTTTTCTTATTTTGTGTTGCCATCAGTAAGCTCCATTTTTCTTTTTACCTCACTCTGTTTTTAGAGACAGACTACACAAGGTAACTATATTCCTTTTGACAATTCTTCAGATATTATTTCCCATTTCTCCAGGGTAAATATCTTTAGTAGTTCATTTAACTATTTCACAGTTACGTTGAAATTAAATTGCATACTATATAGGGATATATTCTATAGCAGTGATGGCGCACCTTTTGAGCTCGGCGTGTCAGCATTTTGAAAAACCCTAACTTAACTCATGTGCCGTGTCACATATAGAAATTTTTTGATATTTGCAACCATAGTAAAACAAAGACTTATATTTTTGATATTTTATATATTTAAATGCCATTTAACAAAGAAAAATCAACCAAAAAATGAGTTCGCGTGTCACCTCTGACACACGTGTCATACGTTCGCCATCACTGTCATGGTGACTGTAGTTTTCAACAGTGTATGGTACATTTGGAATTTGCTAAAAGAGTAGATCTTCTCATCACAAGAAAAAATTATAACTGTGAGGTGATTAATGATAACTAAACTTATGGTAATTATTTCACAGAATATACATATATCAAATCATTATGCTGTGCTAATACAATATTATACAGGATGGAGCAAAAGTAGATTTACAGATGTGAGTAAATGAAACAAGAGTTTATGCTTGTTGATATTAGTTAATCATATTATTTACTAGAGGCCGGTGCACGAAATTCTTGTGTGGGTATGGTCCCTAGGCCTGCCCTGTGATCAGGGTCAACTTCCCTGGCTGCCCTAGCTGGCCCCACCCACTGCCGCCACCCACCCCCGGTTCCCCATTTGCCATTGGGTGATCGGAGCATGATGGCCAGGGGGAAGGGACCGAGAGGTTGGCCATTCCCACCCACTCACCAACCCTGCCCCACCGTGGGTTGCCCTCTGTGTGTGGGGCGACCAGCGGGGCAGGGGCCTGGCCTGGTGCTGCCTGCATCCCCCGCCACCCACCCCTCATTCTTCATTTGCCATTGGGCATCGGAGCCTGCCGGCTGGGGAAAGGGACCAAGAGGTGGTCAGTGCGCCTCATAGTGACTGGTTGAGCAGTCGTTCTGGTTATTTCTCCATGAGGGTCAATTTGCATATTACCCTTTTATTATATAGGATAGAGGCCTGGTGCATGGGTGGAGGCTGGCCGGTCTGCCCTGATGGGGACCCCGGATTGGGGTGGGGGTCCCTGATGCGGGGTGGGGCTGGCTGGGGTGAGGGGCTGTGGGGGTTTGCAAGCCAGCCACACCCCAGATCAGGGTGGGGATTCCCTCTGGGGGTGGGCTGACCCGGGTGAGGGACCACGGGGGTTTGCAGGCCAGCCACGCCCCCGATCCTCGTGGAGGGGGGTCCCCACTGGGGAGCGGGGCCGGCTGGGGCAAGGGGCCGCAGTCATTCTGGTCTCTTGTCATTCTGGTTGTTCCGCTGTTTTAGTCACTGGGCTTTTATTGTACAGGCAGTCCTCGGGTTACGTCGGACTCGACGAACGTCGTTTCGTGGTTATGTCACCATCTCCCATTTATTTATTAAAAAAAATTTCTGTCATTTCGACGTATGTACATATGTGCTTTATGTTTTTTATTATTTATTTACCACAAATAAAGGTCAGGAATTGTTATCTTTCTTTTCAATTTTTTTTACTGTTTCACTTCATTACTGCTGTGTATTTGCTCTGTGTGAGTGATGTTGGTGCTTATGTAGGTGGGTTCCAACTTACGGCGAAAATCGCATTACGTCATGTCATAGGAACGGATCTCAGAAGTAACCTGAGGACCTACTGTATAGGATTTGTATTACAACTGTAAACCTACTTTTGCTCACCCTATATACCAATTACATTTTATTTTATTTTATTTTTTTTAAATATATTGCTTAAAGTATTACAAAGGGTATTACATATGTGTCCATTTTATCCCCCTGCCCTAGACAGTTCCCTAGCCTCCCCTATCGCCCAGTGCCTTATGTCCATTGGTTATGCTTATATGCATGCATACAAGTCCTTTAGTTGATCTCTTACCCCCCTACCTCCTGCCCCACAACCCTCCCCGGCCTTCCCGCTGCAGTTTGACAATCTGTTTGAGGCAGCTCTGCCTCTGTATCTATTATTGTTCAAAAGTTTATAATGGTCTCTATTGTCCATGAATGAGTGAGATCATGTGGTATTTTTCCTTTATTGACTGGCTTATTTCACTTAGCATAATGCTCTCCAGTTCCATCCATGCCGTTGCAAATGGTAAGAGTTCCTTCCTTTTTACAGCAGCATAGTATTCCATCGTGTAGATGTACCACAGTTTTCTAATCCATTCATCTACTGATGGGCACTTAGGCTGTTTCCAGATCTTAGCTATGGTGAATTGTGCTGCTATGAACATAGGGGTGCATATATCCTTTCTGATTGGTGTTTCTGGTTTCTTGGGATATATTCCTAGAAGTGGGATCACAGGGTCAAATAGGAGTTCCATTTTCAGTTTTTTGAGGAAACTCCATACTGTCTTCCATAGTGGCTGCACCAGTCTGCATTCCCACCAGCAGTGCACAAGTGTTCCTTTTTCTCCACATCCTCTCCAGCACTTGTCGTTTGTTGATTTGTTGATGATAGCCAGTCTGACCGGTGTGAGATGGTACCTCATTGTTGTTTTGATTTGCATCTCTCGGATGATTAGTGACTTTGAGCATGTTTTCATATGTCTCTTGGCTTTCTGAATGTCCTTTTGAAAGGTGTCTATTTAGGTCCTTTGCCCATTTTTTGATTGGATTGTTTATCTTTCTTTTGTTAAGTTGTATGAGTTCCCTATAAATTTTGGAGATTAGGGCCTTATCAGATATGTCATTGGCAAATATGTTTTCCCACACAGTGGGTTTTCTCGTTGTTTTGTTGATGGTTTCTTTTGCTGTGCAGAAGCTTTTTATTTTGAGGTAGTCCCATTTGTTCATTTTCTCTTTAGTTTCAAGTGCCCTCGGAGCTGTATCAGTGAAGAAATTGCTTCGGCATATGTCTGAGATTTTGTTGCCTTTGGATTCTTCTAGAATTTTTATGGTTTCCTGACGTACATTTAAGTCCTTTATCCATTTTGAGTTTATTTTTGTGTATGGTGTAAGTTGGTTGTCTAGTTTCATTTTCTTGCATATATCTGTCCAATTTTCCCAACACCATTTATTGAAGAGACTATCTTGGCTCCATTGTATGTTCTTGCCTCCTTTGTCAAATATTAATTGAGCATATTGGTTCAGGCCGATTTCTGGGCTCTCCATTCTATTCCATTGATCTATATGCCTATTCTTGTGCTAGTACCAGGCAGTTTTGAGAACAGTGGCTTTGTAATACAACTTGATATCTGGTATTGAGATCCCACCTACTTTGTTCTTTTTCAGGATTGCTGCAGCTATTTGGGGTCTTTTTTTATTCCAGATGAATTTTTGGAGAGTTCGTTCTAGATCTCTGAAGTATGCCGTTGGTATTTTAATGGGAAGTGCGTTGAATTTATAGATTGCTTTGGGTAGTATGGACATTTTAATGATGTTGATTCTACCAATCCATGAACACGGTATGTTCTTCCATCTGTTTATGTCTTCCTCTATATCTTTTTTCAACGTCCTGTAGTTTTCTGAGTAGAGGTCTTTTACCTCTTTAGTTAAGTTTATTCCTAGGTAGCTTAATTTTTTTGGTGTGATGGTAAACGGGATTGTTTTTATAATCTCTCTTTCTGAAAGTTCACTATTGGTGTATAGAAATGCCTCAGATTTCTTGGGGTTAATTTTGTATCCTGCTACATTGCCAAATTCATGTATTAAGTCTAGTAGCTTTTTGATGGAGTCTCTAGGGTTTTGTATGTATAATATCATGTCATCTGCAAATAAGGACAGTTTTACTTCCTCTTTTCCAATTTGGATGCCTTTTATTTCTTCTTCTTGCCGAATTGCAATGGCTAACACTTCCAGTACTATGTTGAACAGGAGTGGTGAGAGGGGGCATCCCTGTCTTGTTCCTGTTCTTAGGGGAAATGGTGTTAGTTTTTGTCCATTGAGTATGATGTTGGCTGTGGGCCTGTCATATATGGCTTTTATTATGTTGAGGTATGATCCTTCTACTCCCACCTTGCTGAGAGTTTTTATCAAAAATGGGTGTTGAATTTTGTCAAATGCTTTTTCTGCATCAATTGATATGACCATGTGGTTTTTTTCTTTCAATTTGTTTATGTGATGTATCACATTGATTGATTTGCAGATATTGTACCATCCTTGCATCCCTGGGATAAATCCTACTTGGTCATGGTGTATGATCTTTCTGATGTACTGCTGGATCCGATTTGCTAAGATTTTGTTGAGGATTTTGGCATCTATGTTCATGAGGGATATTGGCCTGTAATTCTCTTTCACTGTGTTGTCTTTACCTGGTTTTGGTATTAGGGTGATGCTGGCTTCATAGATTGAGCTTGGAAGTGTTCCTTCCTCTTGAATTTTTTGTAGTAGTCTGAGAAGGATAGGTTTTAGTTCTTTCTTGAATGTTTGCTAAAACTCCCCTGTGAAGCCGTCTGGTTCTGGGCTTTTGTTTGATGGAAGCTTTTGGATGACTGCTTCAATTTCTTCCATAGTTATTGGCCTGTTGAGATTTTTAGATTCTTCCTGATTGAGTTTTGGAATGTTGTATTTTTCTAGGAATTTGTCCATTTCCTCCAGGTTGTCTAGTTTGTTGGGGTAGAGCTGTCCATAGTATTTTTTAACAATCATTTGTATTTCTGTGGGGTCTGTTGTTATTTCGCGTCTATCCTTTCTGATTTTGTTTATTTGGGTCCTCTCTCTTTGCTTCTTGGTGAGTCTGGCTAGAGGTTTGTCAATCTTGTTTATCCTTTCAAAGAACCAGCTCTTGGTTTCATTGATTTTCTGTATTGTTTTTTTGGTCACTATGTCATTTATTTCTGCTCTAATCTTTATTATCTCCTTCCTTCTGCTCACTCTGGGGTTTTCTTGTTGCTGTCTTTCTAATTCTTTGAGTTGTAGAGTTAGATGATTTACTACCATTTTTTCTTGTTTTTTGAGATAGGCCTGTAGAGCTATAAACTTCCCTCTCAGGACTGCTTTCATTGGGTCCCATAGGTTTTGGATTGTTGTGTTTTCAGTGTCATTAGTTTCCAGGATGTTGAATTTCTTCTTTGATTTCATTGGTAACCCAATCAATATTTAATAGCATGCTATTCAGCTTCCAGGTGTTTGAGTATTTTGGGTTGTTTTTATTGTAGTTTATTTCTAGTATTATGCCATCGTGGTCTGCGAAGACGCTTTTTATGATTTCAATCTTCTTGAATTTGGGGATACTTTGCTTTTGACCCAATATATGGTCTATTTTTGAATATGTCTTAGGAGCACATGAGTAGAATGTATATTCCGTGGCATTGGGGTGAAGTGTTCTGAAGATGTCTATTAAGTCTATCTGATCTAGTGAGTCATTTAGGATTGCTGTGTCTTTGCTGATTGTTTGTCTAGAGGACTTATCCAGTGCTGTCAGTGGTGTATTAAAGTCCCCTACTCTGATTGTATTGTTGTCGATCTCTCCTTTGATATCTTCCAGGAGTTTTTTTATGAATTTGGGTGCTCCTGCATTGGGTGCATATACGTTTACCAGAGTTATATCTTCTTGTTGTATTGATCCCTTTAGTATTATGAAGTGGCCTTCCTTATCTCTCGTTATGGCCTTCACTTTGAGGTCTATTTTGTCTGATATAAGTATTGCTACCCCAGCTTTCTTTTCCTTTCCATTTGCCTGAAAGATATTTTTCCATCCTTTCACTTTCAGTCCGTGTGAGTCCCTTCTAATGAGGTGGGTTTCTTGTAGACAGCAGATGTATGGGTCATGTTTTTTTATCCATTCATCCACTCGATGTCTTTTGTTTGGAGCATTTAGTCCGTTTACGTTTAAAGTTATTATTGAAAGGTACTTGTTTGTAGCCATTTCTTTTTATGTGTGGCTGTTTTCTTTCTGAGCTTTTTATTTCTTATTTTTATACCAGTCCCTCTAGCATTCCTTGCATGGCTGGCTTGGTGGTGATAAACTCCCTTAGCCTTTTTTTTGTCTGTGAAGCTTCTTATTTCCCCTTCAAGCTTGAATGATAGCCTTGCTGGATAGAGTATTCTTGGATTCAGTCCTTTGCTTTGCATCACTTTGTAAATTTCTGTCCATTCTTTTCTGGCCTGATGTGTTTCTGTTGAGAAATCATTTGACAATCTAATGGGAGATCCCTTGTATGTAACTTTCCGTCTCTCTCTTGCAGCCTGTAAGATTCTCTCTTTGTCCTGAACATTTGCCATGGTGATTATGATGTGTCTTGGTGTGGGTCTTTTCGGGTTCACCTTGTTTGGGACTCTCTGGGCTTGTGTGACTTTTTTCTTCCCCACCTCAGGGAAGTTTTCTGATATTATTTCTTCTAAAAGGTTTTCTAATCCTTGTTCATCCTTCTGTTGTTCTGGTACCCCTATTATTCGTATGTTGTTTCGTTTCATGTTGTCCCAAACCTCCCTTAGGCTCTCCTCCTGTCTTTTAATTTTTTTCTCCAATTGCAGTACATTTTGGGTGTGTTTTGCTTCCTTGTCTTCTAATTCACTAATTTGGTCCTCCGCTTCTCCTAGTCTACTGTTGATACTTTCAATGGAGTTTTTCATTGCGGCTATATCACTCTTCATTTCTTCTTGGTTCTTACTTAAGTTGTTGATTTTTTCATCTGTTTCTTCTAGCTTCTTCCATATGTTATTGATTTTTTCATCTGTTTCTTCTTGCTTCTTGCAGAGGTTGTCGATTTTTCCTCCATCCGCTTTATGCACTCTAGGACCCTTATTCTGAATTCTTTTTCTGTCATGTTGCATGCCTCTGTATTACTTAGCTGCTTTTCTGGAGAGTCCTCCTTCTCTTTCCTTTGGGGGTTTCTTTGTCTACCCATGTTTGATCTCACTGACATATCTAGACGTTGAGTCGTTCAGTGGCTGCTCCTTTGGAGGCAGTGACTCCTTGGTGTGTGGTTGCTCTTCGGGCGGTTGCGGTAGCAGCTGCTCTTCACTTGGCAGCAGCTCCTCTGGTGGGTGCTGTTCACAGCTGTGGTGGCTCTTCTGGCTGGTGGGGCGAGGTTTCATGTACAGCTGCTGTTCCTCAACAGAGGATGTGGTGCTCAGGAGGATGCTATTGCTTGGATCTGCTGCGTTGATTTAAAGGCACAAAATACAACACAACAAGGCACCACGTACCAGGCACTATACACAAATATATTCACGATATTAATAACCCCAAATAAAGGTGACCACCTGAATTAAGAGAATTAGGGGATAAGGAAGAAGGAAGAGAAAAAGATAAAAGAGAAAAAAGAAAAGAAAAGTAGGGACCAAAAAAAGGAGTGCAAAAATGAAATTGGGAAAAAGGAGGGGGGAAAATAAAAGCGAGAAAAGAAAAGAAAAGAAAAGAAAAAGAGCGAAAAGAGAGAATGAAGTGGAAGAGGGGAAGAGACTTTTTAACGAACTATAGAAATGATCCCTACAAGTATAGTCTTGGGAAGAGACTTTTTATATGAGGAGAATACTCCTATAGAACAGCCACCAATCCCAACAAATTCCAGCAACAGCTCCCTGGAGATGAATGCAAACTAGAAACAACCAATAATATAACGATGAAAATAGAATGGAGCACACTAATCCCAAAATAAAATAAGGAGAAAATAAAATGGCACTTTAAAAAATGGTAAAATGGTAGCAGTAATAATACTGGTTAAAAATAAGAAGGTAGTAAATAAAAGGGTAAAATCAGGTGATGGAAAAAGAAGAAAAAAAAAGGAAAAAAAGAAGAAGAAAAAAAAGAAAAAGAAAAAAAAATTGGTTTCTTAGTTAAAAGGTGAAAAAAGAAAAAAAAAATTGCAGTAGTGAAGGTCCTTTGGTTCTTCTATTCTTCAGTGTGGCTCGCCTTAGACCTGCCAGGTATTCAGGAGAGTGTTGAGTTTCCCTGCGATACACTGTTCCTCTGTGTTGTAAACCACAGTCCTTATTTTAAAGCAGGCCGCATTGGTTTCCCAGACTGCCTTATGTTGTGTTTAGCAAAGAGTCAGTTTGTGGGTCAGCCTCTGGGTGACAGTGTTCTGGGGTTGGCCTCTGAGGCTATAGGGCCTCTCTGTCCTGTGGAAGTTCACTGCCCAGAGCTGGCTGTGTAATAGTTAGTTACCGGCGCTGTGTTGTTGCTGGGATTGAAAATCCCTCTATAGGCCAGACCCTGTTAACTCTCAGGGACTGATCAGATTATTTTAATCCTTGATCTCGTTCAGGGTGGAATCTGGGTGTGGCTGTGCTCCTTGCCTGGGGGCTGGGGGGAGGAGTCTCACTCTCCGGAGAGAGTGGCTGCCCCAGTCCTGGGTTCAGGGGTGTCACAGCGCTCAATTCGCTGCCACCTCTCCCGGCCCCCCTTCTCTCCTCAGTCTCTCTCCAGATTCCACTCCTCCGCACCCTCTTCCTCTCTTCAGCACAGGTGAGTGTCTGTATCCGAGATGTCTTATGAACAGGATTCAGTGAAAACAAACAAACGCTGGCCGCGGAAACGGGGAAGGCTTGGTTTCTGTAAGCTTTTCTTACCGGGACTGCATGGTCTGGTCAGCTCTTCAGGCTGCCCCCTTTAGGCTCAATCCTCTGTGATCACAGAACCCAGCTCTCAATTCCCCCGGCAGCGCCAGGAATCCCGCGGTTCTCCTTTCCCCCCCGTCAGGGGCTGTGCCTGTCCCAAGGGACGCGGCTGTCTGCCACGCGGTCTCCCTCCGACTCTCTGGGCTCAGAGGTCTGGCAAACTTTCCTGCCCAAATCCCTGGCTTTTTTACCTTTCCAGGGGAGTTCTGCTCTTCCCGGCTGCAAACCCTCTCACCAGCTGAGCAATTTCGCCAATTCGGTGTGGGTGTTATTAGTTTCAGCTGCTGACTCCATTTGCTCCGGGACACGACCTGGGACGTGTCTGCCTATATCGCCGCCATCATCCGTCTCCTGGCATACTGTTCTTAATATGTTTGCTCACCTTCTTGGCACTATATCCCAATTACATTTTAAAACTGGCAAAAAATGCATACTATAGATGCTAGTTGTTGATACACTTATTTTTTTTCTGAGACATCACTTTTAGCTACTTTTTCATGTTAGAACCGTGATTCATTTTAGGGTGCTGGAGCTGCATATACTAGTACAATGTGACACATATTAGTGCCCACTATGGGTTGAGAGAACACAGTTGGTCTAGCCTTTTGGTTTTCTATTAGTGTAACCTAAATTAGTTTTTGAAACTACTTTTTCATGTTTCTGAGTCTCATAGTGAGATGGTGATTGGAGTTACTTCTTGCCCTGTGCTATCTTTCTATACTTTATATGTCTTTGTGTAGCAGTAGTTTCATGGTTTCTTAACAAGTCTGTCTTTCTCTGAGACTGTAATTTCCTTAAAGATGGACATTATTTCTTCTTATCTTTATGTTGTGTTTGTTGCTTGGCAATAGTAGATATTAATTAAATATTTGATGAATGCACTTATTGAATAATGAGATGAGCACTGGTCCAATACTGAAATCTTTGGAGCAGTGGTTACCAACTGGTGGTCTGTGAGGTCTAAAAGGTTGGCAACTGCTGGTTTAAGGAAACATTTGGAGCAGCAGTCGCCAACCGGTAGTCCGTGGACCACTGGTGGTCCATGAGGTCTGAAAGGTTGGCAACCACTGCTTTAGAGTTAAAATGTATGTTCTCCCTTTCCTCTCTTTTAGTTTGCAGTGTTTTCTTGCTGAAACTTGCTTACCGGCTAGTTTTTTTTATAACTTGAATTTCATTAGTCCAACCTGATAGCCTGGGTGAGGGGCTGAGGGCCGTTTGCAGGCTGGCCACACCCCCTTCAGGGTGGGGGTCCCCACTGGGGTGCCTGGCCAGTCTGAGTGAGGGGCTGATGGCTGTTTGCAGGCTGGCCAAGCCCCCCAGCGGGGAACCTCACCCCATGGGGGTGTGGCTAGCCTGGATGAGGGGCTGAGGGCCATTTTCAGGCTGCCCATAGCCCCTTCAGGGTGGGGGAGTCCCACTGGGATGCCTGATCAGCCTGGGTGAGGGGCTGATGGCCATTTTCAGGCTGGCCACGCCCCCTGGCGATCCAAGCTCCCAGCCTCTCCTTTTTTTCTTTTTTTTTTCTGGGATTTATTTATCTTCTATAATTGAAACTTTGTAGCCTTGAGTGTAGCCCAGGGCTGGCCAGGGCAGGCAGGAAGCTTGGCTTCCTCCATCGCTGGGGGCAACCCAAGCCTCCTGCTCACTCCAGCTCCATGGCTGCCGCCATCTTAGTTAGGTTAATTTGCATAGCTGCTCCTGATTGGCTGGTGGGCGTGGCTTGAGCATAGCAGAGGGATGGTTAATTTGCATGTTTCTCTTTTATTATATGGGAATGGATATATATATCTCTCCATCCATCATAGTATCTGTGGTTCATCGTTGACCGCCATGTCGTTATGTGGAGCATGACTATTTAAGACTTAAATAATTAAAGGTGTTATCTTATTGATATTTTTGATTAAATTTGTGTATCTGAACAGCAAGATATGCAAGGGCTGCATCTTTGAATCTATGAAATTAGAATGTTACAGAGGGAAAAGCACTGGAGCTTTGCCTTGTAGACTTTGCCATTAAATCACTACTTGTTCTTGGGTTAATCAAACTACTTGTTCTTGAGTTAACCATATCCCAAACGAGTTTTCAATAGCTTCTGAAATGCGTCCTTTCTAAACCCAAAACATCTAATATGCATCCTCTGATACAAAATCTTAATCTGCTTTTTTTCTCAAAAGAATAGTTTTTACAGTTGAAACAAGTATTTGTAGGGGCTGCTGGCTTATAATTCTTAAAATGAGGAAATGGATACAGGCAGTAAAAGATTTCTGACATGACAAAAATATTAATGGAATTAAAGGGGAGGAAATTTGTTTTTGAGAATTATGCTTGAGAAAAATCCATGTGACAATTTTTTGTACATTTGTTTCTTATAAGTGGCAGGTTTGATTTCCTTATTGTGTCTACTGAGGTAGCCTATCTCATTTTCTTTTGGGGGCAGTTTTAACTTTTTAGTGTCACCTTGTTTTTTAAATTTAAAAAAATGGTCATAGGTTGCATTGATATGAAATGTATTCTTAGTTTAAAAAAAAAGTTAATGTGGAATTTGAGGCCCAGAGAGAGCCTATAATTTGGCTTCAAGTAGGCGTCGTATAGTGATGGAACTGACATGACACGTTCATCCTAGTGATCATAACATTGCAACAGTGTGATGTGTTCTGCTTGGAAAGTATTAGTATACCTCCAGTATAGAATCTTTTACACCCCCCCCATCTTCAGTTTTCTACAAGTGATAAAGGCTTATTACTATAAATTTAAATCACAAATTTCTTCAAAATGATTTTAAAAGAAGGTAATAAATTCTATAGATAGTGTTTTTATTAAAACTATCTGTTAAATCTGATTGAAAATAAAATTATAAAAAATTATTTTTCTCAGTCACTTAAATGACAGATAAAGTATAGACAAATCTGTTTTCAATTTATTGGAGTATAGCAGACTAAACAGAATGACCTTTTGCCACTTATTTCTCTGTTGGGCAGGCCAAAATTTGTTTAGAGTAATTGCTTTATAAGATTTGAGGTAGGCTTTAGTCTTTCTTTCTTCCTTTTTTTTAAAAAGCTTTCTCTTCTCTAAAAACTGGAAAGTTCTCGAGAAAGGTTGCTGTTAAAAACAAAAAAAGCAAAGACATGTATTATACTCAATAACACTTGAAATATCCATGTTAATCTATTAAAGAAATGGTTATATGTAATAATTTAGGAATCATGTGAATATAAAACTGTGTGAATGTAAAAATATTGTAATTTCCAATGTAAAGGTAAGCAAAATACAGTTAATGTGCCTAATAATGGTCTAATGTGCTTTTATGAGCTACATCTTTTTATTTTTTTAAAATTTTATTTTCTTGTTTAAAGTATTACAAATAGTAGTATATATGTCTCCTTTTTTTCCCCATTGACCTTCCCCCAGCCTCCCCTACCCCTGGCACATGCCCTACCCCCCCCCCCCCCCAGTGTCTTGTGTCCTTTGGTTATGCTTATTTGCATGCATATAAGTCCTTAGATTGATCTCTTACCGCTCCCCCCGCTCCCCCCCCACCCCCCCCCCCCCCCGCCAACTCTCCCCAGCTTTCCTGCTGTAATTTGACGGTCTGTTCGATGCTTCTCTGCCTCCATATCTATTTTTTTTGTTGTTCTTTAGGTTATAGTGTTCTTTATTATCCATAAATGAGTGAGATCATGTGGTATTTTTCTTTCACTGCCTGGCTTATTTCACTTAGCATAATGCTCTCCAGTTCCATCCATGCTGCTGCAAATGGTAAGAATTCCTTCTTTTTTTTTTTTTTTTTAATATATTTTATTGATTTTTTACAGAGAGGAAGGGAGAGAGATAGAGAGTCAGAAACATCGATGAGAGAGAAACATCAATCAGCTGCCTCCCGCACATCTCCCACTGGGGATGTGCCCGCAACCAAGGCACATGCCCTTGACCGGAATCGAACCCGGGACCCCTCAGTCTGCAGGCCGACGCTCTATCCACTGAGCCAAACCGGCTTCGGCTCCTTCTTTTTTATAGCAGCGTAGTATTCCATTGTGTAGAGCAAGGGTCCTCAAACTACGGCCCAAGGGCCACATGCAAATACAAATATTGTATTTTGCCGGGGTCCAACCCCAGCAGGTCCAGGGGTTCCCAAAGGCGTAGACGGAGTCGGTGAAGAAGGAATGACACGGAGACAGCGTTCAGTTGATCAGCAGCCTAGCCAGGATCTCCAGCCAAGTTCTGGTCTCGATCTCCAGAGAGGTTCTGCATCAGATTCTCCAGTCAGGTTCTGTGGCCATGTTCCCTTGTTAGGTTCTCCAGCCAGGTTCTATCCAGGTTCTCCAGCCAGGTTCAGTCACCAGGTTCTAGTCAGGTTCTCTTGCCAATTTCTGTAGTCAGGTTCAGTCCAGGATCCCTTGCCATGTTCTCTCCAGCGAAGCTCCTCCATCTCCAGGTTACGCGTAGGTTCTGTCTTCTGAATTCTGTCTCTTGTTGTCTTGTTGCATCTGTATTTATACCAGTTGATTCCAATCCTATCAATCTCTATTCCAAAGGTTAGGGCGTTTCTTATCTCCATTCCAGGGAGTAAAGATTATGTAGCTTAAGCATGATTGTTCGTAGTTAAAGTGATTTAATTACCCGCCTAGCACTTAGTTGAGGGGTTTTATTCCCTCCCTAACTTCAGGGGAAAATCCCTACCTGGGGAAAACAACCTTTCTCAGAGACCTTGGTTAAAACACATAGTGCCAAGAAGGTGAGAAAACATATTAAGAACAGTATGCCATATATGCCAGGTCCCTTGAAACAGCAAGCATGGACCGGCTCCCGGCAGTATTTGTTCCCGTTTTGGTTTTTTACTTCAAAATAAGATTTGTGCAGTGTGCATAGAAATTTGTTCATAGTTTTTTTTTAAACTATAGTTCAGCCCTCCAACGGTCTGAGGGACAGTGAACTGGCCCCCTGTTTAAAAAGTTTGAGGACCCCTGGTGTAGAGGTATCATAGGTTTCTAATCCACTCATCTGCTGATGGGCACTTAGGCTGTGTCCAAATTTTAGCTATTGTAAATTGTGCTGCTATGAGCATAGGGGTGCATATATCCTTTCTGATTGGTGTTTCTGTTTTCTTGGGACATATTCATAGAAGTAGTATTACTGGGTTAAATGGCAGTTTCATTTTTAAATTTTTGAGGAAACACCATACTGTTTTCCACAATGGCTGCACCCACCAGCAGTGAAGGAGGGTTCCTTTTTCTCTGCATCCTCTCCAGCACTTGTTATTTGTTGATTTGTTGATGGTAGCCATTCTGACAGGTGTGAGGTGGTACCTCATTGTTGTTTTGATTTGCACCTCTCGGATGATTAGTGACTTTGAGCATGTTTTCATATGTCTCTTGGCTTTCTGAGTGTCTTCTTTCAAAAAGTGTCTATTTAGGTCCTTTGCCCATTTTTTGGTTGGGTTGTTTATCTTCCTTTTGTTAAGTTGTATGAATTCCTTGTAAATGTTGGAGATTAAACTCTTATCGGAGATAACATTGGCAAATATGTTCTCCCATGTAGTGGGTTTTCTTGTTGTTTTGTTGATGGTTTCTTCTGCTGTGCAGAAGCTTTTTATTTTGATGTAGTCCCATTTGTTTATTTTCTCCTTAGTCTGTCTTGCCCTAGGATCTGTGTCTGTAAAGATATTGCTACGACACATGTCTGCAATTTTGATGCCTGTGGAGTCTTTTAGGGTTTTTATGGTTTCCCGTCTTACATTCAAGTCCTTTAGCCATTTTGAGTTTGTTTTTGTGTGTGGTGTAAGTTGGTGATCTAGTTTCATTTTTTTTGCATGTATCTGACCAAATTTACTAGCACCATTTATTAAAGAGACTGTTTTGACTCCATTGTATGCTCTTGCCTCCTTTGTCAAATATTAATTGAGTATACTGGCTTCGGTCAATTTCTGGATCTTCTATTCTGTTCCATTGGTCTGTATGTCTGTTCTTGTGCCAGTACCAGGCAGTTTTGAGAACCATGGCTTGGTAATGTAGTTTGATGTCTGGTATCGTGATCCCTCCAACTTTGTTCTTCTTTCATAGGACAGCTGTGGCTATTCGGGGTTATTTTTTTTTTTTTATTCCAGATGAATTTTTGGAGAGTTTGTTGTAGATCTTTGAAATATGCCATTGGTATTTTAATAGGTATGGCATTGAATCTATAGATTGCTTTAGGTAGTATGGACATTTTAATGATGTTGATTCTACCGATCCATGAACATGGGATGTTCTTCCATTTGTTTATGTCTTCCTCTATCTCTTTTTTCAATCTCCTGTAGTTTTCCAAGTACAGGTCTTTTATGTTCTTGGTTAAGTTTATTCCTAGGTATCTTAGTTTTTTTGGTGCAATGGTAAATGGGATTGTTTTTTTCATTTCTCTTTCTGTGAGTTCATTATTGGTGTATAAAAAGGCTATCGATTTCTGGGCATTAATTTTGTATCCTGCTACATTGTCAAATTCATTTATTAGGTCTAGTAGTTTTTTGATGGAGTCTTTGGGGTTTTCTATGTATAGTATCATATCATCTGGAAATAAGGATAGTTTTACTTCTTGTTTTCCAATTTGGATGCCTTTTATTTCTTCTTCTTGTCTGATTGCTATGGCTAGTACTTCTAGTACTATGTCAAACAGGTGTGGTGAAAGTGGGAATCCTTGTCTTGTTCCAGTTCTTAGGGGAAATGGTTTTAGTTTTTGCCCATTGAGTATGATATTGGCTGTAGGTTTGTCATATAGGGCTTTTATTATGTTGAGGTATGATCCCTCTATTCCCACTTTGCTGAGAGTTTTTATAAAGAAAGGGTGTTGGATTTTGTCAAATGCTTTTTCTGAATCAATTGATACGATTATGTGATTTTTGTCTTTCAGTTTGTTTAGGTGATGTATCACATTTATTGATTTGCTGATATTGAACCATCATTGCATTCCTGGAATAAATCCCACTTGGTCATGGTGTATGATCTTTCTAATGTATTGCTGAATCCGATTTGCTAGAATTTTGTTGAGGATTTTTGCAGCTATGTTCATCAAGGATATTGGCCTGTAGTTCTCTTTTTTTGTGGTATCTTTATCTGGTTTTGGGATTAGGCTAATGCTGGCTTCATAGAAAGAGCTTGGAAGTGTGCCTTCCTCTTGAATTTTTTGGAATAGTCTGAGTAGGATAGGTTGAATGCTTGGTAGAACTCTCCTGTAAAGCCGTCCGGACCAGGCTTTTGTTTGCTGGAAGATTTTTGATTGTTGTTTCAATTTCTTTGGTGGTTATCGGCCTATTCAGGTTTTTTGATTATTCTTCGTTGGGTTTTGGAAGAAGGAAGATAAAAGATAAAAGATAAAAGAGAAAAAAGAAAAGAAAAGTAGGGACCAAAAAAAGGAGTGCAAAAATGAAATTGGGAAAAAGGAGGGGGGAAAATAAAAGCGAGAAAAGAAAAGAAAAATAGAGCAAAAAGAGAGAATGAAGTGGAAGAGGGGAAGAGACTTTTTATATGAGGAGAATACTCCTATAGAACCGCCACTAATCCCAACAAATTCCAGCAACAGCTCCCTGGAGATGGATGCAAACTAGAAACAACCAATAATATAACGATGAAAATAGAATGGAGAACACTAATCCCAAAATAAAATAAGGAGAAAATAAAATGGCACTTTAAAAAATGGTAAAATGGTAGCAGTAATAATACTGGTTAAAAATAAGAAGGTAGTAATTAAAAGGGTAAAATCAGGTGATGGAAAAAGAAGAAGAAAGAAAGAAAAAAAAGAAAGAAAAAAGAAGAAAAAAAAAGGAAAAAAAATTGGTTTCTTAGTTAAAAGGTGAAAAAAGAAAAAAAAAAATTGCAGTAGTGAAGGTCCTTCGGTTCTTCTATTCTTCAGTCTGGCTCGCCTTTAGTCCTGCCAGGTATTCAGGAGAGTGTTGAGTTTCCCTGCGATACACTGTTCCTCTGTGTTGTAAACCACAGTCCTTATTTTAAAGCAGGCCGCATTTGTTTCCCCGACTGCCTTATTTTGTGTTTAGCAAAGAGTCCGTTTGTGGCTCAGCCTCCGATTGGCAGTGTTCTGGGGTTGGCCTCTGAGGCTATATGGCATCTCTATCGCACTTAAAACTGGTTGGGGAGGTCAACTATGCAGAGCTGGTTCCTTAATAGTTACCCGCTCTGTGTTGTTGCTGGGATTGGAGAATAATTTTTAAAACGAGGAACTCCGGTTGCTATCATGATTCTGGTTTTGTTTTCTATTTCTGTCTACTTGTGGTGCAAAATACTATGTGTTTTATGGTATCTAGTCTTTGTTCTGCCAACTCTCTGCAAAGAGTAACTGGGACTTTAACTGAAAATCTCTTTTTGTTTGTCCTTTAACAAACTTCTTATAGGTTATGGATGATAAGAGTGTCTCCAAGAATCTAAATGGGTGATGTCAAGTGAAGATAGGTATCTAAGAGGAAAGCACTGGGAAAACTTGCAAGTGCATAAGCCCAGCTCTAGACAAGTATAGCTCTAGAAATACAAACTTAGCCACATGCAAAAAGGCAATATTTATATGTGATTGATATAAAAAAGGATGGCTCACCTTTCTACCATTTCTGTAAACAGAACAATCCTTTGTCAGCAGTGCCATTTTTGAAGGCCAAAATTCATAAAAATTCATGCTTCTAAAATATTGAACCAGAATTCTTTTTATGATATTTAATAACTATTCCAAAATGCCTATATGGGAATTTTCTTTAAGAAAGTACAAAAATGTCACTAAGTCCATGAAGGGTTTGTTTGTAGCATTCCTTACTTAAGCAGCTGTGTTTCCATAGAGCTTATGTAACATAAGCTTTTGTCCCTCTTCTATTACTTTATCCTCTTTTAATATTTAGAATGGAATTATTTTTCTTCTTTAAATACACAGCAGGTTTTTCAGTATTCAATCACTTATAACTGGAATTGAATTATCTGTTAATCTAAAATTATAGACCAGTACCAATTTAATAGAAGCAGATGTATGAAATATTTGTAAATTTTGATTCAATAATCTGTTTAATAAACTTTAGTGCCAGAAATTAACTGATTGATTTATAAGTAGACTTGATTCCTGATAAAAATTTATGGAGCACAGGGGAAATTGTGATTTCTCACTGTTTCTCTTTAGAATCATTTTTATTATTGCCTTTATACCTTTCAGTCTTTGTCTTTACAAAACTGAATATCTTTGCCTTTGGTTTGGCTCTCTTTCACAATCCAGTTATACTTCAAGCTTGGTTGGTTTAAACTCAGTCTTTCTTCAAGCTGAGTTTAAGTCTCATCTCTCTCACAAAGCTGTCTCTGTTTGACCCACCATGTTTTTGCTTTTGTTTCCTTTTCTGAAATTTTGTTGCTTTTCTCTCTAACACAATTTAAATTGTGTTCTAGATTATTGGCTTTATTTTTTTTCCAGCTTCTTTTTCCCCCCCTAAAATATGTTTTTATTGATTTTTAGAGAGAGGAAGGGAGGGGGATAGAGAAATAGAAACATGGATCTGCTGCCTCTGCACACCTCACACTAGGGGTGGAGCCCACAATCCAGGCATGTGCCACGACTGGGAATTGAACTGGGGACCTCTTAGTTCATGGGTCAGTGTTCAACCAGTGAGCCACACCAGCCAGTTTTCCTATAATGACTCGGGTTTTATACTCTACCTGCTACTCCTACCATATGCTGAACACAAATAGGTATTGTCAATTGATTGGTTTAAAATAGATTGTTTCTCTTCAAACCTCCAGTCACTGATATCAATATCTTTAAAAAAGCTATGCAATTAATTAACTACCTAATTGATTACTTGTGGAGTCTTTTCTCTTAACTGATATAGAAGCCTGAGTTCTTCAAAGGGCTATGTGTTGTTTGATCAAGATTTGAAGCTTGGATTATTGAAATTTTTGTTGTTCACTCATCAGATATGTCTAACATGAATGCTAGCCCTGGATATGAACAAGCGTTAATTGCATTATTTTGTTAGTAATATTCAGTGTCTTCTTCTTTATACAGGAGAGATTAAACAGATTCTAGAAAATGAACTCCAGATTCCTGTGTCTAAAATGTTGTTAAAAGGTTGGAAGACTGGAGATGTGGAAGACAGTGTGAGTTTCTTATTTATTTATTTGTTATTTTTACATTACAGTTACATTCAGTATCATTCTGTAATAGTTTCAAATATATAGCATTATGGTTATCATATCCTTTATTAAGTGGTCCCTCTATATTGCAAGTATCCACCTGGCCCCATTCAGTGTGAGTTTCTTAAATTGCCAGTTATATAGTTGACTAAATAATGTATAAAAAATGGTTTTTATTAATATTGTTACATAAGTAGATTTGGTAATAACTTAGTTGAAGAAATTAGCAATCAATGTTTTCCAAGCTAAAATTTCTAACTATTCAGTTTGATACTTTTTTTGAGAATCTTTACCTTTTTCTCAAATCTCATAGGGTGTCAGTAAGTGTTCTGAAATAATAATTTACTAAACAATTATGTATTGGTCTGAAAGAAGTCATACATGGTGTATATATGTATGCCAAGTATTGATTATAAAACAAAGATAATAGGAAAAATTTTAATTGTGAAAATTTTAAATGGAATTATTTCTTTTTTGTTGTTTATTTGGATAGTGGCCAGGGAAAGGAATGAATGATATTTAAAGATTTCTAAAAAATGTTGCAATTGCCCTAGCCGGTGTGCATCAGTTGGTTGGGCATTGTCCCTTGCACTGAATGATTGCTGATTTGATTCCAAGTCAGGGCACATGTCCAGATTGCAGGCTTGATTCCTGGTAGGGGACATGCCAGAAACAGCTGATAATCAATGTTTCTCTCACTCCCTCTATCTTCCCCTCTCTCTAAAAGTCAATAAAATAATATATATATATTTAAAATGTGTTACAATTTTAATGTAGTGGTTGCTATTCTTAAAGATCCAATAGCAGCCTTAGGTATAAAATATTTCACACACTTCTTTTTCTGACAGAGAGAGGAGAGGGATTGAAAGAAATGAGTTAACTCTGAAGTTTTAGATGTTTAAAGTGGAAATAATTGTCTATTTTTTCAAATTATTTACTGAGCTGATATTTCAGTATCCAGGCACAAACATAGAATCTTCAACTTTTGGTTCATTTCTTCTTTGTCAATGGCTTTAGATAGACATTGTGGTTATAAATATATATGAGTTCACTCAATATATGGAGATGTTGAATATTTGAAGATATTTACAGGAATTTCGTGTTGACAATCCTATCTAATAAAAGAAAAATAGGGTAATTGACCATACCTTCACTACGCTTCCCATTGGCCAATCAGGGTGATATGCAAATTAACTGCCAAGAAAGATGGCAGTTAACCGCCAAGAAAGATGGCGGTTAATTTGCATACGTAGGTGCAATGATGGGAGGTGAAAGGGGAAGGACCAAAGAACGGTGATCGGAAACCCAGGCGGCAGGCAAGAGCCCTGGCCCTGGATCGGAGTACCGGGGCGCCTTTGCCCGTCCCCAGCCGGGGATCGCGATCGGAAAGCCAGGCCACAGGCAAGGCGGCACCCGCGGAACCCAGGAGCCGCCTTGCCTGTGACCCGTGACCCTGATCGCGAGGCTTGGAGGCGGCTCCTGCCGGAACAGACACGGACAGGACAGGGGGCTGGCCTGCAGCCTCCGCAGCTGAGCGCAGGCCCGGAGAGGAGATGGCGGGCCTGCCTCCCGCAGAAGCAGCGCGGGTCCCTTCCGCCTCCCATGGAATCTGCACGAGTCCCTCCACGCTCCAGCAGAAGTGGCGTGACTCCCTCCCACCTCCCATGGAATCAGCGCGGCTCCCTCCTGCCTCTGGTGGAAGCAGCGCAGCTCCGGGCGGTGCACTGCGGTTCCTGCCAGCTCCCGCGGAAGCAGTGGGCAGCCTACTGCGCAATATTGTGCAATGGGCTACTAGGATATTTATAAATTTAGATACAAAGTTAGTGACATACTATATTAGGGGTCAGCAAACGTTTTCTGTACTGTCAAGTCATAAATATTTTAGGCTTTGTGGGCCATACAGTCTCTGTTGCAACTTCTCAGTTCTGCTGTCATAGTATGAAGGCAGCCATAGGCTATATGTGAGCATGACTGTGTTCTAATAAATCTATATTTATGGACACAGAAATTTGAGATTTATGTAACTTCACATGTCATGAAATACTCTTCTTTTGAATTTTCTTCAGACATTTAAAAATGTAAAAACAATTCTTAACTCACTGGCCATACAAAAACAAGCAGTGGGCCAGATTTGTCTTAGAGGCCATTCTTTAACTCTGGTGCTGTATGAGTATTCTAATTGAAACGTATATTTTTAAAAAAAGTGCTGACTGAGAATTGGAAACAATTAGGCAAAAATAAAATGACAGATGCATTAGTTTGCATAGCTATATCGTTTATTCATTCATTTACTAAGAAACTTATGGATATGATCAGTCTTGCATGGTATTTTTAGTAGTTTGTGAAGAGAAAGGCAATCATTTTGCAGATGTCCTTAAAACTATATGTTCTCATATTTGAACATAGTCTTTGTTACCAATCAAATTTTCATTTTCTTATGTCTATGTACACTTCTGTAGGTGATTTCTGCTATTCTTATGACATTAGTTTTCTAATTGCTCCCAAATTTTTATTTCCAGGTTATACTCCTATGAATTTCCATATCCAAATCGGTAATTCACTCTTTTAATTACGTATTTTATTGACATCTTTAACTTAACATGTTTAAAATGGTGCTCTTGATTTTCCTTCCCTGCCATTTCTTCAACAGTCTTATCCAATAAATGGCAGCACTATATAGCCACTGTTTAAATAAAAAAAGTTTGAGCATCAGTCTTTTTCCATTTAAAACAATGCCTAATCCTTTGGTAAGTCCTGTAGAGTCTATCTCCAAAATATATCTTAATCATGGGCACTTTCCAGTATTTTTATTGCACTTCCTCATCCAGGCCGTTACCACCTCTTGCCAAGATCAATGTAGTAGCTTCATCGTCTTCCCAGCTTCCTTTCTTTGATTCTTCCCGTGTATTCTTCACACAGTAGCCAGAATGGTCTTTTAAAAACATAAATCGAATTATATAACTCTCCTGTTATAGCATAGCTTTTTATTTCTATTTGAATAAAATTTCGGCTACTAACCCTAGTTTAAAAGGCATTATATTGTACTAGAGGCCTGATGCATGAAAATTCATGCACTGGAGGGGTGGTCCCTCAGCCTGGCCTGCCCCCTCTCACAGTCTGGGAGCCCTCAGGCGGGAGGCAACCCGGTGATCAGGACAAGGCGATGCACCATCACACCTCTGCTGCTGCCACTGCCGGCAGCACAAGTCTTGGCCAGCCCTGGTTACCTGTGCCTTGGGCAGCCCTGGGCAACTGGGCAGCCAACATCCGAGGTTTGCCTGTGCCTCGGGCTGGCCCTAGGCGGGGGCGGGGAGGAGGGACTGAGGGGAATGGGGAACTGGAGGCAGGCGCACGGAGCGGTTTGGCCTGCTTAGGGGTGGGCCTGGCCTTGCCATGTGCCTGCCGCCCCAGAGGGGCTGAGGGGACTGGGCGCTGCCATCTTGTGGCTGTGGGCGCCACTATCTTCGAGAGCGTGACAGTGAATTAGCATATTTCCTCCTTATTGGCTGTGGGTGCCGCCATCGTTAAGGGCAGTCAATTAGCGTATTCCTTCCTTATTGGCTGTAGACGCTGCCGTCTTTGAGGGCGGTGCAGTCAACGACCATATTCCCTCCTTATTGGCTGTTGGTGCTGCCATCTGTGCGACGGCATGAGGGTCAATTAGCACATTCCCTCTTTATTAGATAGGATTGCCCTCGCTGGTGTGACTCATCCTGTGAACTGAAAGGTCACCCCGGTCAGGGTGCAAACAGGAGTCAACCTGTTGATGTTTCTGTCTCGCACTGATGTTTCTCTCTCCCTCCCCCTTCTTCTCTTTCTAAAATCAATAAAAAGATATTTGTTTTAAAAAGACACGGTGTTATTTACCTTCTCTTCACCACTACAACTTCATCTTTAGCCTTTTCTACCTTCACTTTTCATGCTGTAGTCATGTAAACTTCCTTTTAATTCTTCTAATAGGTTTAAACTCTTTACATCTTTACCTGACAGATGCTATTCAGCTGCCTGGAATGCTTTACCCTTAATTCTTCACATGATGGTTCTCTTTCACACTTCAGGTCTCAGCCTAAATATTACTTTATTTAACAGAGTTTTGTATAAAATGTGGCTCTTATCTCAGCATTCTTCATCACAACCCCATGAGTAGAAGGGCCATGTCTCTTTCTTTCATATTGTATATCCAGTGCCTGGTATAATAAATATCAAGCAAATGTTCATGGGATAAATGAATAAATAACTTAAAGAGAGTATCCATTTACTTAATCATACCATATGTGGTTTGAGGGGTAAGATTTAGTGGAAAATTTTTGGATGATGGCATGGTAAGAGGACAATAATAACTTGGTCAAGTGTTAAATCTAAGAATTTATCAATAATCACAAAATAAAATAATGAAGGTTAAGGTAAAAATAACTTTCCTATGTTTATATGTGTGTTTTTGGTTTGCATGTTAACTATTAGCAATAACAGATCAGTTTCAAAAGGACTTACACATATTTGACATAAAGATCAGAACTTAATGCTACTACAGTGTTTTTTTTTCAATCCATGGCGGGATGTAAAGTTAATTGAGTGGCTTATAGCCAGACTGGGGAAAAAAGGATAGAAGTTGTCAAGAGTGTATTGCAAATAATCAGATTATTTCTTTTTGTTTAACACATAATTATTGTGAGTCAAGAGTAAATCTCAATGCCTTTGGAGTAAGTCTGTGCACTTAGTAAGAAGGGCCCACTTGTGGAGAGGTCAAGAATGAGTTTCTTACGTTCTATGCCTGGCTAAGATCAGCTTTCCTCAGGTTTCTCTACTTCCATCTGCAAGGTTAAGAGGAATTCCTAGACATCAACTCTATCTTGCTTTCCAACACATTCAGCCTTGAGATTATTATTTGTTTTGATTCAACCAGGACCAATTTCATTATGCCTTTTCCCACTGTTTATGCCAGTTACTATTGCAAGGAGTCTAAGATTCCCATGTCACCTCTCACTCTGATCTCCAGTCTCTGCACAGCCCATGTCTTTCTCTATTCTTTGTCCTATTAAATACCCAAGACCTGTGTGCTATGACCTGTGGAACTAACTCATTATTAGCGAAATTCCTTATTGTCAACCTCTTTTCTAAACTTTCCCTTCTCCATCTTTCTCTGACTGAAGTCTGTGGTCCTGAGGACACTTTCTCTGTAGCCTTCTCAGTGTTAATTGCTTTTCTTTAGCATAAATTATACCACTGGATTAACTGGTAAAATATATAATAGTCCCTCCTTATTAGTGGTCTTGCTTTCTGTAATTTCAATTTCCCAGGGTGAGCTGTGGTTCAAAGATATTAACAGAAAATTTCAGAAATAAACAATTCATAAGTATGTATGTATGTTTAGGAAAAAACAGTACATTCAGGGTTCAATCTGCAGTTTTAGACATCCACTGGGGGTTTTGGAACCTATACTCCATGGATAAGGGGAAACTACTATATGTCTTCATTTTTCTCATTTCCACTTTCATACCTTTATTAATACTTCCTCTTTGAAAACTTTCAGCTTTGAACTTCATGTCAAAAAATTATATCACCTACTTGTTGAGGCCATCTCCCTCATTTTCTGATGAATTTTAATTTCTGGCTTACAGTTGCTCTCTGTCCTAATTCTTAGTAATTTAAATATCTTTGTAAATGATTCTTGCAACACCTTGGTTTCCTAGTTCCTTAAACTTCTTTTCTATGAAGATCTTTTTATTTACCCTATATCAGCCATATCTTCCCATGGGCTTATCATTTAATTACAACAATTCTCAAATCTTAATTTCAAGCTTCCATTTTCTTCTCACTCTCTCTTATGTCCCTAGCTCACTTTCTTTAGTATCCTAACACCAACAATTCTTCAACCCCATTCATACTTCCAATTCATTGTTTGTACTATCTTTACATGATCATTATATTTTTCATGCCCTCTCCTCCTTTTTTACAGTGGGTTAAATCCCATGGTTAGTCTTATAATCACTTGCTTGTAGGTTCTTGCTTCAAGGATCTTGCTTGACAAAAATCCTTATCTTAGACAAATCCAACTTTTTCTGTTCTGTGTCTCATAAATAAATGTGACTGGAGATAATCATCATGCTGATGGATGTATCTTTAAATTTATGACTATGATCTTCAGATTGCCCCTTAATGCTGCTAGGCTGTCATGTATATGATTTATCCACATTCTCCTAAATGGCTATTTTATATTTATCCTCTCCCCAGACCTTTAAAACACCTTTCTCCCATTCCCACTCTCCCATTCTCACTTTCTATTTTGTGAAATAGAAAATAAAAGCAATCTCAAGAGAATTTTCACAAGCTCCCAACTTGGTGTTTGTTTACTTACTTGCATCTTATACACATTCTATCCTTTTTTTCCTGGTACTCTAGATCAGTGATTTTCAACTTTTTTTGTCTTATGGAACATATAATTACCAAAATTCTGCAGCACACACATAAAAAATATTTTTGGCCGATCTAACAAAAATAAGGTATAATTTTGATTTACAGAAATAAGTAATAATAGTAATTACCTACCTTTTTTGCTCCAAAGTGACTTTTTAAAGAATCAGGTGCCTATACTTGTATATAAGGATTCCTGGTGCTAAGAATTTAACCAATCAGACACAAGCGTATTATGTGGACATGACCAATAAGATGTAACTCTTATTATATGATCTACATATTTATAGTTCAAGATAGGACATTCACACTGAATGGCTATTGTTGTGTTGGCTGTTGTCATTTAAAAAAAATAATATATATATTTATTGATTTCAGAGAGGAAGGACGAGGGAGAGAGAAATAGAAATAGCAATGATGAGAATCATTGATCTGCTGCCTCCTGCACGCCTCACACTGGGAATCGAGCCTGCAATCTGGGCATATGCCCTGACCAGGTGTTAAGGGCAGTTAGAATACACATGGCTTAATTTAAGTCAGCTGGGATTCAGTGCGAGGGCAAAAGGCACGTCCTGAAGGCGGGACCAGTCAAAGACTGGACGCCACTCAGTCTGACTCTCCCACCCAGTGTTAAGGGGATGGATCTCATGATGTCAAAGGCCCACCCAGATGTGATGTAACTTCCTGTAATTTGAGTATATAATAAATCAGCTTTTGGAGCTGGCTCTCTCTCTCTGCGTGCTCTGTCCCTCCAGAGGGCAGGCACCACACCCAGCCCAAGCTTTTAATCTATTTTATGTCAGTCTTTCTTTATTCTTTAATCCTGAAAGCGCCTCCTAGCTTGCTCGAACCGGTTCAAGTCTCCCCCTCCGTGCGGGACTCGGAGAGGAGACCACAGCCCCAGCACACCTGTCATAACCGGGAATCGAACCATGACCTCCTGGTTCAAGGGCTGATGCTCAACCACTGAGCCATGCCAGCTGGGCTGTTGTCATTTTTTTATTTGGTAATCTAAGATGTCAGTGCCCCTGACTAAATAAGTCAGGTATTGCATATTTTAAAAATTCTTGCAGTACACCACTTGAAAATTGCTGCTCTACATGGCCTGTTCAATCTCTTAGATCAAACCTCCATATTTGCTTTGGATAACATTCTATATCCCTTCTGGCCTATACAAGGACTTCACTCTTCCCTGACTTTCCTGCATTATCAATATTTTCCTATAAACATGATGTTATTGCTTTCATTTTTCTCTTGATCCCACCTCCCCTTTCAGAAATTACTTCATTTCTCTAGTCCCCTTGATAACAAAACTGCCCCCAAAGAGTTGTCTATATTTGTTGTTTCTAATTCCTTTTTTCTCATTTCTCTTGAGCCCAGTCTAAGCAGATAGCTACTAGTGCTCTTGTCATTATCACCAGTGATCACACTACTAAATTCAGTGGTGATCTTATCCAGTGTCATAGCTTTTAAGTATCATTCATATGTACTGTCAGTTTGATATCTCTAATTTATATCTCCATTCCCTGAATTCCAGGTTGATATATTCAGCTGCTTACTTATCTTCTCCACTTGAATATCTAATACACATTTCAAACCTCCATGCCCCAAAGGGAAGTCCTCTGATGCAGTCTTCCCCATTTCAATGATGACAACTTTTTTCTTAAATATTTTATTCTAATATCTTTTAGTTCATTATTGATTCCAAACCCATCTCCAGTTTGTCAGGAAGCCCTTTTGGTGCTATCTTCAAAATATATCCAGAATCTAATTATCTTGTATCATTTCTACTACATCACACTGGCATAAGCCATCATCAGCCTTATCTTAGTACTAGAGGCCCAGTACATGACATAAGTGCACTTGGTGGAAGGGGGGTGTCCCTGAGCCTGGCCTTCGCCCTCTCAGCCTAGGATCCCTCGGGGGCGTCCGCCTGCTGCCACTCTGCTCTCCAGCCTTGAGCCCGGCTTCTGGCTGAGAAGCGCTCTCCCTGTAGGAGTGCACTGACCACCAGGGAGCAGCTCCTGTGTTGAGCGTCTGCCCCCTGGTGGTCAGTGCACGTCATAGCTACCGTTTGGTCACTTTGCATATTAGGGTTGTATTATATAGGACTAGGGGCCCGGTGCACGAAATTCGTGCACTGGGTGTGTGTGGGGGGGAGTGTCCCTCAGCCCAGCCTGCCCCCTCTCACATACTGGGAGCCCTCAGGCGTTGACCCCCATCACCCTCCAATCGCAGGATCGGCCCCTTGCTCAGGCCTGACACCTCTGACAGAGGTGTCAGGCCTGGGCAGGGGACCCTCATTTCCCCCCATCACTGGTTCTGCCCCCAGCCCAGGCCTGATGCCTCTGGCCCAGGCATCAGGCCTGGGCAGGGGACCCCCAGACCCCTCCAATTGCTGGCTCTGCCCCTTGCCCAGGCCTGATGCCTCGGCCAGAGGCGTAGACCCCCATCACCCTCCGATCGCCTGATCGGCCCCTTGCCCAGGCCTGATGCCTCCGCCAGAGGCGTAGACCCCCATCACCCTCCGATCGCCTGATCGGCCCCTTGCCCAGGCCTGATGCCTCCGCCAGAGGTGTCAGGCTTGGACAGGGGACCCCCATCTCCCCCCAATCACTGGCTCTGGCCCCTGCCCAGGCCTGAAGCCTCTGGCCCAGGAATCATGCCTGGGAAGGGGACCCCCATCTCCCTCTGATCGCTTGCTCCACCCCCCGCCCAAGCCTGACGCCTCTGACCCAGGCTTCAGGCCTGGGCCAGGTGACCATCATATCCCCCCAATCCCCGGCTGCGCCCCCCACCCAGGCCTGATGCCTCGGCCAGAGGAGTTGACCCTCATCACCCTCCGATCACCAATCACCGGATCGGCCCCTTGACCAGGCCTGAGGCCTCCGGCAGAGGTGTCAGGCCTGGGCAGGGGACCCCCAGCTCCCCGCGGTTGCAGGCTCCACCCCGGCCCAGGCCTAACGCCTCTGGCCTAGGCGTCCGGCCCGGGCAGCGGGGACCTGCAGTGGCAGAGGCCCCGCGATTGTGGGCTCCACTTTAGGCCCAGGCAAGGGACCCCTAGCTCCCGGAACTGCCAGCTTCGACTGTGCCCAGCTCCCATCACTGGCTCCACCCCTACTTCCTGCTATCACTGGCCAGGGCGGAAAAGGCACCTGATTCTCTGATCATGGCTGGGGGGCAGGGCAAAGGCGGCCCCAGGGCCGCCTTTGCCCTGCCCCCCAGCTCTTAGCTCCCCCTGGCTTTCCAATCACTGTCAGTGGCAGGGGGCTTCTTCCTGCTTTCCTTTTCGCCTCCCTGCATTGTGCCTACATATGCAAATTCACCGCCATCTTGCTGGCAGTTAACTGCCAATCATAGTTGGCAGTTAATTTGCATATAGCCCTGATTAGCCAATGAAAAGGGTATCGTCGTACGCCAATTACCATTTTTCTCTTTTATTAGTGTAGATAGCCTCCTTTGTGCTTCTGCCCTCCTCTGTCAATATCTTTCCCATTTACTTTTCAATATAGCTGACAAAGTGATCCTTTTTATTTTTTGTTAATCCTTACCTGAGAATATTTTTCCATTGATTTTTAGAGAGAGTGGAAGGGGGGGGTAAAGACACACAGAGAAACATCAGTGTGACATATCCATTATTTGCCTCCCGCATGCACCTCTACCAGGGCCAGGGATTGAGCCTGCAACCAAATTACATGTGAATGGAATTTAACCTGAAACTCTTTAGTCTGTGGGCTGATGCTCTCTCCACTGAGCACACCGGCTACGGCAAAGTGATCCTTTTTAAACCTGTTTCAATCATATCACTCCAATAGCTTCCCATCTTATTCAGAGTAAAAGTCAGAGCCCTTACATTAGCCTAAATGGCTCAACACATTTTCTGTTCCTACTAGCTCTGTTACTTCCCTGACCTGTCTCCTACCATTGCTTATTTGGCTTCAGTTACATTGGACTACTTCTTCTTTACTAAATAAGCATTTTTCCCAGCTGTTGCCTTTGCCTGAAATATTATTTTCTCTCTATTCTCATGGTTTCCTCAATACCTTCAAGTCTCTACTCAAATGAGAATGACTCTGATCACTCAGTTCAAAGTTACATAACTCCCCATCCCCATATTTTTAACCCCTCCTTCCCTACTTTGTATTTAACAGAAAAAAAAAAATCACTTTCTAATACTCAGTTATGTAAGTTATTATTTTACTTATTCCTACTAAAGCAGGGGTGGGGAATGTCCGGCCTGTGGGCCATATAAGGGCCACAAAATCATTTTGTCTGGCCCTGCCAAGGCATTAGGGGTAAGGTAATTAAATATTTGACCAAATATAGTAGGCTAATTTTTAAATTGATAATTTTGTATGGCCTGCAAATGATGCTATAAATATCCAAATGGCTCTTGGCAGAAAAAAAAGCTCACCACCCCTGTACTAAAGTTTAAGCTCTATAAGATCAGGGGTTTTAGACTGTTCTATCCACTGCTGTATTCTCAGTGTTTAGAATAGGTGTGGCACAGAGGCAACTCAGTAAATATCTGTTGAATAAATATGTATGTCCTGTGTTATGATGTAAAGATATAAAATGTGTTTCTTAATTGTATTGCTGTCAAAAAATGCAGTACATTAGCAGGTATTTGCCATCAAGTTGTGAGTTTGAAAGGTATGCAGTTTTAAGAAATTTAGTGAAATTTTGTATGATTATCAAGATAGTAGATGAGATGTAGCCCAAGAGCAATTTATTCACTTCAGACAGTGTGCTTTAACCAAAATTCTCTGAAGTAAGAGCTAAGTGACTTAAGTGATATAAATAACACTTAGTAAAGGACCTCATCTAAGTCATTTCACCTCTCAGGCTGCAGCTCCTCATCTGTGAAATCATTGGGTTGAGGTGCTCTCTGATCTTTTCTAGGACTAGTGATCTCTGAAAACCTACACTGCTAATTTTTGCTATAACAATCCTAGAATGAAATGCATATTAGTTGCAAGGATATACTTCTTCAATGAAGGCATTGATGAGCCTTAACTGTGTTCTCATCTATTTATGTCACTTCATGAGCTAAAGAATTTGTATTTTGTTTTAACATTCATATTCATGCTAATTTATGATATGCATGGGAGAAACAAGGTTATTTGGGTTCAGTAGTTCTTCTGCATTATCGTATTAGGAAATTTTCAAAAGAAGAAAATTCAAAGTACAATATTGACAGTTTTTCAAGAACTGTAGGAAAAAGTTAACAATGCACAATTAACAGGCATTTTTGTTTTTTTCCTTTTTCAGACGGTCTTAAAATCACTACATTTGCCAAAAAACAACAGTCTCTATGTTCTTACACCAGACTTACCACCACCTTCATCATCTAGTCATGCTAGGTAAGGTATTTACTTTTTTTGTTAATCTGAAATGAAAAATTTGATTGTTAATAACATTGCTTTAAGCCAGGGGTCCTCAAACTTTTTAAACAGGGGACCAGTTCACTGTCCCTCAGACCGTTGGAGGGCCGGACTATAGTTTAAAAAAAAAACTGTGAACAAATTTCTATGCACACTGCACATATCTTATTTTGAAGTAAAAAAACAAAACAGGAACAAATACAGTATTTGTATTTGCATGTGGCCCACGGGCCGTAGTTTGAGGACCCCTGCTTTAAGCTATATATAAATACAAAATCAAATCAAAATCTTGTTGAAGCTTTAACTTACTGACAGTTATTAAGTATATAAATTTTTAAATTATATGGTTTAGATAGTTTATTTGATTTTAGTAGTGGCACCTTTTTTCCAAAGAAAATCTTTAGCAAAACTTCATTATGTAAAAAATAGTCAAAAATGTTACTTATCTGTTTGAATAGGGGTACATGTACCTTTTCAAATTAGTGTTTTTGTTTTCTATGGATAAATATCCAGAAATGGTATTGCTGGATAGTATAGCAACTGTTTTATTAATTTTTAAAGAAATATTTTTATTGATTTCAGAGAGGAAGGGAGGGGGAAGAGAATAAGTAAATGGAATTCTAGTCTGTCCCATGGCTAAAGAAGGCATACCTTTAAGAAAATTCATTGGGCTCTGCAGAATACAGCTTGAAAAGCACTGATATAATTTTTTTATATTGCTGATATTATTTTCTCCCAAAATTACTGTGCTCTGGAAGGCAACTTAGGCTAAATGATTATATATTTACTTACTTATCAAAAACTATGTGAAAAGATCAGATATAGAGTTAATTTTTTAGATTCCCATCCACCCCCTTCCCTCCCCTCCCCCCCACTCCCCAACCCCCACTACCCCAGTCTTCTTCCCTTTGGCAACCGTTAGCTTGTTCTCTATATCTATGGATCTGTTTCTGTTTTGTTTTATTTATTAATTTGTTTTGTTTTTGTAGATTCCACATATAAGTGAAATCATACAGTATGTGTCTTTCTCTGTGTGACTTACCTCACTTAGCATAACATCCTCTAGGTCCATCTATGTTGTCGCAAATGGCAAGATTTCATTCTTTTTTTATTGCTGAATAATACATATATACCAAATCTTTATCCATTCATCTATCAATTGACACCTAGGTTGCTTCCATATCTTGGCTAGTACTAGTAATGTTGGAATGAATAGGGGTGAATGTACCTTTTCAAATTAGTGTTTTTGCTTTCTTTGGATAAATATCCAGAAATGGTATTGCTGGATAGTATAGCAACTGTTTTATTAATTAAAAAAATATTTTTATTGATTTCAGAGAGGAAGGGAGAGGGAGAAAGAGATAGAAACATCAATGATGAGAGAGAGTCATTGGCTGCCTCCTGCACACCTCACACTGGGGATTGAGCCCACAACTCGGGCACATGCCCTGACCAGGAATTGAACCGTGACCTCCTGCTTCAACTGAGCCATGCCGGCTGGGCTCTATTTTTAATATTTTAAATTAAATTTTAAACAGGAATCTCCAGACTGTTTTTCATACCACAGTAATTTTTTTTATTGTTTAAAGTATTACATATAGTATTACATATGTCTCCTTTTCCCCCCATTGACCTCCCCCTTCCACTCCCACCCCCCAGCACATGCCCTCACCCCCCTAGTGTCTGTGTCTATTGGGTTATGCTTATATGCACGCATTCAAGTCCTTTCCATACCACAGTAATTTACAGTCCCACCCAGTGTATGACACTTACCTTTTTTCCACATCCTCGTCAGCATTTGTTATTTGTGGATTTATTAATGATAGCCATTCTGACTGATATGAGATATCTTGCTGTGGTTTTAATTTGCATTGCCTTGATGATTAGTGATGTTGAGCATCTTTTTAATATGTCTGTTAGCTGTTTGTATGTCCTCTTTAGAGAAATGTCTATTCATATCCTCTGCCTATTTTTTAAATTACATTGTTTATTTTTTTGATGTTTAGTTGTATGAGTTGCTTATATCTTTTGGATATTAACCCCTTATTAGATATATGATTTGCAAATATTTTTTCTCCCATTCAGCAGGCTGGCTTTTCATTTTGTTGATGCTTTCCTTTGCTGTGCTGCAAAGCTTTTATATTTTGATACAGTTCCCTTTTGTTTATTCTTTTCTTTTGTTACTCTTGCTTGAGGAGACATATCCAAAAAGATACTGCTAAGATGGATGTCAAGGAGATTACTATCTATGTTTGCTTCGAGGAGTTTTATTGTTTTAGGTCTTACATTTAAGTCTTTAATCTATTTTGAGTTTTTATGTTTGCTTTTTTTAATATGGTACAAGAAAGTGGCCCAATTTCATTTTTTTGCATGTGTCTGTTCTGGTTTTCCAACACTACTTATTGAAGAGATAATCTTTAATCGTATATACTTGCCATCTTTGTTGTAGATTATTTGACCATTTAAGCAAGGATTTATTTTTGGGCTTTCTATTCTATATTTCATTGATCTGTAAACTTGCTTTTATACCAGTATGATACCATTTTAATTATTCTAGCTTTGTAGTATAGTTTTATATCAGAGAGTTTAATATTTCCCACTTTGTTCTTTTTCAAAATGTCTTTGGCTACTGGGGTGTTTTGTGGTTCCATATAAATTTTAGGATCAGTTCTAATTCTGAGAAGAATGCCATTGGCATATTAACAGGGATATTGGTATATATTTGTTTAGGTAGTAAGGACATTTTAACAATATTAATCCTCCCAATCTGTGAGCAAGGTATATCCTTTTATTTATTTGTATCTCTTCAGTTTCTTTCTTTAGTGTCTTATAGTTTTCAGAGTACTGATCTTTCACCTCTTTGGTTAAATTTATTCTTAGTTATTTTATGGTTATAAATAAGATAGTTTTCTTCTGATTGTTTGTTATTGTATAGAAATGCAATAGGTATCTGTGTTCTGAAACTTTATTGAATTCATTTATTAGTTTGACTAATTTTTTTGTGGAGTCTTTAGGGTTTTCTCTATATAGTATCACTTCATCGACAAATAATGAGAGTGTTACTTCCTCTTTTCCAGTTTGTATGCCTTTTATTTTATTTTTTGTCTTTTTGTCTGATTGCTGTGGCCAGGACTTTCAAAACTGTTTTGAGTAGAAGTGGTGATAGTGGGCAACCTTGTCTTGTTTCTGATATTAGAGGAAAAGCTTTTAGCTATTCACCATTGAATATATTAGGTGTGGCTTTGCCATATAGAGCGTTTATTATGTTGAGATGTGTTTCTTTTATACTTTGTTGAGAGGTTTTATAATAAAAGGAGCTTGAATTTTGTCAAATGCTTTTTCTGCATCTATTGAGGTGATCATATGGTTCTTATCCTTTATTTCGTTAATGTGATGTATCCTCTTGATTGATTTACAGATGTTGAGCCATCCTTACATCCTTGGGATAAATCCCACTTGGTCATGGTGTATAGTCCTTTTAATGTATTGTTGAATCTATTTTGATAATATTTTGTTGTAAATTTTTGTATGTATGTTCATCAAGGATATTGGCCTGCACTTTTCTTTGATATAAAATTTTGATTAAGATTTTCTCTCTATTTGGAATAGAGGATCTCATTCTTTCTTCAGTTTTCACAGTGAAACTGAGTACATTATAGAATGAGAGAATTATTGTAATGTTTAATTATATATTGTATTATTATGCCAGATGAAGCAAAACTGATCTAAAGTGAATAATTATGCTAGTATTAGAGTCATAATTTTTGTGAGTAGAGTCTCATTCCAGAACTATGTTTAAGTTGTTTTAGATCTTTATAATATTTATACACATTTTCTTTTTTAATAAAACTTGGTGATTTTGTGTGGTAGAGAGACATGTATCCCTAAACTTTGAGTATTGTCAAACTTTTACCACCATCTATCAAATGTCTTTATTATTTACTAGGGGCCCGGTGCACGAAATTCGTGCACTGGGTGTGTGTGTGGGGGAGTGTCCCTCAGCCCAGCCTGCCCCCTCTCACATACTGGGAGCCCTCAGGCATTGACCCCCATCACCCTCCAATCGCAGGATCGGCCCCTTGCCCAGGCCTGACGCCTCTGGCTGAGGCATCCGGCCCGGGCAGCGGGGACCCGCAGCTGCAGCGGCCCCACGATCGTGGGCTTCGCTTTAGGCCCAGGCAAGGGACCCCTAGCTCCTGGGACTGCCAGCTTCGACCGTGCCCAGCTCCCATCGCTGGCTCCACCCCTACTTCCTGCTATCACTGGCCAGGGCGGAAAAGGCACCTGATTCTCCGATCATGGCTGGGGGGCAGGGCAAAGGCGGCCCCAGGGCCGCCTTTGCCCTGCCCCCCAGCTCTTAGCTCCCCCCTGGGTTTCCGATCACTGTCAGTGGCAGGGGGCTTCTTCCTGCTTTCCCTTTCGCCTCCCTGCATTGTGCCTACATATGCAAATTAACCGCCACCTTGTTGGCAGTTAACTGCTAATCTTAGTTGGCAGTTAATTTGCATATAGCCCTGATTAGCCAATGAAAAGGGTATCGTCGTACGCCAATTACCATTTTTCTCTTTTATTAGTGTTGATGTAGTGGAAGGAAAACATTTCTGTTTTTCTCTACTGCACTGCTCATAGAACACTTCTGGCCACAAAATTTATTTTGTTTGTTTCACACAGCAGGCAGTTCTTCAACACCCACACAGTCCCACAGGGCTGGCCCCCACATCAGCCAGCAATTGCAAGTCTAGGTTGTCACCTGTGTTTTTGACCAACTGGCTATAATTGGAGGTTCACATAACCTCCTTTTTGGGTATGATAATTTGCTAGAACAGCTCGCCAAACTCAGAAATGTTCTCTACTCACTATTTTTGATTTATTAAAAAGCGCATGCATGTGTGCTTATTGATTTTAGAAAGAGGGAGAGAGAGAAACATCAATGATGAGAGATAATCATTGATTGGCTGCCTCCTGCACACCCCCTACTGGGGGTTGAGCTCACAAACTGAGCATGTGCTCTGATCGGGAATTTAAATCTGTGACCTCCTTGTTCATGGGTTGACACTCTACCACTGAGCCACACTGGCTGGGCAAAAAAACAAAACAAAAAAGCATATTTTAAAGGATGTAAATGACCAGCCAGATGAAGAAATAAATAGCAAACTCTACCAAATCATTCAGCTGGGGTTTTCTAGGGAGGCTTTATTACATAGGCATGATTGACTAAACCATTGGCTATTAGTGATTAACTCAATCTCTTGCCCCTCTTCTCTCCTCATAGGTGGGGAAGAGGGGGATGCAGATAGCATCTTATCACAAGTTTGGTTCCCCTATTAACCCCCATTCTGAAGGGTTTTCTAAAAGTCACCTTATTAACAAACGCAGGTGTGGATGAAAGGGAATTATTATGAATAACAAAAAACTCCTTGCTCCTTTCACCTTTATCACTCTTATCACTTAAAAAATTCCAAGGGTTTTAGGAGCTCTGTGTGGGGAAAAAGACGAAATAGAAATTACTCAACTGCAGGAAATTAAATCTAATGTAATTGTATTTGGTAGTCTGTTAATAGTTTGTTTTAGGTTAAGAATTTAAAGATTTCTTGGGTTGCTCCTTATCCTCTATGTTCAATGATATACTAGTGGGAGTTTGAATTTGCATACTATTACAAATAGCCAAACAGTATTTGTAGTTCTAGGTTAGTTAACAATGTAATTAATCACTGTCATTCAATATGTAACCCACATAATTATAGCAGATTAGAGATATTATTGATTATTATCTATTACTTTCCAGTAATGTGGTTAAATGGATTTATCAAAAAGTCTTCCTGGGCTAATGGAAGTGTTCATTGCCATTTGGCTGACCTTTGTTTGATTGCCTATCACTCAATCCCTAGGCAAGCAGGAGCCTACAATGCCTCTGAAATGTAATGTTTGTTGGAAAATGTGTCTTCACATAGCACTTAAGTAGTCTTTTCTAGTTGACTTTATAGATTTTTACCAAGATATAATGATGTTGTTTCCTGAATTGGAACAATAAGAAAGACAGAAAAATTCAAAGTGGAACAAAAGACATAAAAAACTGGGATAGCCAGGTGGTGGGAGGAGGGGCATGTAGAATTTCCTGCTAATGAAAAAGTCATATTAATGAATATTTAATTAAAATATAACTAAAAAGTCAAGGTGTATTTATTTTAGTGTGTTAATATATCTTTCTATAAAACTAGAGATTATCTTTGCGTGTGTGTGATGTATACCTTAAATTCTGATTTCAGAGGAGACAATAAAAAAACACAAAATTTATGCAGAATCTTAAAGGCTAATGATAATAATTACTTTTAATTTGTGATTTTAATTTTGTGTTTTACTAAATAAAAATATTTTTTGGCATCTTAACTGTATAGAGAAGTCCAAAAGCAATTTCTGATTGAGTTATATATACAGCCCATCATGTTACCAAATATGATAGACGGATAAAATTGCTGTGTGATAAACTTTATGACTTAATTTGATATTTTTGTTATAATTGGTGAATTAATAGAAAACTTATAACTTATAACCTAATTTATAGTCTAAAAAGGAGAAAACAAAAGGTAATTTTGATTTTTAGTGTTATATTTGAGAATAGACAAATGAATGGAAGAGCTCTGAAATTGGTAGAGGAAAATAGGAAAGTTTATGCACTATTATCCCATCCATTTTTTAATATCAGATTTGGGATTAAAAAAGAAAACACCTCACCCAAGGATATGTTTTTGTTGTGCTTTGTTTTATCTTATCTTGGAGAGAGTGGTAGGGGGAGAGAGAGAAAAAGAAAGAAAGAAAAAGAAACGATCTGAGAGTGAAACATCAGTTAGTTGTCTCCCATATATGCCCCACCCCGGAATGGGTGCAATCTAGATATGTACCCTATTGAGTTTTACATATATACTAGAGGCCCGGTGCACAAAAATTTGTGCACTCGGGGGCGGGGTGGAGGGGGGTCCCTCAGCCCGGCCTGTGCCCTCTCGCAGTCTGGGACTCCTCAGGGGATGACCACCTGCTGGCTTAGGCTCGCTTCCTGGGGGATTGGGCCTAAGATGGCAATCAGACATCCCTTTGGCAGCCTGGCAGCCCTTGGGGGATGTCCACTTGCCAGCGGGGAGCAGGCCTAAACTGCAGTCGGACATCCTTAGCACTGCTGACGAGGCAGGAGAGGCTCCCACCACCACCGCTGTACTAGTAGCCATCAGCCTGGCTTGTGAGAATGACCTGACCACCAGAGGGCAGCTCCTGCATTGAGCATCTCCTCCCTGGTGGTCACTGTGTGTCATAGTGACCAGTCATTCCCAGTCCTTCTGCTGTTAGGGTCAGTTTGCATATTACCCTTTTACTATATAGGATAGAGGCCTGGTGCACGGGTGGGGGCCGGCTGGTTTGCCCTGAAGTGTGTCCCGGATCAGGGTAGGGGTCCCTACTGGGGTGTCTGGCCAGCCTGGATGAGGGGCTGATGGCTGTTTTCAGGCTGCCCGCACCCCCTTCAGGGTGGGGGTCCCCACTGGGGTGCCTGGCCAGTCTGGATGAGGGGCTGAGGGCTGTTTTCAGGCGTGCCAAGCCTGCATCTGAAGCTCCCAGTCTCTCCTTTTTTTCTTTCCTTTTTTTATTCTGGGATTTATTTACCTTCTGTAATTGAAACTTCGTTGCAGCTCCAGCTCCGAGGCCGGCTGGCTGAAAGCAGGTATCTGGGGTTTGTTTAGCTTCTATAATTGCAACATTGTTGCATCCGGAGCTCAGAGCTGGGCCGCGGCAGGCGGGGAACCTAGGCTTCCTCCATCACTGGAGGAAGCAAGCCTCATGTTCGCTTCAGCTGCGTGGCTGCCGGCCGCCATCTTGGTTGGCATTTAGTTTGCATATCCTGCTGATTAGCCAATGGGAAGCATAGCGGAGGTATGGTTAATTACCATGTTTGTCTATTATTAGATAGGATAGCCCATCATGTTAGCAACTGGAAATCGAATCTGCAACCTTTCGGTATACGGAACTACACTCCAACCAACTGAGCTACTTGGGCAGGGCCAGATTTGGAATTTTTTAAAAAAAACGGTATATTTTATTTAAGTGTTTGGTTTGATATTTAATTGGTTTTATTGTTTTATTTCTCTGAGATGAGTCAATGGATGTTGGGACATGAAGGGAAGTTGGATAATAAACTGCCTATCAATTGCAATGCAGAACTGTGATGAAGTCTTGCTGTTATATTCTAGCATTCCAGTTCCACTGCAATGACAAACATTAGGTTCTTTCTTTATAAAATACCAGTTTCTCTAAACAGACTAGATGGCATTGGTATTATAGTGTCACTCTTAAAATTTATTATAACAAAATCACTAAAGTAATCCTATCTATATAATAAAGAGCCAGGGTTGTAACAACTGAAGGCTCGACCAGACCGGGTGCCCCGACCCAGCACTGACTGTCTAGGGGGCTATGGATCAGGCCCAGAGAGAGGCCTGTAGAGAGAGAGGCAGGGTCTGATCTGTAGCCTCTGTGGCAGCCATTGATCAGAACTTGCCTCTCTTTCTCTCCCAGCCTGGCCAACAGCCACACCTCCATTCTCTCCAGGCCTCCACTGGGCTGCTGATCAGCCCCGCCTTTCTGATCAGGCCTGATTAATAGGCCCAGAGATGCTGACTGGCGTAGAAACTGACCAGTTAGAACCAAATCTGGGTCAACTGTGTGGAGCCAATGGCTGCCTAGGAGGCAGAGCTTTTGACACTGACTGGCATAGAAACTGACCAATCAGAACCAAATTGGCTGGCAGAGGAGGACAGTTGGGGGCGAGATCAGGCGTGCAGGGGAGGGCAGTTGGGAGCAAGATCAGGCCGGCGGGGAGGGCAGTTGGGGGCAACCAGGCTGGCAGGGGAGGGAAGTTGGGGGCGAGATCAGGATGGCAGAGGAGGGCAGTTGGGGGCGAGATCAGGCCGGCAAGGAAGGGCAATTAGGGGTGATCAGGCAGGCAGAGGCAGTTGGGGGTGAGATCAGGCCGGCAGGGGAGGGCAGTTAGGGGCGATCAGGCAGGCAGGCAGAGAGGTTAGGGGTGACCAGGCAGGCAGGCAGAGAGGTTAGGGGTGACCAGGCAGGCAGGCAGAGACAGTTAGGGGCGATCAGGCAGGCAGGCAGGCAGGCAGAGAGGTTAGGGGCGATCAGGCAGGCAGGCAGAGGGGTTAGGGGCAATTAGGCAGGTTAGTGGTTAGGAGTCAGCAGTCCCAGATTGTGAAAGGGGTGTCCAACCGGTGGTTGGACATCACCTGAGGAGTCCCCGATTGGAGTGGGTTCAGGCTGGGCTGAGGGAATCCCCTGCCTCCGCGCATGAATTTTGTGCACTGGGCCTCTAGTATAATAGACTAATATGCAAATTAGCCGGGACACCGTAATGTCATGACCGAAAAGCAGGGACCTGAGACTGCATGGCGCCTGGCTGGGGCGAGGTACCTCAGACCGTGCCCCCTGTCCCATGGGGCTTGATGGTGGACTTCAGGCCATGCCCCCCACCCAGGAGGGCTTGATGGGAGACCTCAGGCTGCGCCCCCACCTGGCAGGGCTTGACAGGGGACCTGAGACTGTGCCCCCTACCTGGCCCCAGGCCAGGAGACCTGAGGCTGTGCCCCCTGCCCAGAGGGGCTTGACGGGTGGGGCTGGCCGGGTCTGGGTCTCACCCAATGGGGGTGGGGCCAGCCGGGTCCGGGTCTCCTGTGTTTTCGGAGCACATGCAGGTGGTGGGCGAGGACTTGACTCTAGGTCCCCCGGGGCGCCTCAGACTCTGACAGGAGGGAGATTTTCATATACATTTTACTAATTTTCTTTCATCTCTGACACTTCTATTAAAGAGAAAGGGCAAATAGCAATATTAAAATATTTCCTCTAATTAATTCCCTTTTAATGTGCACGAATTTCATGCACTGGGCCACTAGTATGATTATAACTTATTTCTCTAGACAAAAAACATCACACTATAATGAGAATTTTGGATTGCAGCCCTAGCTTGGCTAAGGATTTTTTTGGTTTTGTTTATAAAATGGGAAGCATTGTTTTTAGTTGGGTGGTTGTAAAAACTTAGTAAACAGGAGTGGTACATGAAATGTGAAAGCAGAAATTACAAAGAAATATAATTCAAATGACTTATTTATGCTAATAAATACCAATAGTAATCCTTTTTATTCAACTCTTACTTGATTTGTATAACAACCCTGCAAGGATGCAGGTCGATTATGATACTTCTATTTTATAGATGAGGAAATTGAAGTGTTTAAACAAAGAGTTTTGTAGATTGTTCAAAATCAACAGTAAATACTGACTCTGAAGTGTCCATCTGACTCTCCATCTTCTATAGCTTTCAAATTCTTGACAGAAATATGCAAATCTTTATTCCAAAGATTCCTACCTTTCTGGAGGCTCAACTTTAGAATGTGATTTTTTTAAGTCTTATAACTTATCTTTATATACTATTTGAAAGGCATTTACATTATTTCACTTATTTTAAGAATATTCATGAAATTTTAGTATGTTAATTAACTTTTAGTTATAGTACATTATTAATCATTTAGTAAAATGTAGATATAAATAACAGGCTTTTAAACTACTGACAAATCATTTTATTCTCAAGGTTTGGTGAGAACTACTGATAGAGAGAATTGTATCTTAAACCATGTACTATAAAAAAAATTTTTAACTTGATTTTACTGCCACTAGGGGGTGCCTGGTAATTGAGTCTTATTTTGAATTTACAACATCTTTTTGGAAAACAAAAAAGCCAAGAGCCACAAAATTATGATATGAACACCCTATAATGGAATTATACTTAGAATTATTTTAAAGTAAATTATGTTTGCAGAAACAATTTCAAGTTTTCTGAGAATTGAAGAGCAAATTCTTAAATCATAATCTTTATAACATCTGAAAAGTATTAAAAGTACTTTTAATAAATCAGATTTCACAAATTAATTGAAAGGTGAAGCAGTACCCCTATGGTACAGCTTTAAATTGTACTATAACTCATAGTAAAATTAGAAAGGGAAAAAACTGTTAATTATGCATGTTTCATATTATTTTAGGAAAGATTCAGTCCATCAAAGATTTATTGATTACCTATTAGATAAAAACAAGTTCTGTCCTCCAGGGGCTTATAACCTATTCATTAAAGGCATTAGGCTTTTTCTTAATTCATCTCATTGCAGAAATTTTCCTTAGACATCACTCATTTTTTTATTATGATCTATCTGCCACTCAGGTTGATTTCTCAGTAAGATCCTCTTTTCTTCATCTGCTCTAAAGGTTGGTGTTCTTGAAAGTTCTGTTTGTAGTAGTCCCTGTTACTGTACCTTCTCCCTGACATCTAGTGTCAATGCTTCAATTTCCAAACGTGTAAGGTCACTCACAAATCTCTATTTATAAATGCACTAGAGGCCCAATGCACGAAATTCGTGCAAGAGTAGGCCTTCCTTCCCCTGGCTGCTGGCACTGGCTTCCCTCTGGCACCCGGGACCCAGGCTTCCCTCGCAGCCCAGCTTCATCTGGAAGGTTGCCTGGACTAATTAGCATATTACCCTCTTTATTATTATAGATATGTCCTAGTTTTCAATGGAACTTTTCACTGGTGTGTGTCCCATATGTAATTTAAAGTCATGTCTACAACTTACACACCCCTGAGAAGTCTATACTACTACCTTGTGTTTTTTTCTCAAATGTATAAGGTGCAAAAACTGCTTTGTGTGTTCCAAATAGGAAGATGATTATTTTTAAAACCATTGAGTTTGGCATGTAAGTAATTAATGACTCTGTTGAGGTCATTTTTGGCACAAAGAGAGGATGGGAATAAGATCGTAGTAAATTATAAGGGATAAGTGAGAAATGAGGAATTGGAGTTACTCTCATTTTTAGAAAGCTTTACTATGAGGGTTAAGAATGATTAGAAGTATGAGGAGAAAGAGACAGCAAGTAGGAAAAATTTTAAAAAGTAAAACTGAAAAAGGGCTGGTGGCCAAAAAGGGTACGGAGAATGTCAACTTGAACTGCTATAACAAAATAACATAGACTGGACAGCTTAAAATACAGACATGTATTTCTCGCAGTTCTTGAGTATGGAAAGTCCTGCAAGGTTTGATTTCTGGTGAGAGCTCCCTTCCTGGCTCTCTTTCTCACATGGCAGAGAGAGGGCTCTGGCCTCTCTTTTTATCATAAAGACAGAGGTCCCACCCCTCTGTCCTCATTTCACCTTTATTTCCTACTAAAAACTGTCTCAAAATACACTTGGGATTTCAATGTAAAACGTCTGTTCAGTATGCATCTCAGTTCATAGCAGGGAGATAGAGTCCAGGATTAAGTGTTGAAGTTATCTAGCAGATTTAGAGACAGTAGGAAAGGTAGAAGAATAGAAGATCGGAGCAAATGGAGAACATTTCTGGGTTCTGGATTTTGAGCTGTTAATAGTAATAGTTGATGACAAAGTGCAAATTATAGACAATTTGGAAATAGAAGATAGTAATAGTTATAAGAATAAGGATGCTAAGGAAGTGTGAAGTTATAAGTATATGGTAAGTGGCAGTGATATAACAATTACCATTTATGAAGACAGGCTTTTTGCCAAGCCCTTTATTTATTACTTAACATGATGATTTAATAACATAAATCCTCATGATAAGTAATAAATAGATATTATAGATATTACTATAGGCCCAGTGCACAGAAATTTGTGCACTCAGGGGGGGAGGTCCCCTCAGCCTGGCCTATGCCCTCTTGCAGTCTGGGACCCTTGGAGGATGTCCACCTGCTGGCTTAGGCCTGCTCCCTGGGGGAATCGGGCCCAAGCTGGCAGTCTGACATCCCTCTGGCAGCCCTCGGGGGATGTCCACTTACCAGCAGGGAGCAGACCTAAGCTGCAGTTGGACATCCTTAGTGCTGCTGAGGAGGCGAGAGAGGCTCCTGCCACCACCACTGTGCTGGCAGCCATCAGCCTGACTTGTGGCTGAGCAGAGCTCCCCCTGTGGGAGCGCACTGACCACCAGAGGGCAGCTCCTGCATTGAGCATCTGCCCCCTGGTGGTCAGTGTGTGTCATAGTGACCAGTCATTCCCAGTCCTTCTGCTGTTAGGGTCAATTGGCATATTCCCCTTTTATTATATGGGATAGAGGCCTGGTGCACGGGTGGGGGCCGGCTGGTTTTCCCTAAAGGGTGTCTCGGATCAGGGTGGGGGTCCCGCTGGGGTGCCTGGCCAGCCTGGGTGAGGTGCTGATGGCTGTTTGCAGCTGGTCAGACCCCCTTCAGGGTGGGGGTCCCCACTGGGGTGCCTGGCCAGCCTGGGTGAGGGGCTGATGGCTGTTTGCAGGCCAGCCACACCCCCTTTAGGGTGGGGGTCGCCTCTGGGGTGCCTGGCCAGCCTGGGTGAGAGGCTGAGGGCTGTTTTCAGGCTGGCCAAGCCCCTCCAGTGACGGAAGCTCTCAGCCTCTTCTTTTTTTTCTTTTTTTTTTATTCTGGGATTTATTTACCGTCTATAATTGAAACTTTGTTGCTTTGTGTGGAGCTCAGAGCCACCGTGGCGGCTTGGCTTCCTCCATCATTGGGGCAACCAAGCCTCCTGCTCGCCCAGCTCCGTGGCTGCTGGCCGCCATCTTGGTTGGGTTAATTTGCATATAGTCGCACTGATTGGCTGGTGGGCATGGCTTAAGGCGTAGTGAAGGTACGGTCAATTTGCATGTTTGTCTTTTATTAGTGTAGATTACCCACATTTTGCAGATAGGGAAACTTACTTAGGGGCAGTGGTGAGTTGATAAAGAGAGAAAGTGGTTATTGAGAGTTCGTTTAGGTTCTTTTTTGAAGAAGGCTACAGATACTTTAGTCTGTACACTATGTTCACAAATAACCATCTTTTTGTTCAATGTTGTGTTATTATAAAGTTTTTGAGTTGCTATAGAAACCTAACTCATGTTTATATCAATTGGCCTAGGGCAAATGTCATTTTATTTAAATTTACAGAACAACTTTAAGTGAGGACTTATTGTATTAGGAAAACATAAACCTAGGTATAAATGTTTTGGCCTGTAAGTACTATCCTATCTAATAAAAGAGAAACATGGTAATTGGCGTATGACCGATACCCTTTTCATTGGCTAATCAGCGAGATATGCAAATTAACTGTCAGCCAAGATGGCGGCCGGCAGCCAGGCAGCTTGAAACTAACATGAGGCTTGGTTGCCTCAGTGACGGAGGACTCCAACGTTCCCCGCCTGCGGCTGCAGGCCTCTGAGCGGGCAGTTTAAGAAACATTGTAACAAATACGCCCAACTTCAGCCAGCAGATTCGCAACATTGTAAGCAAAGGCCAGAAACCTACTTTCAGCCGGAGGCCGAAGAGCTGGAGCCAAGCCTCAAGCTAAAGCCGACCAGAATAAAAAAAAAAAAAAAAAAGGAAAAAAGGAGCGTTTGGGAGCTTCAGTCACCCCCAGCCTGAAAACAGCCCTCAGCCCCTCACCCAGACTGGCCAGGCACCCCAGTGGGGACCTCCACCCTGATCCAGGACACCCTTCAGGGCAAACCAGCCGGCCCCACCCGTGCACCAGGCCTCTACCCAATATAGTAAAAGGGTAACATGCCTCCCAGCACCGGGATCAGCGGAGCCACGAGGCCTCCTGGCACCGGGATCAGCGTGACAGGGGGCAGCACCCAAACCCCCTGATCACCCTGCGGCTCTGTGTGTGACAGGGGGCGGGGCCACAACCTCCCTATCGGCCCTGCTCTGTTCCTGACAGGGGAAGGCACCCCAACCCCCTGATTGGCCCTGCTCTGTGCGTGACAGGGGGTGGCGCCTCAACCTCCCCATCGACCCTGCCTTGAGTGTGACAGGGGGCAGCACCCAAACCCCCTGATCGCCCTGCGGCTCTGTGTGTGACAGGGGGCGGGGCCACAACCTCCCTATCCACCCTGCTCTGTGCCTGATAGGGGGGAGCTCCCCCCCCCCACGGGCCCTGCTCTGTGTGTGACAGGGTGCGGCGCCCCAACCCCCCCGTCCCCGGCCCTGCTCTCTGTGTGACGGGGTAGAGCCATAACCTCCCCATCAGCCCTGCCCTGAGTGTGAGAGTGGCGGCACCCCAACCCCCTGATCCGCCCTGCTCTGTGGGTGATAGAGGGCAGCACCCCAACCCCCTGATGGGCCCTGCTCTGTGCGTGACAGGGTACAGAGCCCCAACCCCCCTGATGGGCCCTGCTCTGTGTGTGACAGGGGGCAGCGCCCCAACCCCCGCATTGGCCCTGCTCTGTGTGTGACAGGGGGTTGCTCCACAACCTCCCCATCGACCCTGCCTTGAGTGTGACAGGGGACGGCGCCCCAACTCCCCAATCGGCCCTGCTCTGAGCCCGACCAGGGGCTGCACCTAGGGATTGGGCCTGCCCTCTGCCACCCGGGAGCAGGCCTAAGCCAGCAGGTCGTTATCTCCCGAGGGGTCCCAGACTGCTAGAGGGCACAGGCCAGGCTGAGGGACCCCCCCTCCCCCCCGAGTGCACAAATTTTTGTGCACCGGGCCTCTAGTAGCCTATAAAGGACTTACATAATCTTGCCCCTGACTTTCTCTCTTATTTCATCTTTTATCATTCTCCCTCTAACTCATAGCTTGCCAGCCACACTGGCCTCCTTGCTCTTCTTTAAACATTCTAAGCTTACTTCCACATCAGGGAATTTGCACTTTGTGCTTTCCCTGCCTAGAATGATCTTCCGCCAATTATCAACTTGGCTCATTCCTTTACTCTATTTAGGCCTCTACTCAAATGTCACATCCTCAGAGAGGCTTTTCTTGATCCCCCTGTCTAATCAGTCCATCTGTCATATCCTCTCTTTATCTTGCTTTATCACTACAATACATTATATTAGTAATATATTCATTTTCATATTTGTTCTTTGTCTTCCTCATTACAGTGTAAAGCTACAAGAAACCAGGGATTGTTTTTTGTCTACTGTTGTATCCTCAGCAACTAAAAGAGTACCCAAAACATAATAGGTACTTAGAAATATTTGTACAATGAGTACTGTAAAGTGACACACATTCCTAAGGATTTTGCCTGTTACAACAGACCAAAGCTAAAGAGTAAAGTTCTAATGGTGTGATTTCAGGCATCATACAGAACAGAGATTAGGTATTTGGGGACCAGAAGATCCTATAAGTATTCCATAAATGTAGTGAGCTAGACAATCTTCACTCCTTGAAATGAGCTTAGCTTTTATTTTTGTCCATTGTTCCTTATGGTTTTTCCCATCATAATATGGATAATGGAAGGAGCTGTGGCTTTGTAGTCACACACTGTTCAGTCCTACACTGGTTTTGTGGTCTCAGGCAACACCTTTCCTTTGAGTTTTAGTTTCCCTAGTATTATTTTGTGTATGGCTCTTTCAAACCAGATCCTAAGTGTGAAGAGCAAGAGTATTCTTATTGACCATCTCCCTCAGCTCATGAAAAGGTCATCTATGAAAGAGGCCCTTAATAAACAAACATTTGTTGTAATGAATATGAAACATTTCATGACTAAATGAGGAATGTGATTTTTGGTCCATGCATTTGTATTCCTTCATTGGCTGTTTTGCTAATTTTCAAACTCATTATAAAATGTTATCCAGATAAATGGAGAGTCCATTTATCATGTTATTCACACAGGATGCCAGTTATTCACTCATATACCAGATACAGATTTAGTACCACTATACAATATGTTAAGTCCTTGTTCTAGGTGCTGGGGATACCATGAGGAACAAAATGACAAGGTGCCAGTTTTCATGGAGTTTAAAATATAATATGTGTAGAGGTGGGTGTGTGGTGGGAGGACAGGCAACAAATTATAAACAAGAAAAAAAAATCAGATGATAATAAGTGCTTTTCAGAAAACCAAAATAGAGTGGCAGTTGGGTGACTACTCTAGGTTGTCAGGTCTGGAAAGGCCTTTCTGGATATGTACTCTTCAAGCTGAGACATGAATGACTGAGGAGTCATTCAAATGAAGAGTATTTAGGCAAGGGAAATAGCTAGTGCCAAAGCCCTCAGATCATGTATGAATATACTAGTTGGAGAAGGTTTAATATTTTGAAATTTAGTATTGCTAATGACCAACTTGCTAGAAAAGGACTGAGTGGAGTGCTTGGTAATAAAAGACAGTCTTTTCAACTTCGCTTTGGTTGCATTCTCCTAAGTGATGAAATGTCCAGCTCTACTTTAATTATATACATTTTCTTAATTTTTATAGCAAGGTGGTAGAAAATAAAGTTTGCCTTGTGTGTAGTCATCCCTTTTACAAGTAGTAATTGAGTCTTGTTGTTGAACTTTGACTTTTTTTTATACTGGGAGGATGATTCCAGTTAATATTTTAATGGCTTCTATAGGGGTAATGTTGAGCTCTGGCCAGGCAGTCAGTCAGAGGCTATGTGTGGCCTCTGAGTTGCAAAATTGCTTTTAACTATGGCTTTGAACTAGTTGCTATTTGTGATAGGAGGAGTAAATTCAGGGTGCTAATTCGTACTCCAGTAATAGTTGAGTAAACCACTGGTGTTAAAATATACACCTCTTTTTTGTCCTTGAAAACCATTGGTAGAAACCAGGTGACAGTAGCCTTGCATTAAGGGTAGGACATTGTATTTTCCTGTGGGTGCTGTGAAAGGAACTGCCACGGAATCATTGTATGGGCAGGTCACCTCTCTGCTCTGGATCTCAGATGCTACTGGAAAATACAGATGCTTTTCTACATTCTTAGGCATCCATGGTGCCACTAATTCTTTTGTTTCCTCTACAGTTCTTATTAGTGGTTTATACACAAAAAATTAGTATCAGATTGGAAAACAAAATAGCTTTAAAATCAGACTAGCATCCAAAGGAACATATGGCTTAGACTTGAGTCCTAAGTAGGGTCCTTTACTTTTCACTCCAGATTTAAATCTTAAGACATGGAAAGAATTATGACTGGATCTTTAGAGCCTGATGGACTGATACAATAGACCTGCCACTAAACCTAGGAAAGACAGCTTAGAGAGTTCATGGCATAAAGAGTGAAAGAGGAAGCTGCTTGTCTCATCCCTGTTTCTGTGAAACCTAACCTAGTATAATGTGACCTTGTGGATAATTGTAATACTTTTCTCTTTCTGTGGGAGAATCAACTCTAGAATGGGGAAAACGTACTGCAAGTGTTTTCATTAAAAAACTTCCTTGGTGGGGAGAAGCAGCATGGGCAGAAATAGTGTTCTCCGTATGAGCAGAGGCAGAGTTTGAAGGAAAGCAAACAACATTCTTTTCATGATCCTTGAGGTCCCTTCTAACTCTCTATAGTTGATACGCACTTTACTACATTTATTAAGCATGGCATAATAAGGGAAATACTGAAGTATTCCTCCTCTATCTCGGCTTTTTGTAACCATCCATCTGCTTTGGTACTGAGTATCCATCTGTACTCCTAGTTTTGGTTCTAGCTAAGAAGTGCCACCCTCTGGATGGTATATGTATTGATACTCATATAAACTTATGTACCTTTCTTCCCCTCATTTTCATCTCTCCCACTCTATTCTGAGGACATTCTAAATGCTCATCTGCCTCTATGACCCCAATGAAGAAAGATAACTGAGAAGTTTCATGGAACTGTTGTGGGATTCAGTTAATAGAACTGAGAATGCTTTCAAATAGCTTTCATCCTACTTCTGTTTCCCCAACACCTCATAATCTTTGCATAAACATTAATCCTTGTGATATTTTCCCCCTTTTGTCTGTATCCTGCTATTTCAGTGTTTGGTCTACTCCCTTAATGCAAGAAGAGTCATGTTCACGACACCTCTGAGTTAGAATGAGAGGAAAGCTGTAGGATATCTTCTTTGGAAGGAGGTAAAGCAATCATTTACTGTAGTCTCATTTTATGAGTGGGAGAACTGAGGTGTGGTTCCTAATAGTCTATTAGGCCTTAATTTCTTCATCCGGAATGGTCAGGATGATAATTTCTGCCTCAGAGGGCTTTTGGAGAGGAGCAGTATGGTTAAATAAAATAGCACATGTGAGGATTGGACCTGGCATAGTACAGGTACTCAGAGGTTTCTCTTTCCCAGATCACAAAGCTAGTTAATAGATGAGTCAGGACTTGACTCTCATATGGTTCTTAGCTCCAAACAACTCATCATAGTGCATATTGAACATTGCTCTAAACGTCAAAGTCAATAATGGTCCTCAACATAATGTCTCATTTCAACCTATTTCATGTGTAAATTAAACTGTGAGCAGTACCAAGTGGGCTTATAGTAGATGCTCAATAAATACTTTAAATGAATGGATGAAGTATTGCAGTTTCTTCAGGAAGAGATGAACAATTTCCAGTGGGGGACTTCTTTGGCTAAGTATTTTTATTTTTGAACTAGAAAAAAGCAATTGGTTTTAATCTCCAAATAACTTCCTGATATGTCACTTGAAATGGTTGTTCTCTGAGTGTGTCTTCTTCATGGTGGTTTTTTATTGATTAACTAGAGGCCCGGTGTATGAATTAGTGCACCAGTGGGGTCTCTTGGCCTGGCCTGTGGGATCAGGCCAAAACTGGCTCTCTGACATCCCCCGAAGGGTTCCGGATTGCGAGAGGGCGCAGGCCAGGTAGAGGGACCCCACTGGTGCACGATCGGGGCCGGGGAGGGACTTGGGAGGTTGGCCAGCCAGGGAGGGACCACAGGAGGGCTCCAGGGCGTGTCTGTCCCATCTTGCTCAATCCCGATCAGCCGGACCCCAGCAGCAAGCTAACCTACCAGTTGGAGCATCTGCCCCCTGGTGGTCAATGCACGTCATAGCAACTGGTCAACTGTCTTCCCCCTGGTGGTCAATGCATGTCATAGTGAGTGGTTGAGCATCCTTAGCATATCATTAGCATATTACGTTTTGATTGGTTGAACGGACGACCAGACACTTAGCATATTAGGCTTTTATTATATAGGATATTTGTGAGATTATAGCAGTGTGTCAGAGAAACTTTAACTAGCCTTTAAATGACAGTTTTTTTTTAAAAAAGCTAAATATATGCAAATAAATGTTCTAAATGGATCAATTAATTTTTCCCCCTAAATGCTCTACAAAACAACTTTCTCCCCCCACAAAGGATATTTATCTATGAAAATGCTTTACCAGTGTTGTAATCACTACAATATTTGATAACAATTAGATATGTTATTCTTAAAGTAACTCAAGAATAAATTAATTTATTTATAAATTTATGTTATATTTTATTACATATTTCTCAAGAATAAATTAATATAACCAATGTTCCAAGTGCATTCTCGCTTGCATACTGTTCAACCTAAATTTAATTCTAGTGAGTGTTACTAGATTTTATAAAAGTGAAATTTAAGAATATTGGGTTGGTAAGTGTTTCAGTGGCTACTGAAAAGTGGCTCATTTTACTTTGCCTAAAGTTATGCATTCTGGATGAAAGATGAAACTTGTCCCCAATTAAAGCATTACTGGAGATCACAACACATCTAATTGGATTGATGTACCAAACCCATTTACAGTATATATAGTTTACTGCCTTTTGGTAGGTCAGTCACTACTGAGATTAGCTTGTTAACCTCACACTTTGAAAAAGAACTGCAGGTATTCTCTATGGTTGATTTAATGGACACTCAGAAACTTGGTCAGTAATTCATGAAACAAAAATCAATGTATCTATAAATGTAATTTTTTGGGCATTCTTTGTATTTTGCCTGGATGGATAGAATTATGTTTTGACAGTTTTGCTATAAACTACTTGATGAATCACAATATATCACTATCACCACTAATTACCACATTTTGATTAATCTTATATACTTTGGTTAATACATTTTGCTGAATCCAATATATCACTGTATTGATAAACAGTAATTACAGACATAAGGACACCTGAACTTTGAAATCATCATGAAAAATGTTATTAAGAATTATATGAAACCTAATGTTTGTTTATCTGGACATATTTAATTGCCAGCAAAGAAAGCAATTAAAAGTTACTTCGTTAAACCTGATTTTAAGATTGTTACAGAACTTGTGATGATAACATGGTGTCTTGGAGGAAGGATGTTAACAACTGTAGCAGAGTGTTAATTAAGAATGATGTAATCTTCACCTCAGAATTATTAGTATCATGTTAGTTTAGCTGGACAGTAACAAAACCTAGTTTCAGTTATGATGAGAGCTCAAGTTGTATTTATAGTGGAAAGATTAACATTTTCTATACTGTTCCTGAGATGACTTAAAAATCCTGAATGAAATACAGTCAAATGTAAACATCAAGTCTTGAGCTCATTTACATATGTGCCAGATTTTCAAACTAATTGCTATTTGAACCTAATCTGTCATTGCTGGCTGCATTAGCTACAACAAACATTACATTTACATATTGATTTCTTATTTTGTTTTAGTGTAAATAATCCATAATTATAGTAAATTTGGTCTTTTGTTGACATGACTCCAAGTTTAGAATGGAAATTTAAATTGTTGTGTGTCATGCTTTTTAATGTAAAATGTTGATGTATCTGAAAGAATAAAAACGATCATTACAGATCATAAAATATTCCAAATGAAACAAAAGAGAGCATTCTATAAGACCTTTTGGAATGATATAAATGTAAAGTATTAGTGAAAAATTCAATAGCACATTTCAAATTTATTTACATTTTTATTTTAAAAAGTCACAGTAATTTGAAAGAACTTAATTTGTTTTGCTTCAATATAGTCATATTTAAAAAATAAAATCTATTGGAAATTAGCATTTTATTTTACATTGATATTTTTGTTTAAAATATCCAGTGCAAGAAAAAAATATATAGTACATACACAGCAGGAATGAAACAGGAGATTTTGGATTTCTATATTGATTTAACATTTTACTCATTTTAACTACATATATAGCATTGATTTGAAAAATTTAATTTCACTGACAACAACCTATATTGTATCAGTGGACATATGGTCTTACTAAGTTGCAATGGCAACAAATTCATGGTTTTCATATACATTAATTAAAAGTGTATTGTCTTTTTAAAGTTCAAATATGGGACCCACTTAATTGCAAAATGGTAATTATATGAATATGATTGTTTCCCTTTTTTTGGTTTACAATTTTTTTATGGAGATGTAATTTACATACAATAAATGAACAGTTTTCAACCATCCCACATTTATATGAGTTTTAACGAGCGTATTATTTTCTACCAAGGGTTTTAATGAGAAGGGTTTTAATTTGCATGTGTATATACAGATGTTTGCAGACAGACAGCCATTTAGAAACCTGTCCTGAACTGATGGCAATTGTTTACTTGAGTGTTGTGAATACAGAAGCCCTAAAAACGCTCATGTTAGTCAATTCAGGCTGCTATAACCAAATACCATTGACTGGTTGGTTTAACAACAGACATTTATTTTTCACAATCCTGGAGGCTGGGAAATACAAGACCAAGGTACCCATAGATTTGCTCCCTAGTGAGAGAACGCTAGGCTGTGTTCCCACTTGGCAGACAGTGAGAAAAAGCTCTATTCTTTTTCTTTTTTTCTTTTTTAAAATATATTTTATTGACTTTTTACAGAGAGGGATAGAGAGTTAAAAACATCGATCAGCTGCCTCCTGCACACTCCCTACTGGGGATGTGCCCGCAACCATGATACATGCCCTTGACCTGAATTGAACCTGCGCAGGCTGATGATGTATCCACTGAGCCAAACAGGTTAGGGCAAAAGCTCTATTCTTTTCTCTTACAAGAACACTAATTCATCATGGTGGGCCCCACCCTCGTGATTCCATCAATCTAAACTTAATCACCTTCCAAAGGCCCTAACCCTAAATACCATCACATTGGGGATTACACTTTCAGCATGAATTTGAGGTGGGGCACAAATATTCAGTTCATAATAGCCCTGAAGCCCAAGACTGAATTTGTTGTTTTTCTAGTCTAGTTGTTTGCATTTGTATTTTATACAGTGAGTGCTTTCCCTAGAACTGTTACAGTTTTAATAGGAAGGCTATGGTTTAGCCTGGTCAAATCTTCTGCCCACTGAAGACTTTAAGAGGATTCTGGATTCAAGGAATTGTTAGCAAGGGAATCCTTAAATTACTGTTATTATTTTTGATGCAAGACCTACTACTGTTCTACTCTATGAAATGGGCTTGCTTCTCTTTGGCAGTAAAGAAGCCATTTCTCTTCTTAGTCAGAAAAAATGACAGGTATATGCTACATGATCAAATGATTGTTTCACTACTGTAATGCAGCTTTAAGTTAACCTTGAAAAATTAGTACATCCTATGTATTAAAATAGCCACGTGCTTTGGTCACTAAAGTACTCTCTCAATGTGAAATAAACTCAATAAGACAGTATAGACTGTTACATTTATTTTCTTAATGTTGCTTTTATCAGTACTGGACATATGGAGGCTAAAAATGTATGGCTTTTTATGTTTGCATGTATAGAAATGTAGCTTCATTTATTTATTATGGCTTTTGTGTTAAAATTTGTCATACATTACTTTCCTCTTATTAAAAAAAAACTGAAAGGAAATGTAAAATGTATTAAATTAAGCCAGTAAATTAAAATGAATTTGGTATGTATTGGAAGACAGATATTTTACAGATGCCTTCTCTGTCCCTGATAAATGTTCACAGTTAAATGGGAATGAGATCTCCCCAGGCAGAAGTGGACATTCTGCTAATGAAAGAACACTAGAAGCCCAAGACTTGTGAACAGAAAGGGAAACAGAAGGGATGTTCTACTGAAGCTATTTCTAGAATTGTGTTGGTGGCTTAGATATTAATGTTTAGTTATAATATTGAGAATTTTAAGGGCGTGGATATCTATCTAATCTCCATCTGTTTATCTTTTTAATAATTCTCTCTCATATATCCTACCTATCCTCTCCCCTCCATTTTTAAAATTAAGGAACTGGCTAGCAGAATTATGAGAAGATATATATGATAATGTCTAGCGCTTTGCCTACTAATTATTAAAAATGTTCACATTTATTGTATTATATGGGGGGTTATGTTTATTTTTGTGGTGTTTTTTTTGTTTGTTTGTTTGTTTTTGCAAATAGCCACTAACTCAAAAGTTGGGGACAATGTAATGGTCCACATTACATTTTAAGCATTAATTTCAGTCTGATTTGAGAGTAGAACAATGATTAAGTTTGAATGACAAGGTTTGAATGGTAAGTTTGAATGTTTTTGTAGAAACAGAACCATCTCCTTGTTGGTAAATGCAAATATTTGAACTGAAAGGAAAATCATAATAGAGAATGAAAAATTAAAAACCAGTGCGAATAGATGTTCTATCAAAACATTTACTCCATTGAATTAAAATTCAGACTGCTTTAAAAAAGTTTCTACGTTTGCTTACACATTTTTTCTTCTCTCTCTAATTGAAGAGAAAACATGCCACTAAAAACCAAACCCATTTCATATTATTTCTCACCTACTTACTTTGGTTGGCATTCATCTTCAGAGCTATTTTAAGGGTAAAAGTTGAAGTGGCATGAATGACTTTGCAATATGAAGGTTAAAGAGAACATGCTTGAAGGTGGGTTAAGTTTAGGGCAAATTATCCTAACCAACCATTAGAAGATACTGTTACGGAGAAAATTGCTCCTAGATGCAGCAACTGAGGACTCAACTCATTCTGCTAAGCAGCAGTTAGAATCAGTTTGCCTTAGGTAATATTTTAGCAAGTCTGAAAATTATGCAGATCACCACAATAAATTTATTTTTAAAATATTAAATTTATTGGGGTGACATTGGTTAATAGGATCATACAGGTTTCAGGTGTGGATTTCTATCTTACAAGATCTGTGTATTGCACTGTACCACTCAAAGTCAAACCATCTTCTGTCACCATATATTAGGTCCTTTTCACTTCCTTCCCCTTCCCTCTGGCAACCACCACACTGCTGTTTGTGTCCACAAATTTCAATTTTGTATCCCACATATGAGTGAAATCATATGGTTCTTAGCTTTTTCTCCCTGACTCATTTCACTTAGCATAATATTCCATGTTGTCTCCAATGGCAGTATTTTGTCTTTTCTTTATATATATATATATATATTTCATTTTAATCACTTCATAATGTTCCATACTTATTCGACCCTTGTTGTTTTCTGTTCTGCAAACGTTGCACACATATCTTTTCATATTAGTGCTTTTGTTTCTGCACAAACACGTGACTTCCAGGTCCAAAGGTATGACACTTAATTGTTACAGCTTCTACCAGATACAATGCAGTGATCCAGCCCACCAGTGGAGTATGGGAGTGCCTGCTTCCTTACACACTCACCAGCTTTCAGATGTGAAATATAAATATTTTACAATTTTGCCTACCTGCTGGGTGACAAATGGCATTTTATAGTTGTTGGGGTTTTTTTTATAATCTTGCTCTTTTTCATTGTGCTTATGCTTCCACCCTTTTGAGTAATATTTTATTTGTTAGGTTTCTCCAGAAAAGTAGAACTAATAGAATATATAGAAATATAGAAATATCTATATATATGAAAAAGTAATATGCAAATGACCAAACAGCAGAGCAACCAGAATGACTACTCGACCAGTCGCTATGAGGTGCACTGACAACCTCTTGGTCCCTCTCCCATCCTGCTGGGGTCCTGCCCCAGCAGGTCCAGGGGTCCCCAAAGGTGTGGACGGAGTCGGCGAAGAAGGAATGACACGGAGACCGCGTTCAGTTGATCAGCAGCCTACCCAGGATCTCTAGCCAGGATCTCCAGCCAAGTTCTGTGTCCATGTTCTCTTGCTAGGTTCTCCAGCCAGGTTCTGTAGCCATGTTCCCTTGCTAGGTTCTCCAGCCAGGTTCTGTCCAGGTTCTCCAGCCAGGTTCAGTCACCAGGTTCTAGTCAGGTTCTCTTGCCATGTTCTATCCAGGTTCTGTAGCCAGGTTCTGTCTCTAGGTTCTGTGGCCAGTTTCTGTCCAGGATCTTTTGCCATGTTCTCTCCAGCGAAGTTCTTCTGTCTCTAGGTTCTGTGTAGGTTCTGTGTCTAGGTTCTGTGTCTTGTCTTTTCTTATGTATGGCTGAGTAGTATTCCATTGTGTATATGTACCACATCTTCTTTATCCAGTCCTCTATTGAAAGACATCTTGGTTGTCTCCAGGTCTTGGCCACCATGAGTAATGCTGCAATGAACATAGGAGTGCATATATCTTTGTGGTTACATGTTTTTTAGTTTTTAGGGTCTATACCCAGGAGAGGGATTGCTGGGGCATATGGTAGCTCTAGTCTTAATTTTTTGAGGAATTAACTCAAAATAGATCAAATGCCTAAATATAAGATCTGAAACAATAAATTATATAAAAGAAAGCATCAGAACTAAACTTATGGACCCTTAGTCATAGAGAACATTTTATGGACTTGATTCCAAAGGGCAAGGGAAATAAAGGCAAAAATAAATGGATAAATTCATATAGCCTTCTCCTTTCCCCTTCCCACTCTTCCACCCCCTGGACATCAGGGATTTGGGGTAGGGGACAGGACTCACGAAACAAAATTTACTCAGTTTACATGCCAGATTCTGTGGGTTTCTTTGTATTTCCATAGCATCTTAGAAAAAGTGGTATTAGAGTTTTTAACAAACTAATATATATGAATTGTGCAAACTAACATATATGAATTGTAAGTTTGCTTGTCTGCCATCTCTCAATAAACTCAATGGAGACAGAAGTATGATTTTACTGGGTTCCCTCCTCCTGTACCTGGAGGACAGATTATAAGTTAGACATGGGTCACAGCTACTTATTTTGTGTGCTGTATTAAGTATGTTAACAGAGTGAATTAATATGTGATGTTCTTCCATTTGTTTGTCTAAAAAGTGCCACCCATCTCTTTTCCCCAAACAAAAGTTTTATCCCTTCCAAGTGATAAACTTGAAGGTTCTACTTATCCTTCATATTTTAACATATCTTTCTTCTCTGAAGCTTTCCCCTAACCCAGTGTTTCTCAACCTTCCTAATGCTGTGACCTTTTAATACAGTTCCTCATGTTATGGTGACCCCCAACCATAAAACTATTTTCGTTGCTACTTCATAACTGTAATTTTGCTACTGTTATGAGTCGTAATGTAAATATCTGATATGCAGGATGTATTTTCATTGTTACAAATTGAACATAATTAAAGCATAGTGATTAATCACAAAAAACAATATGTAATTATATATGTGTTTTCCGATGGTTTTAGGCGACCCCTGCGAAAGGGTCATTCGACCCCCCAAAGGGGTCGCGACCCACAGGTTGAGAACTGCAGCGCCTAACCTCTTTTCCCCTCTCATTGGGACAGAGTGTAGCACTTCCTTCTCAGTTTTATTGTACTTTTTTTTTTTTTTTTTCAATTTCTCAGTTGTAGCTATTACATTATGGCTGTTTATGTATTTGTCTATCTTTATAAAATTGTGAAGTTTTTTGTGAATCGGCACTATGTATTATTTGGGTTGGTTTTCTTAGCAATTGGAATAATTAATGCAAAGCATTGATTTAATATTTATAAATAAATGAATCAAAATTTTAATTTCCATGGTAGTTTTCTGGAAGGCAAGCTTGCTGTTTGAGACACAAAATTGAGTAAGACTCTTGCCTTCTGGAAACTCACGGTTTATTCATTGTTCAATCAGTATTTAAATGTAGTGTGCAAGGCATTATGCTTAGGTGCTAAGGAGACGGTCACAACGATCCTTGCATAAAGAAACTAGTGGGGTATCATGACCTTTGATTCATAATATTTCATGCTATGTATTGGTGTTTCTTAGGTAATTTTAGTCTGTAATCAACCTGTAAATTCTATAGAAGACAATAGGATGTTCAGATTAACTGCCTAATTCTAACCTTATGTTGCATGTATGTTTATCACATAGTTACAGATTGGCAAAGGAGGAGTGATTAAGACCAGAATGATATAGCACACCCAAATATTTTCCTGATTCCATAAGCCTGGTTTAATTATACTTGAGGCTGGCATTACTGATTATTCATAAATAATGGTGGTAGATTTTTATCTTCAGTGCTGATAGTGCTTCTTAGTAGTATTGTTATAAACAAAACCATGACTTATGCTTTTTAATATATGACTAATTCATTAACTCTTCCTGGTTCTAACACATTTCTAATATTTACAACTTTGACATGGAGTTTAATGTTGCCCTGAATTCTCCAGTTTCTGATTTCTATATATTTCTTAGTTCTAAGTGAAAGCACTTAATTTGAAGGAATTTTGACATAGCCACTAAAGTTCTATAGATTTCATTATGTTCTGAATTTGGACTTAAACCATAGTTCCATTCTTATATAACATCCATGAATATAAACAGTAGCTTCATATTTCTCTTCTTCCAGAGCGAGTATACATTTTAGTAACATATTTGGAATTTGATGTAATTGACAAATTTGGTTCTTTTGGAGAAAATACATATGCATACAATAACATACGATTTGCAAAAAATTCTTATGGATGCAAAATATTTAGAATTGAAGTTTCAAAACACCTTAGTACAGAAGGAGTTAACAGGTTAGCTCCCCTTGGTTGTTCTCAGTATGCTCTTTTGCTTTTAGGAGCTGAAAAGATGATAACATTGGGTCTGGACATGCCTGTGTGGAGGTTATGGTACTCCTGGGGTTTTTTGCAGCTAGCTGTAAAGCAAGCTAGAACTTGTTCATCTCAGAGTTCCTTGTTTTTCTTTCAACCCTTTCAGTGCCCTGCAGGAGTCATTAAATCAAAACTTCATGCTGATCATCACCCACCGAGAAGTCCAGCGGGAGTATAACCTGAACTTCTCAGGAAGCAGTACCATTCAAGAGGTGAGTTATGTCTCACAGCTAAGGAATAAAGGTAGCTCATTATAACTAATGTTGACCCTGTTAAAGAGGGCTTATCTATTCTGGTTGGAAACTTTCTTTATGTTTCATTATTGGGTTCTTAAATTTAATTAACTGGAGCATCATGATTACTGTAGACATATTAAGTGATTTGACCTAGAAAGACAGTATTGTAAATGGGAGCTCTTGATAATTCTTAAAATAGTCACCTTAAAATTCTGCTTAAAATATTCATTATTATGTAATATATTTCATAGTTTTATAGTAATTATTCAAAATATTAATTTGGAAATTGTTGCCAGCATGCATTTTTGAACATGCATGCATTGTATTTGAAATATATTAATTAAAATGTGTGCCTTGCCTGTTTCCAAAAAGAATTTGAGGAGGCTTTTTTTAAGCAGCTCAGTGCCAGTGTTGGGCAGCATTTGAGGAATGCTGATGCAAACTTTCAGTCATTTAACTCAGAATATCTGAGAAGAGTCTTATAGTCAGAATTTTTTTTTCTTCTATGTAGCCAACCAGGGCCACTGTTTTAAAAAAGAACCTCCCCCAAGAAAGAAGAGGTATCTTCTTGCCTGTGACCCCACCTACCTAAACGCCAGTAATTTATCTCCATGGGGGGGAAAGTGTGTTAGGCTATGACAGGACTTATGTTTAGAAACACTGAAATGATGATTACGTCACATTTCCCCTTGTTAAATTGTGAAGACATCAATCATTTTGTCTGCTAATGTTTTTATAAAGAGAATTAATCGTATATATTGAATTAAATATTGAATTAACTAAATAAGAAAATTTAGTTTCAAAATAACTCCAGTTTAATCAAGGAAAACAAAGATAATAAGAGGTAAATTTTATTCTGTTGGTTATTTTTTTTTAATTGAAGACTAGTATAATGCATTATGGATAAATATAAATTGCTTTATTTGTTTTTCTGAATGAAACTTTTATTGCTAAAATTTTACTCTTTTTTTCATTTCCAGTTTCTGTAGTTTGAGTGTATTTCTGCTTTTTCCCACAAGAGGGCAGAAAGGACTATTAAACTGATAATCTAAAAATGCCATCCAGTGTTTTCAAATTAGCTTTTCTTATATTAACAAAAAGGAGCATAATGGCCAAATTATTGTTTGATTTATAGATAATTGGCATATTGCAGGGAGGAGACTTAATTTCACCCTTTTAAATTAAACAGGGAGATTTAAAAAGACATAAAATATTCATTAATGTTCGGTGATTATAAAGTAGTGGCATATATTTATTTTGCCTTTATTACTGTTTCGATGGGAAAATACTGCAAATATTTCCGAAATCGAGTTGGCCATACTGACAAGTTGAAATGTTTAAGCAGCATTAATGCAATCTGCTCACACCTGATATCCTATGCAGAATGATTCAAAATGACTACATCAATTATTAAAAGAAATATTTAAAATTCTGTAAATGTACCATTATACGCCACAGTTGGCTGAAACTGTTCTTCATGGCCTGCTGTCTAGGTTACCAAATACAAGGACTTGAAAACAGTAAATCTTTTTCATATCATTTTCTAAATGAAAAGTGTCCCAGAAATATTTTTGCAAAGACCAATATTCTTATGTATTTCTTGGTAAGAATTTGGTTTCTTCTGTTTCATTTTTCTTTTTCTTCTTTTTTAAAAAAATTTAAAGTAATACTTTGAGATGCTTGTTGCCAAGAAGAAATAAATCCAGTTGTTTCTAATATCAGTTGCTTTTCTGTGTGTAAACCAGGTACACATAGGCTCTTTATTCTTGTACAGTTTAGAAAAAGGACATGGATTATTCTCTTTAAGCCTAGGATCACACCCTTTAGGTCTAATCCTAAAACTTCCTCTTTTAACTTGTGGAATACCTGGTGAGGTGGAGTTTCAGAAGGACAAGATGCTATTATGCTACAGCCATGTAACCTACAGTAACACCTAAGTTTTTGTTTTTGGGCATGATTGAAAGTCAGTTTGCTATAATCTTAAAAAGCTTTTCCAGTGTTATTTTATAAATGCTAGAATTTTTGCTGTTAATTGGGAAGCTTAATGATGCCATAAATCCTAAATTGTAAATTAATTTCTGTCACCAGTTTCAGATCTCTTTTCAGTGTTTTTAAATAGACTCAAGCATGAATTCTGATCAATATATAAAGAAAAGTTAATTTTAAAAATGATACAGATTTATTTTCCAGTGTTGTTGTATATTATCCTTGTTATAGGAGAAAATAGTATGCCATTTTTTAGTAATTTTAATTTTTTGAAAGCCTTGCATTTTTAAAAGAAAGCGTTTGTAATGTTTTTCCCTCAAAGGGAAATTTCTATTAAATGAAATAGAGTTGAAAAAGGCACTATGATTTCAACTTTTAGTGAAACAAAATACATTTTAAAAAAGATTGAATTAGAAAAAAGAACTTAAAAGCAGTTAGAATTTCAAACAAACTCTTCAGTGACCATATGTTCATGCAAGTTAATAGTGATAAACTGAGTTGTACAAGTGTTTGTTCATTCTGGTCTGTGGTTTCTTACATGTCTACGTCTTTAGAAAACCCTAGATTTTAATTTAATCTAGTTAGATATTGAGGTGTGTTTTTTGTTTGTTTGTTTGTTTTTAAAGCTCTTTACAAATCCTTCCACTTACATTACCCTCCTACTTGAGGAAAAGGCAGAGATAATATAAAAAGGTCACAATGGAGAGTTACAAGTAGTTATAAAAATAAATATCCTTTCTCTTTTCCATTATGTGAAATAGTTTGTAAAATATCTAATAATAGAATAATAACTTTGTGATAATGTCTTTTTACCTTTTTGGTTTCTACATTACTTATTTGTCACACTTTAAAATAGCGAATTTCCTTGAAAATTTAAACAAGCTTACCTTATCTTAATGGATATTCTACACAGATAATTTAGCTTTTTAAACAGTGGATTGTACAGACTCTAGTAATTCTGTATAATGCCATTAAAGATCTGTGGTTACAAATGCACTTGGGATTGGTTAAATTAAGGAGGGGGGAGATTGATTTGCCTACTGCAAATCCTAAACCCAGGTGTAAAGTCTCTGAAATCAAGCCAACTTTTCTTGAAAAAGAATTCTTTGTTGTCCATCTTACTACTGCAAAGCTTCTAATGGGCAGAATATACACTTTTCTTTGTACATGTTATACACGTTTAAGAAATACAAACATGACCCAGAATAACAGTGATAAGAAACCTAAGTATTTTGGGTGTGGAATCATGAAGTATTTCCTATCTGTTACAGCAAGAAGCATGATGAATAGCTATTAGAATTATTTATATCCTCTTCCAAGTTTCACTTTACCCTAGAATTCCTCACTGTTTTATTAATGTTGATTTAGTTCTTAATAGGAATAAAGGAAAAATTGACAAACTATAAAGATATATCTTGCATGGAATAGTAAAACATTTCACTACTAATACTAGTGATTGTCATATGGGAAGCCAACAATTTGAATTAGCACTAAGAAGATAACTAAGTTCATAAATCATACCAGTTCTTAAAAATAATTTTGGCTAAATAATTGTGAAATCATGAAGCTAATTCTGATTCAAAACTTGTGTTGGGTTTTGTGTCTTTTTTTCTGCATGCTACTTTCTCAACTTGCTTGGCTAACATGTATTTCTAACTATTCTTTATTGTTGAAGGTCATTAACAGTCATTAAATATGTAGTTTTTTTATAGATTGTACTAATGGGCAATTTTCTAGTTGTGAGTTGACTATAACTTCTTAACTAGCATGCCCTTTCTGTAAATGTTTTAGGTATAGTGGTTTTTGTTTGTTTGTTTTCCAGTTTGGGGGTAGGGTGGGGGATGCTGGCACAGAACTCAAGACCAGGGTAGCTTAGAATGTGCATATGCAAGAGGCTAAATTAAATTGTGTGCTTATTTAATTAAAAGTTTAAGTAGTTTAATTTTATTGCAAGATAAATGGCATAAATAAGCTCAATTTGAATGAACCAGTTTTAATTACTACATATCATAGTTTGATTTTTTAAAACTTGAAATCACAAATGACATTTTAGCAAGAATGAAAGAAATGTAATTTCTTAAGCAACTGAGCAATGAATTAAGCCTTTATTCAGCTTTCAGAAAAGGAGATTATGAGTTTCTTTCAAATATGCACGTACATTATTAGTTTCAAGTTATATTTTATAACAGATTTGTTGAAATTATACCGTTTCAACTGAACAAATCAGTAATGACCATTTTATAAATGTTGAGGTTTTCTGTGATTCTTAATAAATTATTCTCTTGGGAAATAAATTTAAGTAATATTTACAATGCAGTCATTTGGAACTGACAAGTCTTTTTCTGCCTCTGAAAGTATTTTAGAGTAATCTCTATTGGAAATTATTTTTAGCCCCTGTAAGTGTTTCTTCACCTTCATTTCAAGAAGATAGAAACAATGAATTTTTATTAGGAATTAAGGACAATGTTTTAGTCCTTTGTTACTTAACATATGTGTATTCTGACATCTACTTGGCTGTTCACATTTCATAATCTGTGATTTGTGGGTTGGTAGTTTTAAAATGCCTGGGTTAGGAGAAATTATGTTCAGTTATCAAAAACTAATAAACATAAGACATTTTTATATACAAGAAAAGGCAGAGAGTAAATAATTGCACTGGTGACCAATACTGTAATAATCCTGTTTTACAATATGCACTTGACAGGTTGTAATAGTGCTAATTGAAGAGACTAATTCACACTTGCTTCATTCTATTCAAAGGCAAAATCAGCAGCTTGTTTTGCTTTTGACCAGATGGTCCTCATGAACACCTACTGTGCACTTTAAGTGCTTTACTAGAATTACAAAGGCTGGGGGCTGCGTTCGACTCCAAATGATTTTGAGAAGAGAGAGAGAGAAGGAGGGGGAAAAAAAAAACCTTCTGTGCTCAATGGATTTGGTGCAAGTAAATTAATTCTAGTGGGCCCATTACACACTGAGCCCCCTTTTCAAAGCTCTGAGCCTCCTCGCTTGCTCTGTAGCAATGAGAAAGAGAAAGAGAAAGGCAGATTACTGCAAACAGAAATAAAAAAAAGGGGTATGAAAGGGAGAAAAGAGGCCTTGAAGCCTTTCATATCATTTGAGTTTTTCAAGTGCGTTATTTTTGGGGAGGGTGGATATATGAAAAGCCAATTGGAGTTTTTTTTGTTTTAAAGTGCGCTATTTAAGCACCATGAATATAGGCGCAAGAGCAACAGTTGACTGAGTTTACTGTGGTGAAGCTTTGTGTCCGAGGATGAATCAAATTCATTATATTCAACTCTTTGTGTTTTAACATGAATGTAGGGTTAGTTTCACAAGACTGTGTCTGTTTAGGATAATTATAATTTAATATTTTCCTTTCATAAAGTTATCACTGTAGATGTCTAAAATTTTAATCAAAGCAGATTTTGTACATTGACTTTGAAGCACCCTGACAGTTTAAAATTCAAAGGAAAGCTTTTTTAGTTTTCAAAAGAAAAGAAAGACTCATTCTAATGTCATTGAAGCAGAGATTATTATAACTAATTAGAAGTCACATCTGTTAGCTTTTGGTTTGTGACTTACTTATGTATTTTTTGAGTAAAATATATACTTTTAAAATATATTGATGTTATTGAGTGAACCCAAAGGGATAAAAATGAACTTAAAAGGGAACCATTTATTTTGAGCTAACCATTTTTGCAAATCTCTAGATGATCCCATAAAAATATGTAATATGTTAAATTTCATTAAATGTGAATTAGAATTATGTAATTAATAACCTTAAGATGGAATACACTTTTAAACAATATTTTTACATTTCTTGTTAGCATAATTCTGATTATTAAAGTTATTATGAAATAGCAATATAAGCAGACCCAGTTTGTGCAAATTTATAGTTATTTCTTATCCTTAAAGCTGTTCATGTACAATATTGTAATTTAGAATATTGACATTGTGAAATAATTAATTTTTATTTTAATCTATGTGGGTTAAGATATAAGGGATCACGTCTAGGAATACATGTCAGTTATTTTATATGTTTTTATACTGTAAGTTTAATTCTCTTGTCTTATATATTTGTTGCATGGTTTACTTTTGTTTGATGGTATGTACTACTGACATTATAATTCAGGTTCATTTTAATTATAGCTATTATCAAAGAATACAACAAAATCATACCAATAGTATATAACTTAATGATAATTATAAATATTTCACACAAAAAGATTATTTCTAGGTTTGGCTCATCTTTTTAAATGAATGCCTAGAATTTATAGCTTAAAAGGTATAATGCACTAAAATGTTTTATATGTCAATATATTTTATTTACATTCTTAGAAAATAAAAGATAGAAATGCAAAAATAACCATAAAATTATTTCAGATTTTATTTCTCATACTTTTAATGAAGAAAGTAGCATGCCTTCTTTGATATTTAAAATGAAATTATATTAATTTTCTATTCGTGTGGGCATTACTTTGGGACTTATTCATTGAAATATAAGTTATGGGGTGGGGAGGAATATAAGAGGAATCCCCAAACCTTCAACCAACAAAACATTCAATGAAATTTATAAGCCATGAGGTGTTAATGAATTGATATCTTTGGGGGGGGAAAGGATTTCAAGAAAAAATTTTGAATGATGAAAAAAAAAACTTTCTGAAATTTCTTTTTGCAGCAGACTATTTAGAATAAAGATAATATTCTCTTTCTTGTAGGTATTATAAAAATCTATCTTTAAAGCCAGAACCTCAATTATCAGAGGCTGATTGATCATGACCAGACAGTCACTTACTTAGGTAGGGCTGGTTCTGTTTTCACAGACACAGTAGTTGGAGCCTTTCTCTTCATGAAGAAGAGTTTATTTCAGTGTTAAAATATTAACTCCTACATTCCTGAATGCCAGAGACAAGATTCTTTCTTGTAGGCTGAAGGTTAGAAAAGGCTACGATTTCTTCATAGACCTTGTTACTTAAGCTGAAATACCATATTATTTAAGCTGAGAAATATTTTAACATTTAAGTATCCTCTAGCCATAAAGTAAAAGTAATAACCTCCATAATTTTCTCCCCACCCCAGCAAAAACAGAAAAAAAGCCCCACAAAAAAAATAATCGAGTAAATCAAGGATGACAAAGTGGAAGGGAAAGTGCTATGTATATTAAGATAAGGCCTGCACGTAGGAAATTATTTACATGCTTGTCCTTATATACCAAATATTGTTTTTAACCATAACCTCTTTTAAATACCTATTTATGTTAATTTTTCTTTTGTACAATGCATTTTGTGAATAACTAAACACTGTCTTGTCAAGGACTTATTCTTTTTCAAATATATTTAGTGTGTCAAATATAGTTTTAAAAATCCTATTGTACAATTTAGGGCTTTATTACCATATTATTGCCCTCAATGCATTCCTATTATTTTTCTAAACCTTTTTTTTTTTTTTAAGGAAGAAATACTTTAAAAGCTTATAGCAAACATTTTCTATAAATGACAAAATGTATTCCTTGCTTTGTGGTCATTGCGTGACCAGACAGTAGAGTACTGGATTGTTTTAAGGTTTTTACAGCTGCAAGGCAAAAGCATCTGCTCATTGCAAAGCCGGCATTGTTTAATTTTGACACTGACTTTTCCATGCGGCTTGTACAGAGCACTGGATTAGATGCCACTAAGATGAAATTTGTTTTAAGTTGCTCCCAAAGTGCAGCTGTCCCTATATATGGCCTTGTAGCTTAACCAAAGCAGACAGACATAGGATCAATCAGAATCTTTGTACAGGGTCACCTCACTGGACTAGAGAGGCTCAGAGGAAGAATATTAATGGTATTATTTATTGTGAATAACTGCAAAATTAATTTCCAGGCTGATTTAGTATATGTAGAAGTACACCTGCCCAACCTTAATTTATGTATTTTGGAGAGCAGCGTAACGTATGTTGTAGAGAAAGTCGTCTTTTTTTTAGACTGAACCTTCCATCTTATAGATTTTAATTATAAGCAGCTCTAGAATTTTTATATACCTGTTGGACCTCTTAAATATGCCACATTTCCAGATCATTAATATGTGTCCACTTATATAATTCTCTTTTTGTTCTCTGATGGAGCTAAGCCTATTGTAAATGTTAGTACAGTGAACTATCTAAAAGTATTTAGGAAAGTGAAAGATCTATATGTTAAACTATAGCTCTATTTCAGATGAATTGAAATCTTGTTTTACACATTGACTTTCTCAACCTTTTCTATTTTACTGTCATAATTTCTTTGTAGTTTTATAGTTAACACATTGTGATAGTTACTGCAGTAAATATCTTTTTGGGCAGTAGAACCATTATTAAATACTTAACTTTTAAACTGGAATGTAATGGTCAAATATTAAGGTGTGTGCACTAGGCACTATTGCTTTGCAATCAATTGCAAGAAAAATGATTAGTTTATTGGTCACTAAAGTAGATAGAAAATAAAACTAATCTAAATGGCTCTACTAAAATCTTGAAAAGTGAACATTTTTATAGAATGATAATTTTTCTTTAATGTTTCAAGTGAATGAAAAATGAAAGAGCACCTCACTTCCCGGGTTTCCTGGGATTGTGTGAATTTCTACCCAGCTGGTCCAAATTGATTGATACAGGGCCAAATATTTGTCTGCCTATATTTCAAAGTCTATAATTTGCTAATGAATTGTGGTAATAATCTTTCATCATACATGAAAGATTTAGCCAAACAATTTGCTAAGTATGTATTTTGATCATAAAATTTTTGGACATGCACCAAGCTTTACATCTACTTTACAGCTAATACATGGGGGTGGAGGGAGAGCAGGGGGAGAAATAATACTGAACATGGACACTGGATGGAAAGGGATGAAGGAAACAAGAGGGGAGAAGGTAAAAGAGTAATGTTGGGAAAGTCCTATGAGTGGCAGTGGAAAACAAATTAGATTTGCACTTAGAATGCAAAATAGAATTTTAAAAATCCTGGCAGAGTTTTAAGTCTGTGGCACCCAAAGGTATGTATGGTATCCAAGTAGATAAAGGCAAGGAAGGAGTCTTTTTCTTTTTTGGCTACAGCTATTTCACACATTAATTATGGAATAATATTTTAGAAACTTTATGCTAGAACAGTCAAATGCCCACAAATTGGAAGTAATTGAAGGAATAAGAATAAAAGCCAGATGTTTGCTAGGATTGATTTAGAGCCGGGGAAAAACAGTGAAGGAATAAATGTGATTTGACCAATTCCCAAGAAAATGAGAAAGGAATCTTCTAGTTAAGCTTTTGAAATGACTGTAAGCATCCAAAAGAATATTTTCTTCTCTAAATACTGACTGTACAAAGGGAAACGAGGTGTTATATTTGGGGGGGGGGGTGCTGGGGTCAAAATTATATTTAAATGAAATCAATTATGAGATAATTAGTGACATTCCTGATTCTCTTGCTAGCAATTATATAAAAGTTTCATTTCAGAATCAAATATTACAATTATAGATTATGTATGTTAATTTAAAATATGCTGTTGCCATTTGTTTCTGATTCCTTTGGTGTTCTATTATCAAAAGCATTTTACATTTACATGCCTGCCTTTGCCTGTTTAAAATGTGAAATATTTCCGAGAACTATGTTTGTAATGTCTAATCTATATATATAAAAGCCTAAGTGACTGTCAGACCATTTGACTGTCCAACCAGTACCTATGATGTGCACTGATCTCCAGGGCGCAGACGCTCAATGTAGGAGCTGCCGAGCTGTGGTGACTTGGCAGCTGCGGTTCTCAGGACGCACCTGGAACCAGAGAGGAAGAAGCTTTATTCCGGGGTGTGTCACCCAAGAACCATCATCTCGCAATCCAGGACCCCTCGGGGGATATCAGAGAGCCAGTTTTGGCCTGATCCCCGCAAGCCAGGCCCAGGGACCCGACCGGTGCACAAATACATGCACTGGGCCTCTAGTAACATAATAATAAAATATTAGTTAAACATCAGTTCATTTCTGTTGAATTGGAAGATGTTCCCCTTTCACATTGCACACAAGGCAATTTTTTAAATCTTTATTGTTGAAAGTGTTACATATGTTCCCTTTTTACCCCCCATTTGCCCCTTCTAGCCTGCCCCCAGCCTTCACCTCCATAAGGGTATTTTTAAAGGCTGCTGTTCTCTTGCAGGTGAAAATTTTTATTGATGATAACAGACATGCACATGGATCACTTTATTTAGGATTTGAAGTTTCGGAAATATAGTAAAATGTCTTATGAATCCTGGTACCTATGGGTAATTATTGTTTCAAATATTGTAATAGATTTTTGTATATGATGAATGGAGCCATATGTGAAGCATGACCCCAAAGTAAATGTGATTGACATATTAACATGCAGACATGTCATAAATTTAAGTGAATGTTGACACCTTCAAAGTAATCATCTTTGTTGTTGATACTCATGTCTTCTATTGCTTAGAAGTTATTTTAGATTCTAGGAATTGGCTCTCTGGAGACTATATGCATTTTTGTTTTGTTTTGAATGACCTCACTTATGACCAAACTTTATTCTGTGAAGGAAAATTGAGTTTCTGAAACTATCAAAAGTAATTTGAAGCCAAATGTTGTGAGCTAGGTAGTTAGTCAATCTGGATAGTTAAATTTGTGGTTATTCAGGTTAGGTGTCTTTTTCCAGAGCTCTCCTCTCTCTGTGAACATAATGTCTGGCAAAGCATTACCACACTCATTTGCAATTATCTGTTTACTTACCCCCACCTTAACCCCACCTCCATCAGACTAAGATCACCTTAAGACAAGGAAAAGTATCAGATTCATCTTTTTTACTTTTGAGTCGACTGCTGAATTTGTCACAGAGTAGGTGTGCTTAAAGAATGACTGAATTTTGGAAGAATCTATAAATCAGTAAGATCTTTTGTAACTGAAAGCACTTTCAAAAGTGCAGTTATCCAAGAAATTCTGAGAATTTCAAGCATTTCAAGTATTAATGTTGACATAAATATGTATTTTCTTTTTTTATTTTAATTTATTTTTACTTTTTTCTTTATTGATTAAGGTATTACATATGTGTCTTTATCCCCCTATTGCCCTCTAGCCCCCCCCCCCATGCCCTCACCCCCAGGTGTCTATGTCCATTGGTTAGGCTTATATGCATGCATACAAGTCCTTTTTTCAGGGGGGTTATTATGAGAGGATCTCTCTGATTTGGCTATTTAAATTCTCATTTATTTGTTAAAAGTGAGGTTGAGAAGAGTTTGCACAAAATGTACAAAATAAAATTCTTACTTTAAAATAGATTTAGGGCATCCTTAATTTGTAATGTCTGCCGGGTAATTTACTTAGTGGTTTCCTCCTAAATAAAGTTATTTTTAATCTAGGGACACATTCTTACAGATTTTACTCAATAAACAGCACCTCTCAATTGGCAATTAGTTACCTTGTAATAGTGGAAAGGTTATTGCACTGTAGTGTAGGGAATCTGAGTTCTAATCCCCCTGGCATTAACAAGTTGCATGATCATCTAGCCCTGATTAGCCTGATGTGTATGTATATCTTTTCATTTGTATTTTTATAATGAAGAACTGAAAAAACTCAAAGTTTTTGCTAGTGAAAATATAAACTGTCTTGGAACCTTGAAATATGCATAAGATCCCTGTGTTCCATTGAATGAGGTATATATATTTCTATTGCAGCATTTTATCCTTTTATTAGAGGCCCAGTGCAGGAAATTCATGCTCTGGGGGAGGGTCCTTCAGCCTGGTCTGCACATCCCCCAAGTCTGGGAGCCCTTGGGGGCTGTCCAGCTGATGGTAGAGTCCCCGCTCCCCTGGGGTCTCACTCTGACCACTAAGCCGTCAGCTGGACATCCTTAGTGCTGCCGCGGAGGCCCACCACCCCCACTGTCCTTGTCCATAGGTGTACGATTTTTGTCCAGTCTCTTTCCACCCCCCCCCCCCACACCCTTTTCCCCCGAGAATTGTCAGTCTGCTCCCTTTCTATGCCCCTGATTCTATTCTATTCGCCAGTTTATTCTGTTCATCAGATTTTTTATTCACTTGATTTTTAGATTCACTTGTTGATAGATATGTATTTGTTGTCACTTTGTTGTTCATAATTTTTATGTTTACCTTATTCTTCTTCCTTTTCTTAAAGAATACCTTTCAGTATTTCATATATTACTGGTTTGGTGGTGATGAACTCCTTTAGCTTTTTCTTATCTGTGACGCTCTTTATCTGACCTTCAATTCTAAAGGATAGCTTTGCTGGGTAGAGTAATCTTGGTTGTAGGTTCTTGCTATTCTTCACTTTGAATATTTCTTGCCACTCCCTTCTGGCCTGCATAGTTTCTGTTGAGAAATCAGCTGACAGTCATATGGGTACTCCCTTGTAGGTAACTAACTGTTTTTCTCTTGCTGCTTTTAAGATCCTCTCTATGTCTTTTGCCCTTGGCATTTTAATTATGATGTGTCTTGGTGTGGTCCTCTTTAGATTCCTTTTGTTTGGGGTTCTCTGCGCATCCTGGCCTTGTAAGTCTATTTCTTTCACCAGGTAGGGGAAGTTTTCTGTCATTATTTCTTCAAATAGGTTTTCAATATCTTGCTCTCTCTCTTCTTCTGGCACCCCTATAATTTGGATGTTGGTATGCTTGAAGTTGCACTATCTTCATATTTTTATATTCTTTTTTCCTTTTGCTTTTCTGGTTGGGTGTTTTTTGCTTCTTTGTTTTTCAAATCTTTGACTTGATTTTTGGGATCCTCTAGTCTGCTGTTGGATCTCTGTATGTTATTCTTTATTTCAGTCAGTGTATGCTTAATTTCTAATTGGTCCTTTTTCATATCCTTGAGGGTCTCAGTATATTTCTTGGAGGTTTCTAGAAGATTCTTGAGTAACCTTGTAACTGTGGTTTGGAACTCTATATCCAGTAGTTTGCTTTCCTCCATTTCTGTCATTTGTGACCTGTTTCTTTGTCTCCACATTTTTTATGCTTCCTGGGTTGACAGAGTGGCTTTGTGTGCTAGGCGTCCTGTAGGGCCCAGTGGCTCAGCCTCCCCAGTTACTTGAGGTGGACACTCTTGGTGCACCGCTTTGTGGGCTGTGTGCACAGGCTTGTTATAGTTAAGCCTTAATTGCTGTTGGTATCACTGGGAGGAATTGACCACCAGGCCAATTGGCTGTGAGGACCAGCTGTGTCTACAATGGAAGAGCTGCTGTGCAGGAGACACCAAATGGGGCAGGACTTGCTTCAGTGGGGCTTTGGTGCTCACTGAGTCTGCCCCCTGAGTGTGTCTCTTATGGATGTGAAGAATTGTAATCTGGATGGTCTCACTCTGACCACTGGGTAGACTGGCTTTTGGATCTCCAAGGATCTCCTGAGGCCACCCAGCAGGAACTACAGAGAGATCTTCAGATCCTCCTCTTTGTTTGGGTTTTGGAGGTGCCCAGATGAGGCACAGCTGTGAAGTAATTCAGGCTACTGACGGGCCTTAGGCCTTCTTTTGGAAGCTCTGGGATTCTCTGACCCAGCTACAGTTTGACAGGTTTTTAGGCAGAGAAAGGCCAGGCCATTAGTATGCAAAGCCTTTGCATACAGCTTGGGTGGGTTTGTAACTTGGGTGGGGCAGGGTCTCAGGGAATCACCAGAGCGGAGCAAACAGCAATGGCTGCCAGTCTCTTCTGCCTCGGAGAGGTCCCGGGGTCTCTGTTCCTCGGCCCCATGCAGGAACAATGAATGCAAGCAGTTCTGTGAGAAAGCCGCCTTCGTGTTCTGGCCCAATCCTAGACATACAGTTTCTCTCTCTCTGAGTCTAGGTCCCCAAATTCTCTCCCAGAACTGGGGTTCAGAGCAGTGGGGAGCTTGTACCTCCCTCCCGATTTAAAAAGACAACAGTGTACCCAGCTGCCAGCCCGTTTCGCGCGCGCCTCTGTACCTCTGCACCTCTGCACCTCTGCACCTCCTACTGGACTCAATGCACTTTTCTCTTTCCTTGTAGTTATAGAATTTCCACTCAGCCAGCCTTCCCATGGTTTTGAATGATATTTGTTTTGTCTTTTAGTTGTAGTTTTAATGTGGCTGTGTGCGGCAGCAAGTTCAGGTGTTTACCTATGCCTCCATCTTGGTTCTTCCTCGCCATATTTTTTCATGTTTTTTTATTGTAGTAAAATTTAGGTAACATAAAGTTTACTGTTTTAACCATTTTTTAGTGTATAGTTCAGTAGAATCAAGTACATTCACCTTGTTGTCAACTATCACTACTATCCATCTACCCATTAAACAGTAACTCCTCATGTCTTTCTCCTTCCCAGCCCTTGACAACCACCATTTTACTTTATCTCTATGATTTTGACTATGTACCTCATATAAATGAATTCATGTTTGTCTTTTGAAACTGGCTTATTTTGCTTAGCACAATGTCTTTAAGGTTTATGTCATAGCAAATGTCAGAATTTCCTTTTTATGGCTGAATAATAGTCCATTTTATGTATATACCACAGTTTGTCTATTCATCTGCTGATAGGACATTTGAGTGGCTTTCACCTTTTGGCTATTGTGAATAGTGCTACTATAAACATGGGTATACAAATACTTATTTAAGATTTGCTTTCAATTCTTTTGGGTATATAACTATAAGTAAAGTGCTGGATCATATGGTAATTCTATGTTTAACTTTTTCAGGAACTATCATACAGTTTTTATCAGCAATGTGGAAAGGTTCCAGTTTCTTCATATTCTTACCAACACTTAATTATTTTCTGTCTTTTTAATGATAGCCATCTTAGTGGATATGAAATGATAGACATATATTTGAACATGGGATGACTATTTTGTATAGAGGATAAAATATGAATTAGTCTGTTAGAGAAACATATTTTCTGTGGGGATATTATCATCATGGGTTTTATTTTATAGTGATTTGAATGAATGTTTATGTAGACTCTCCTAGTAAATGATATTCTAGTTGTTGACCATAAGTTGTTGAGGGGAAGGAGGAGGAAGCTTCACATTGGCTTAGTGTTTTATACTTTTCAACTTCCTTTCTGCTGCTTTTCATAGCATCTCCTAGTATTAGGCCTGTTGCATATAGCTGTGCAGGTTGAAAATGGCACTTCCTGATGATGTGCAACAGAATGGTCTTAAAGAGCATGTGAATGTAGGATTTGATGTTCACTCTCCCGGTTATGTTGGTTGCTTGAAATCGGCCAACTCTTTAAATCATAACTTTTTGTTTTGGGAGAGCCAGTTTTTCAGTTCATCACTAATCCCTAGTAGATTGTGAGCTCCTTTACATTATTTCTGCCACAATGCCTGGGCTGTGATTCTTTACTGAGTTAATGAATAAATAAGTGATGGAATATATCAGGCTCCTTATTATTCTACTGCCTGACTCCTCCTGGCAGAGTGAATTGCAGAATCTCATGTATTTTTTTAGAAGTTTAGAAATGGCCCATTGTCATGGACTGCAGTTTTCGTTCTCCTTCAGCGTTTGAACCAAAAAAAGTGTCTATTGGAAATCAAGGCTATTAAACACACATGTTTCAATAGCACAGTAAGGATGGCATTTTTGTCCATTATCACCTTGTTAAGCTACTCCTGCTATGACTTTGCTGCCTACTAAGTTTTTGGCATCCATTGCTTAACTGCCTGACTCACCTTTCAGTTTCCAAGTTGGAAGCCAATAGTGTGAACCATCTCAAATTAGCTGAAAGATTTTCTTTTACATTATAAGAGATAACTGACTGATTAAATCTCTCTATTCATAGATGGTATAATTTCCAGCAAATGAAAATATAATGTCTTAGGATCTTAAAATATTACTTTAAAAATTACTATATTAAAACAACTTGTACTGTTTTTTCTATTAATGCTCCTGTCAATTTTATCAAAAGTAGCAGCTATGTAAAATGAAATTTAAAGATGTTAGGAGTCATTTGGACTTTTAACTTAAAAAACATCCTCTATAATTATGATGCATGTAAGCTTAAAAAACAATAATACTTTGTTTTCTAACCATTCCATATGCCATCTATTGTGATCTAAATGCAAAACCATTTTAATATCTTTTTAATTGTGAAGAAGATAAATATTATCTTTCGATCTCAACACTTAAAAAACTGGAAATAGCAACTTTCAGAAGTTCTAAGTTTTATATACCATATCTACATGACGTATAGTTCCTTAAATTTATTTAAAAAATGAGGTGTACTGGTATGTATTAAATACATAGCAGATTCACTCTTGTAACCAAGGAGGTAAGTAGCCAGATCTCTTACTAACAAATTTTTTTTTTTAAGTTCTCTCACTTTACACACAGGTTAAATATTTTGTTGGTAAAATTGAGACAGATAGAAAATGACATTAGACAACATGCATGTTTGTTGGTTTTATTTAAAGTGCGAAAATTTCAAATAGTTCTAATTAGGTGTAAGCGCACTCTATCTCTAGAGGCACATCTCTCAGTGTCAGCTAGTTAATTGCACATTGAAATACTGTACTGTATGCAATTAATATACCACAGATACTGAAGATGGTTGACTCAAGAATAATAATAAGAATGGGGGCATTTTAAAAAATACATTTTTATTGATTTTTGGAGAGAGGAAAAGGGGAGAGAGAGAGAGAGAGAGAGAGAGAGAGAGAGAGAGAGAGAGAGAGAGAGAGAGAGATCAGTTGGCTGCCTCCTGCACACACCTCACTGGGGATTGAGCCTGCAACCCTGACATGTGCCCTGACCGGGAATTGAGCCGGCAACCTTTCGTTGTACGGAACAACACCCAGCCAACTGAGTCACACCAACCAGGGTGAGTGGTAGCATTTTAGTAAAACTTTGCCTATTCTATAGAAAATTTAAGAGATAGAAGCTATTCAGAAAAAATGGGAGATTCTTGTTTGAGTTAATAATTTATAGTGTGCTAGTATTTGTTTGCAAGTGTGTGCACATAAGAATACTATTAATCATTTGAAATTTACAATAAATCAAAATAAAAAATTTACTACTTTTTGTTTTTCTGGCAAAGTCAAAGTCATCACAAATTTTGGTAGGAAAGAAACATATAACTAAAAGTTTTCCTTTTTAAGATATTTTATTAAAAACTAGAGGCCCGGTGCACAAAATTTGTGCATGAGGGGGGGTGGGTCCCCTCAGCCCAGCCTGCATCCTCTCCAATCTGGGACCCCTTGGGGGGATGTCCAACTGCCAGTTTAGGCCTGATCTTGGGGATCAGGCCTAAACCAGCAGTCAAACATCCCTCTCACAATCCTGGACCACTGGCTCCTAATTGCTCACCTGCTTGCCTGCCTGCCTGCCTGGTTGCCCCTAACTGTCCCCACACCCCCGCTGGCCTGATCGCCTCTAACTGCCCTCCCCCCTGCCGGCTTGGTCGCCCCTAACTGCCCCCCGCTGCCGGCCAGGTCATCCCCAACTGCCCCCCTGCCAGCCTAGTCACCCCTCACTGCCCCCCCTGCCCCCCCCCACCCCCCCCCCCGCCAGCCTAATCACCTCCAACTGTCTCCCCTGCCGGCCTGGTCGCCCCACGCAGCCTGCTGTTCAGTCATTTGGTCGTCCCTCACTGACCCCCCTGCTGGTGGCCTGGTTGCACCACACAGTCTGCTTGTTCAGTCGTTTGGTCCTTCCTCACTAACCCCCTTGCTGGCCTGGTTGCCCCATGCAGCCTGTATGTTCAGTCATTTGGTTGTCCCTCACTAATTACCCTGCTGGCCTGGTCGCCCCATGTAGCCTGCTTGTTCAGTCGTTTGGTCGTCCCTCACTAACCCCCCTGCCAGCCTGGTCATAGGCAGCCATCTTGTGAGGGTGTGTGGGTCAATTTGCATCTTACCTCTTAATTATATAGGATAACTAGAGGCCCGGTGCACAGATTCATGCACAAGTGGGGTTCCTTGGCCTGGCCTGAAGAATCAGACCGATATTGGCTCTCTGACATCCCCCGAGGGGTCCAGGATTGCACGAGGGCGCAGGCCAGGCCACGGGACCCCTGATGGTCAGTGCATGTTGTGGTGAGTGGTTGAGCAGTCTTAGCATATCATTAGCATACTGCACTTTTATTGGTTGAATGGACAACCCGACACTTAGCATATTAGGTTTTTATTATATAGGATTAGGCCCTAGCTGGTTGGGCTCAGTCGATAGAGCATCGGCCTGCGGACTGAAGGGTCCCAGGTTTGGTTCTGGTCAGGGGCACATGCTTGGGTTGTGGGCTCGATCCCCAGTGGGGGGCATTCTGGAGGCAGCCGATTGGGGATTCCCTCTCATCATTGATGTTTCTATTTCTCTCTCCCTTCCTATCTGAAATCAAAAGTATATTTAAAAAATAATCATAATTAGAATTTTGAATAATAGTGTCTGTGATCTATAATACATGGTCAGTTTCTATCTGTAGAAGCAGTTGTTTAGGTTACCATACATAATGGCTTTCTGTATACTCCACATATAATTTGTTAACTTAAATTCTGTGCTTAAGTGTTCTACATATAAAAATGGGAAAAGCAGAAGTACTTTAAGTTGATCTGAGCGTCGGAGAGAGGGATAAAGAGTTTCTCAAAATTCTGATTACTTGTGATAGTTTTTTGTTATGGAGACCATTGCATTGAGTAGTTATTTTTATCAGATGATCCCATAGGTCACTTCTCAGAATTTGTGATAGATTTTTGGTGTTTATTAAATAATATTGATAGAGCATTATAACTTCTTTTGAAGGTATCCTTTCTACAAAATGCATTTTATGTAAATAACGTATAACAGTAAATAAACTAAAAAGCATAGTTAATATTAAGTGATAAAGCTTATGTCAATAACATGAGCATTAGTTTTATAAAACATTAGATTTTCCTGTTACACAATCAGAGCTTAACATTTCTTCAACTTGGAAAATATTATTTTAAGTTTTTAAGATCTCCTAATTCTGTATAATAATTCTATATGAAATGAAACCAAAATGATTTTGTGAGAACTTACTATGTATAGTAGATATATCACAGTGAAAGTTACTCTTTTTAGCTAGATTTTATCTCAAGGCAACGTAATACTTATTTTGAAATAAAGGTTTAAGTTCCAGGCCAGGGGTGGGCAAACTTTTTGACTCGAGGGCCACAATGGGTTCTTAAACTGGACCGGAGGGCTGGAACAAAAGCATGGATGGAGTGTTTGTGTGAACTAATATAAATTCAAAGTAAACATCAACACTAATAAAAGAGAAAAATGGTAATTGGCGTACGAGCTACCCTTTTCATTGGCTAATCGGGGCTATATGCAAATTAACTGCCAACTAAGATTGGCAGTTAATTGCCAACAAGATGGCGGTTAATTTGCATATGTAGGCACAATGCAGGGAGGCGAAAGGGAAAGCAGGAAGAAGCCCCCTGCCACTGACAGTGATCGGAAACCCAGGGGGGGAGCTAAGAGCTGGGGGGCAGGGCAAAGGCGGCCGTGGGGCCGCTTTTGCCCTGCCCCCCAGCCATGATCGGAGAATCAGGTGCCTTTTCCGCCCTGGCCAGTGAGAGCAGGAAGTAGGGGTGGAGCCAGCGATGGGAGCTGGGCATGGTCGAAGCTGGCAGTCCCAGGAGCTAGGGGTCCCTTGCCTGGGCCTATCGTGGGGCCGCTGCAGCTGTGGGTCCCCGCTGCCCGGGCCGGACGCCTCAGCCAGAGGCATCCTGCAGGGGCAGGGGCGGAGCCCGCCGATCGAGGCACCCCCCCCTGCCACTGCAGGTCCCCGCTGCCCAGGCCAGATGCCTAGGCCAGAGGCGTCAGGCCTGGGCAAGGGGCCGATCCTGTGATTGGAGGGTGATGGGGTCAATGCCTGAGGGCTCCCAGTATGTGAGAGGGGGCAGGCTGGGCTGAGGGACACTCCCCCCACACACACACACACCCAGTGCACGAATTTTGTGCACGGGGCCCCTAGTCATTACATAAAAGGGTACGGTCATTTTTTTTTTTTAGTTTTATTCATTTCAAACGGGCCGGATCCGGCCCGTGGGCCGTAGTTTGCCCACGGCTGTTCCAGGCTCTAGAACTTATTCCTGGTTAGGTCACTTACAAAAAATGGAATATATTGTCAGTCTGTGTGGTGGTGTTATTAGATAATAGAGGCCTGGTGCACGAAATTCGTGCACGGGGTGGGGGGGGGGAGGGAGTCCCCTCAGCCCAGCCTGCACCCTCTCCAATCCAGGATCCCTCTCACAATCCTGGACTGCTGGCTCCTAACTGCTCACCTGCTTGTCTGCCTGATCACCACTAACTGCCCCCTTGCCAGCCTGATCACCCCTAACCGCCTCTGCCTGCCGGCCAGATTACCCCTCACTGCTCCCCCTGCCGGCCTCGTCACCCCTAAGTGCTCCCCTGCCAGCCTGATCACCCCTAACCGCCTCTGCCTGCCGGCCTGATTGCCCCCACTGCCCCACTTCCCGTCGGCCTGGTTGCCCCCAACAACCTCCCCTGCCGGCCTTGTTGCCCCATGCAGCCTGCTGCTCAGTCGTTTGGTCGTCCTTCACTAACCCCCCTGCCAGCCTTGTTGACCCAAACATTGGGTCGTCCGTTTGGTTGTTTTAGTTGTGATGGTCGCTGGGGTTTTTATATAGATAGATATTAACTGCCAAGATGTGTTTTTAGACCAGTGATTTCTCACCTTTTTCATCTCATGGCACACACAAATGAATTACTAAAGTTTTTCAGCACACAACAAAATATATTTTTTGCTGATCTGACCAAAAAATAGGTATAATTTGATTCATTCACACAGATGGCTATTGTTGTGTTGGATATTGTCATTTTTTTATTTGACAATTTAAGGGAAATGAGGTGAGAATTAACAAAACAAAATTAACTTTTCCAGTTAAACTCATTCTCTGCCTCTCTTATACTTAAAAAGCACTTTGTACTAGACCAACCACTTACTAACTGTCTGACCTTGGGAAGTTGTTTAGTCTCTCCATACCTCAGTTTCCTCATCTCTGAGATGGTGACCTTTCTCAAGGATTTGTTATGAAGATGAACTTTATAAGGGAGGAAGGAAGAGGGATAGAGAGATAGAACCTTTGATCAGAGAGAAACATCATGTATTGGCTGCCTCCTACACACTCCCACCAGGAATTGAACTGTGACCACTTAGTTCTAGGTCGACATTCAGCACTAAACCACAGCAACCCAGCGCATTTAAAGCTCTTAAAACAATTCCTAAAACATGATAAGTACTCCATACATGTTTTAAATATTATTTTAAGACATGTTATTGCCTGGATTGTATGAAAATTGTTTACCATTGTGCCCATTGCTCTCTTTTTTCTTTAAGCTTCAGGAGGGGAGTTGGTGTGTCTTACTTGTCTATACCACTATATCTAGTTCAGTGTTTTGTAGCAAGTTCAGGTCTAATTCAACATCCATTTGATGCTTGATTCTATCCCCTAAATATCTACAGAGTAAATAATAATTGCTGTTCTAATATCTGCATGTTGTTATAAACTAAAAACAAACGACATCACCTTTATCCCACCTTGTTCAACAGAAACTCTAACCACTCGGAACTGCTCTGCATTCTTTAGACACATACCCCTGCAATTTCGTGTACCTTTGCTTGTTCATGCTCTTCTCTGCTCTGACTGTTTTTATATTCCATGTCCATATATAGAAAGTTTTTAAGGTTCGTGTTCAAAGGAACACCTCTGTAAACCTTTATCTAATCTTTCATAGAAATAGAATAACTTTTTCCTCTTGGTTCTTTGTGACTTTTTTGATGCCTAATAATGTAATATCTTAAATTTGGGCATTTGTATAAGATTTGCCTATGTAAAAGAAACACAGATTCCTACATTTATCAATATTCATGGTGCTCCTACCATGTACTTACTAAAAGCACCATGCCAGCAGCTTATCACAAGGATAGTTTACATGTAGACCCCCTAAGGGATAAACCCATACATATTAAAGATGATTTAGTAAGTGAAAGTCTGTTGGAAGACTGCAGGGACTGGGATTAGCTTTACCTATAGGGTGGAAGAAGGTCTTCTTAGGAGGCAGTATTTGAGGTGGACCTTTAAAATGAGTAAGACTTTTCCAAGTGGATAAAAGGGAAAAGGAAGGAGGTGTGAAAGTAACTGCATTTTCAGGAAGCATCATTTGATATACCTAGAAAAGTGGTTTCTTTTATCTTTTAAGTTATCTCAGGGTCTACCCAGCATAGTGATTTACATAGGGGAAGTTTTAATGTTAGAATAATAAATAAACACAAGTGCTGTAAGTCTAGTATAAACCAGTATAAACTGCTATGTCCATCTCTTGCTTCTACTTTCTTCTGAACTATCTTCATTCCTAGTAAGTATCTACCAAGTGGTGGTGATACAGCAGCTACTACATAAAGCTCTGAGTTTATTTTGTTAGTTTGGTAACTTTTGTGAAATTTACCGCTCTCATAGTTAAAATAGAATTCTTGCTGCTGATTTAACTGGCTCAGCTTGGGTCACATATTTTCTTTAAATAAATAACTTAGTGAGAGGATAACAAGTTATTAATTTGGAGAAGTGGGGGCTAAATCATTCTGAGTGCTTTTAAAGGTTTTAAATAGAGAAATTGCATAATCTAGTTTGTTTCTTTATTTTTGCTGCCGTGTGGGGAATCGATTGCAGAAGGTAAAAGTGAAAGCGCCTAGACTAGCGAGGTGGTTATTGTAATAGTTTAGCTGAGAGATGATGGTAGTCCTGTTTTGGCTATTAAAATGAATGGATGATGAGATTAAGGGGAAAGTGAAAGATGACTCCTACATTTTGACTTACATAACTGAGTGAAGGGTAGTGCCATTTATTGAAATAGGGAGGACTGGATGTGAGGATAGTTTAGTTTTGACCATGATACCTCTTTGTTGTCTGTTAAATGTCTGCATGAAGAAGCAGATACATCAACTGGACAAGTCCTTAGTGTCATTTTTCTCATCTATAAAGTGGAAATAATGCCATATATTTAATAGGGATACTGGGGCATGTGTTAATGTACAAAGCATATGGCATTTAATAGTTAGATGAATCAATGAAGTTTATATTCAGAGTCTAATAACACTCTTTAAAAAGTTAGAACTGGCTTTTTTTTTCTCTCGGTAGTTTTATTGCCTCATTTAGAATTACAAAAGAATGTACTGTGTATTTATTATCATATTTGGCAGATAAAGAATGTATTGTGTATTGGTTATAATATTTGGTAAAGAATCTTGTATAAGAAAGTTTATGTTTTAAAAAGCAAATAATTTTACTTTGTCAGATTCTCCAGTTCTTGCTTTTTTCCTTATGTTTTATTCATAAAATGTGTACATTTTGCAAAATCTGTAGGCTAGAGGAAAAAAGGATTCCTGGTAGTACCCTGCTCAAACACTAATGAACTTGCCCTTAGATATATGTTTGCCATTGCCTGGCCTGTGAGTTAAATAAAAATGACACTGTGGCCCTAGCCCAGCGTGGGCAAACTACGGCCCGCGGGCCGGATCCAGCCCGTTTGAAATGAATAAAACTATTGAAAAAAAAGACTGTACCCTTTTATGTAATGATGTTTACTTTGAATTTATATTAGTTCACACAAACACTCCATCCATGCTTTTGTTCCAGCCCTCCGGTCCAGTTTAAGAACCCATTGTGGCCCTCGAGTCAAAAAGTTTGCCCACCCCTGCCCTAGCCGGTTTGGCTCAGTGGATAGAGTATCGGCCTGCGAACTGAAAGGTTCCAGGTTTGATTCCGGTCAGGGGCACATGCCCGGGTTGTGGGCTCAATCCCCAGTGGGGGGCTTGCAGGAGGCAGCCAATCAATGATTCTCTCTCATCATTGATATTTCTATCTCTCCCTTTTCCTTCCTCTCTGAAATCGATAAAAATACAATTAAAATTTTTTTTAAAAAGATGACACTGTGGTTTCAGTAATGTACAGTTGCTTGTTATTCAGTCCCTGTATACTTGCCTATGAGGCTAATGCTATTTGGACTTAAGAGATTTTGGAGAAATGCCTAATGCAGTTTTCAGATTTTGTATTGTGAGGTATCTTAAAGAGTGAAGGGGAGGGGGCGCGTTAAAGCTGCATGGAGCAGGGGAAGGGCCTGAGATCAAGTGTTAATTTTGAATAGGTAGTGGCTATATCAAATAGTCTTAGATTACCCAAAATATAGAAATTACTTATTTTCCTTTTGTAGTTTACATGGGTGGTCTAGAGTTGCTTCACAATTTATACTTTTCTAACTTAGTAATATGAAATAAAATGAAGAAATTATCATATACATTCAGATTGACATTGAAAAATATAATAATTTTCCCATTATAGTGTTAGTAATTTTTTTTTAATTACTAAAAAGTACATGAACCTGGCCAGAGTGGCTCAGTTGGTTGAGCGTTGTCCTATGCACCAAAGGGTTGCTGCTTTAATTCCGGGTCAAGGAACATGCATAGGTTGCAGGTTTGAATCTCAGTTGGGGCACGTATGGAAAACAATCCCTCTTTCTCTAAGCATCTCCTTTGGTGAGGATTTTTCAAAAAAGTACATGAATAATTTTTCTATTGTAAATGACTCAGGAACTCAGAAGTCTAAAAGATAACATATGACAGTTCTTCTTTGTGAATTGTGTGGATTTCTCTGGGATAGCTACTTAGAAATAGAATGACTGAGTTGCCCAGACACTAATGAACCTGCCCTTTGATATATATTCTAAGGGTTGAAGGTTATGTTAATTGTATTTTGATAGGTATTTGGCAAATTGCCCCCCTCAAAAAGCTTTACCTCCTTCTTCACCCACCAGCAATATGTGAGCATGCATGTTACATGGTATTATTACCAACAATGGATTATGTCAATATTTTTTGTTTCCCATTTGAAAGGTGTGAATGTTATTTTGTTAGTGAAGTTAAAGATTTTTCTCTGTATATCTTAATAATATTATCCAAATATTAATATTTCCAAACCAGTTTACATGCATATAGTAATGATTGAACTATAACAACACTGAAATACTTGATTCACATTGTTATTTTATCAAAGGCCCAGTGTATGCTGTAGTGTGCAATTTATTGCCATATATATATATATATATATGTATATATATATATATATATATATATATATATATATCTCACAACTGGACTAAAACTCTTGAGCCAGACTGCCTAGATCAGAATACAGCTTCAGCGCTTATTATTGTGACCTTTGTTAAGGTATATATACTCTCTATGCCTCAGATACCTCATTTGCAGATGAATGAAGAAAAATGTGACTTACACATACAATGTACCAGGTGTACCGGTTAATAATAAGGATTTTTTTTTCTTTAATAGATGTAGTTACACATATGTTGATATATATGTGATTTGATATGTTTGCTATTTTGTTGTATTGACAGCAAGCTTCAAAACTTCATATATCAAATTTTCTGAAGGTGTTAACATCATAGATATTTTTACACTTAAAAATGTCGAATTTCCTGCCAAAAAAAGCATTTGCAGGAAGTTTTAATTCATTACTTTATTTTGAAGAAAAGTGTTGCTGAAAGTTATCGTATACTTCGGGAAGCTTATGGTGAACATGCTCCATCTCAAGATACTTGTGAACAGTGGTTTAAACACTTTAAACGTGAAAGAACAAAGTAGGTGGGATCTCAATACCAGATATCAAGCTGTATTACAAAGCCACTGTTCTCAAAACTGCCTGGTACTGGCACAAGAACAGACATATAGATCAATGGAATAGAATAGAGAGCCCAGAAATCAGCCCCAACCAATACGCTCAATTAATATTTGACAAAGGAGGCAAGAACATACAATAGAGTCAAGATAGTCTCTTCAATAAATGGTGTTCGGAAAATTGGACAGATACATGCAAGAAAATGAAACTAGACCACCAACTTACACCATACACAAAAATAAACTCAAAATGGATAAAGGACTTAAATATACGATGGGAAACCATACAAATACTAGAAGAATCCAAAGGCAACAAAATCTCAGACATATGCTGAAGCAATTTCTTCACCGAAACAGCTCCGAGGGCATTGGAAACTAAAGAGAAAATAAACAAATGGGACTGCATCAAAATAAAAAGCTTCTGCACTGCAAAAGAAACCATCAACAAAACAACAAGAAAACCCACTGCGTGGGAAAACATATTTGCCAATGTCATATCTGATAAGGGCCTAATCTCCAAAATTTATAGGGAACTCATACAACTTAACAAAAGGAAGATAAACAATCCAATCAAAAAATGGGCAAAGGTTCTAAATAGACACCTTTCAAAAGAGGACATTCAGAAAGTCAAGAGACATTTGAAAACATGCTCAAAGTCACTAATCATCCGAGAGATGCAAATCAAAACAACAATGAGGTACCATCTCACACCAGTCAAAACTGGCTATCATCAACAAATCAACAAACGACAAGTGCTGGAGAGGATGTGGAGAAAAAGGAACACTTGTGCACTGCTGGTGGGAATGCAGACTGGTGCAGCCACTATGGAAGACAGTATGGAGTTTCCTCAAAAAGTTAAAAATGGAACTCCCATTTGACCCTGTGATCCCACTTCTAGGAATATATCCCAAGAAACCAGAAACACCAATCAGAAAGGATATATGCACCCCTATGTTCATAGCAGCACAATTCACCATAGCTAAGATCTGGAAACAGCCTAAGTGCCCATCAGTAGATGAATGGATTAGAAAACTGTGGTACATCTACATGATGGAATACTATGCTGCTGTAAAAAAGAAGGAACTCTTACCATTTGCAACATCATGGATGGAACTGGAGAGCATTATGCTAAGTGAAATAAGCCAGTCAATGAAGGAAAAATACCACATGATCTCACTCATTTCTGGATAATAAAGACCATTATAAACTTATGAACAAAAATAGATATAGAGGCAGAGCTGCCTCGAACAGACTGTCAAACTACAGCAGGAAGGCCGGGGAGGGTGGGATGGCAGGAGGGGGGGTGGGTAAGAGATCAACCAAAGGACTTGTATGCATGCATATAAGCATAACCAATGGACCTAAGACACTGGGGGGTAGGGGAGGCCAGGGGATTGTCAAGGGTGGGGGGGGGAAAGGGAGACATATGTAATACTCTTTGTAATACTTTAAGCAATAAAAAAAAAAATGACATCAGCCAACACACACACAAAAAATAAATAAAGGTGATGATTTCGATGTGAAAGGCAAAGATTGTCCAGGTCAACTGAAAAAGTTTGAAGACCAACAATTAAAAGCACTATTGGATAAAGATGCATGTCAAACTCAAAAACAACTTGCAGAAAGATTAAACGTTGCTCAGCAAACAATTCCCGATTGTTTACAAGCAATAGGAAAGATTTTAAAGGAAGGAAAATGGGTGCCACATCAACTGAACGAAAGACAAATGGAAAACCGAAAAGTCATCAGTAAAATGTTGCTTCAACAGCATGAAAGAAAGTCTTTTTTGCATCGAATTGTGACTGGCGATGAAAAGTGGATTTATTTTGAGAATCCCAAATGCACAAAATCATGGGTTGATCCAGGTCAACCATCAACATCGACTGCAAGTCCAGATTGCTTTGGAAAGAAGACACTGCTCAGCATTTGGTGGGATCAGGAAGGTGTGGTGTATTATGAGCTTCTAAAACCAGGTGAAACCATTACTACTTATCACTACCGACAACAAATAAACAATTTGAACCACACTTTAATCATAAAACTACCAGAATGTTGTTCCAGAAGACACAGCAAAGTAATTTTGCTTCATGATAACGCACCATCACACACTTCAAAACCAGTTAAAGACACATTAAAACATCTTGCCTGGGTAGTATTAACCCACGCACTGTATTCACCAGACCTTACTCCTTCAGATTACCACTTGTTCCGATCGATGCCACACGCACTTTCTGAGCAGCACTTCAATATGTATAAAGAAGTGGAAAATTGGGTCTCTGGTTTGCCTCAAAACAAGAAAAGTTCTATTGGGATGGTATCCACAAGTTACCTGAAAGATGGGGGAAATGTGTAGCTAGCGATGGACATTACTTTGAATAAAACACTTTTAATGTTTCTCTTGAAATTATTGTGTTTTCTTTGATTACAAGATCCACATTATTAACTGGTACACCTAGTAGTATTATTCAGCCTTAAAAAGGAAATAATTCCCTCCGATTGTGACAACATGGATCAACCTGTAAGATATTATATGCTAAATGAAATAGACAGACAAATACTATATATTACCACTTAAATAAGAAATTTGAAATAGTCAAATTCATAGAAGCAGAAAGGAGAATGGTTGTTGCCAGATTTTGGAAGAAGGAGGAAATGGGAAGGTATTAGTTTAAGGGTATAGAATTTTAGAGTTATACAAGATGAATAAGTCCTATTGTGAAGATAGTGTATATAGTTAACAACTCTATATTGTATACTTAAAATTTTGCTAAGAGGGTAGATCTTATGTTAAATGCTCTTTTATAAAATGATAGTAATAATAAAGATATATAAAGAGGGTGGGCAGAGGAAACTTTTGGAAGTGATAGGTATATTTGTGGCATAGATTATAAGGATGGTTTCACAGACTTTTGCTTATCTCCAAATTATCAAGTTGTATACAATAAATATGTACAGTTTTTTTTAATTTCAATCATACCTGAATAAAATGGCTAAAAAAGGGAAAATTTATGAAAATAGTTAATATCTATAAAGTGCTTAGAATAATGTATGGTTATTTGAATGTCTGCTAAATAAGTTAGTTAAATTAATTATTTTATTGCATATTGAGTACATGTAATCTTTAATTCACTAGGATATTAGCAGGTGTTTTTTTTTTTATTCTTAGAGGGAGAGAAGAAAAAGGGGATGGAAGGGGGGAGAGAGTGCTTAAGAGTTTTAACAAAACTTCATGATGCAAAGATGTACTACAGCTCAAGTGTTAATTTCTAAAAATCACATCTTGAACATGTGCCTTATAAGTATCTTCCAGGGTGTTAAGTGACATAAAGACTGAAAAAAAGAAGAAAAAAGATCAGTGAGTCCAAGAGCTGGTTCTCCGAAAAGATAAGCAAGATTGATGAACCATTAGCCAGATTCATCAAGAAACAAAGAGGAAGGACCCAAATAAATAAAATTAGAAAGAAAAGAGGTGAGGTAACAAACTAACATCACAGAAATGCAAAGAATTGTAAGAAAATACTATGAACAACTATATACCAATAAGCTGGACAACCTGGATGAAATGGACAAATTCCTAGAAAAATACAATCTTCCAAAACTAAATCAGGAAGAATCAGAAAACCTGAATAGGACAATAACACCTGATGAAATTGAAGCAGTAATTAAAAAAAAAACAGTCAGCAAACAAAAGCCCTGGTCCTGATGGCTTCACAGGGGAGTATACCAAACATTCAAAGAAGAACTAATACCTATCCTCCTAAACTATTCTAAGAAATCCAAGAGAAAACCATCCAAGAAATCCAAGCTCTTTTTATGAGGCCAGCATTATCCTACTCCCAAAACCGTATAAAGACACTATAAAGAAAGAGAATTGCAGGCCAGTATCTCAGTTGAATATAAATGCTAAAATTATTAGCAAATTGGATCCAACAACATATTAAAGAGATCATACACCATGACCAGGTGGGATTTAGTCTTGGTATGCAAGGCTGGTACAACATTTGCAAATCAATAAATGTGATACATCACATAAACAAATTGAAAGACAAATACTGCATGATTATATCAATAGATGCAAAAAAAAAAAAAAGCAATTGGCAAAACCCAACACCAATTTTTGATAAAAACTCTCAGCAAAGTGGAAATAGAAGGATCATACCTCAACATGATAAAGACCGTATATGATAAACCTATAACAAACATCATACTCAATGGGCAAAAACTGAAATAATTCCAAGAACAGGAACAAGACAGGGATGTCTGCTCTCATCACTCTTATTCAACACTAGAGGCCCAGTGCATGAAATTCGTGCACTGGGGAGGCGGGGTGGCCCTCAGCCCAGCCTGCAACCTCTCCAATCTGGGACCCCTTGGGGGATGTCCAACTGCCGGTTTAGCAGTCACACAATCCTGATTGCCCCTAACCCCTTCTGCCTGCCACCCTGATCACCCCCTAACCACTCCCCTGCCAGCCTGATCGACACCTAACTGCTCCTCTGCCAGCCCAATTGCCCTCTCCTGCCAGCTTGTTCTTGCTCCCAACTGCCCTCCCCTGCTGGCCTGATCTTGCCCCCAAGTGCCCTCCTCTGCTGGCCTGGTCACCCCCAACTGCCCTCCCCTGCTGGCCTGATCGCACCCCCACCGGCACTCCCCTCCTGGCCTGGTTGCTCCCAACTGCCCTCCACTGCCGGCCTGATCACCCCTAACAGCCTCTTCCTCGGCCCCCACCACCATGGCTTTGTCTGAAGAAAGTCGGATGTCCGGAAGATGGCCGGTCGACCCGGCCTAATTAGTATATTACCCTTTTATTAGTATAGATAGATTATATAGGATAGGATTGCTTAAATGGTGGGGGGGGGGTGGCTTTTTTAGCAGGAGGAGATGCTGTTAGCAGACAAAAACACATAATCCCTATATCTGGACTGATAGCCAGCCATATGCACTATACTGCCAAGGCAGTCATTAAAAACTTGAACCGCTTTCTTACACCTTACACCAAACAATGTTGGCCTAAAACCCCTCCTCAGCCCCACCTTAGGTTCTGCTTTCGCAGTTCACCCAGATTAGATTCTGATTGGTCGGCTCTGATGCCAGTCAGCATCAAAAGCTCCGGCTCCTAGGCAGCCATTGGCTCTTGGCACTTCACCCACATTACATTCTGATTGGTCAGTTTCTATGCCAGTCAGCGTCTCCAGGCCTATCTCTGGGCCTGGTCAAAGAGGCAGGGCTGATTAGCAGCCCAAGTGGAGGCCCGGAGAGAAACAGAGGCAGGACTGCTGGGGAAGCCTGGAGAGAAAGAGGCAACAGCTGATCAACAGCTGCCACAGAGGCTGTGGATCAGACCCTGCCTCCCTTGCTCTCTGCAGGCCTCTCTGGGCCTGATTCGCAGCCCCCTCAGCAGTCATTGCTAGGTCGCTGCATCGGCACTGGCTGCAGTCAGTGCTGGGTCACCCTGGCAACCTAGCACTGACTTCTGGTGTTTGGTTGCGCCTTTGGTCGTTAGGGACCCTGGCTCTTATATATATACTAGTAGCCTGGTGCATGAAATTGGGGTGGGGGGGGGAGGAAAGGGGCCCCTCAGTCTGGCCTTCACCCTCTTCAATCTGAGACCCCTCAGGGAATGTCCCACTACCTGTTTGTGCCCACACTTTTAACAGGTAACAGCTCCATTGTTGTTTCTTTCTTATGCTTAAAACCATTGGAATTAGTAGGTATTCAAAGTGTGTATACATTTTGGGGGGACACCCTGTATATCTCTAGTCAGCGGTGAAAGAAACCAACAGCAGATTTGGAACCCCCAGACAGAGAACCTCCCTCACTCCCCACATGTCTCCCCACTTCACTTTCCACCTTCGAAGGCAGCAGGAGAATCAACGTTTTCTCTCATCAATTCAGAAAAGCACGTCCTGTCACCCGCTGCCTGGCAAGAGTGCGCTAGGCCCCAAGCAAGCAAGGCTCAGTCAGGGCAGCCTTCGCTCATGGGTGCTGGCACCCAAAGTGCACATTCCTTCTCTACAGTCGCCCCGACTATCCCACTGTTTCACTGAGAGGACGGAATTCCTCTCCACCTCTGGGTTCTTGATCTTGAATACTGACTGAAGGCACCTCAGCGAGGGCCGCCCACGCCCACCAGGTGTGTCTGTCTGCACCTGCTCCTGCCTCAGCACCTGCATTAACCCCCTAGAGGTGATCTCATAGCTGCACTTGCCTCCGTGGGAACAGGGCATCACCACTCCGCCCTCTCACTGTCATCTCACAGGCACCCACTCTCAGCACCCAGAACACCCAGACACTCTCCAAAGGACGTAAGCGCATCAGAGGGGATGTGTGCACATCCTGTGGGGGTGTTAGGCATGCCGGGTTGATGGAAGTGCAGTGGAGAGGCAGGAGGAACTTGTGCACACCTTGGTTTGCAACTGTTGCAGGCGTGGGAGGGTGACAGTGTGCTGTTCGCATGCCAGGGGGCATGTGCACACCAGAGGCCTCTGGGTTTGCAGATCCGCAAACCCCCGTGGTGTGGCCAGGAGGACGTCAGTCTGGCCCGCGACGGTGGCTGTCCCTGCAATCCTGCACCTTCTGTGCCAGGAGGCAGATCTTGCGCAGCCACTCCTGGGCACTGATGGCCTCCAGGTGCTACTTCAGCTCAGCCTGCAGGCTCCGCTTGGCGCGCTCACAGCTGTCACCACCGCCATGTGGGGAGTACAGGCCGCCCTCCGCCAGCCTGCCTCCCCTGTCCAGAGGCTCTCTGCACTGCTCACCTGCCCAGAGTGACTGGGGCTTGGCGGAATCCAGGCGTCCTGCCCTGCCCAACCGCGGCCTATCCACCCCTGTGCGAGCTGCCGCCCTGCCGGGAAGGGTCACAGATCTGGGTCCCAGGACCGCGGACAGTCTCAAGCGCTGCCCCCCGTGTGGCAGGGTCACAGATCCGTGTCTTGGTCCCGTGGACAGCCTCAAGCACTGCCCCCCACCCAGCAGGGTCACAGAACCGGGTCCCGGACTGCGGACAGCCTTTCCCGCTGCCGCCTGCCTTCAGTATGCAAATTAGCCGCCATCTTGTTGCTTCAGGGTGGGGGTCCCCGCTGGGGTGCCTGGCCAGTCTGGGTGAGGGGATGATGGCTGTTTTCAGGCTGGTGGGCAACTGAGGCTCCCAACCTCTCCTTTTTTTCTTTTTTCTTTTTTTATTCTGGGATTTATTTACCTTCTATGGCTGTCACTGGAGTTGAGAGCCGGTTTTAGCTCTGAGGCTCGACTCCAGCTATGAGACCTCCGCTGCAGACCTCTGCTGCTGAAAGCAGGGATCTGGATTTGTTTGGGTTCTGTAATTGTAACACTTTTGCGATCCTGCTGGCTGAAGCCCAGCTGGCTGAAAGCAGGTTTCTGGGAAACGTTTACCTTCTATATTTGCAACAATGTTTCTTAGAGTTGCAGCTCAGAGGCCGGCAGCAGCAGGCGGGGAACCTTGGTTTCCTCCATCACTGGAGCAAGCAAGCCTCCTGTTCGCTTCAGGTGCCTGGCTGCCGGCTGCCATCTTGGTTGGCAGTTAATTTGCATATCTCCCTGATTAGCCAATGGGAAGCATTCAGGGCCACGGTCAATTTGCATCTTTCTCTTTTATTAGATAGGCTAGATAGTACTGAAAGTCTTAGCCATAGCGATCAGACTAGAAGAAAACATAAAAGGCACCCAAATTTGAAAGGAGGAAGTAAGACTCATTATTTGCAGATGACATGATATTGTATGTAGAAAACATTAAAGACCAACAAAAAACTACTAGATTTAATAAACCAATTCAGCAATGTAGCAGGATACAAAATGAACACCCAGAAGTCAATGGCATTTTTATATACCAATAATGAACTCTCAGAAAGAGAAACTAAAAGAACAGTCCCATTTACCTTTGCAACAAAAATAATTATGACACTTGGGAATAAACTTAACCAAGGAGATAAAAGACCTGTACTCAGAAAACTACAGGATGTTGAAAAAAGAGAAGATATAAACAGTGGAAGAATATACTATTCTATGTTTATGGATTGGTAGAATTCACATTGTTAAAATGTCCATATTACCCAAAGCAATCTGTAGATTCAATGCAATCCCTGTTAAAATACCAATGGTATATTTCACAGGTTTAGAACAAGTACTCCAAAAATTCATATGGAACTTAAAAAAGACCCTGAATAGTTGCAGCAATTTTGAGAACAAAGAACAAAGTTGGAGGGATCACAATACTGGATATTAGGTTATACTATAAAGCCACTGCAGTCAAAATAGCCTGGTACTGGCACAAAAACAGGCCTATAGATCAATGGATCAGAACAGAGAACTTAGAAATCAACCCAAGCTATCATGTTCAATTAATATTTGAGAATGGAAGCAAGAGCATACAATGGAGTAAAGACGTCTCTTCAATAAATGGTGTTGGGGAAAATTGGACAGATACATGCAAAAAAATGAAACTAAATTACCAACTAACAACATACACAAAAATAAACTCAAAATAAATAAAAGACTTAAATATAAGTCATAAAACCATAAAAATTGTAGAAGACAATATAGGCTGCAAAATATCAGTGTAGCAGATTTTTCAGAGATACATTGCCTAGGGCAGGAGATCAAAGGAAAAAAATAAACAAATGTGACTACATCAAACTAAAAAGCTTATGCACAACAAAAGAAATGAGCATCAAATAAAAGGGAACCCATTTCATGGAAGAACGTATTTACCAATGATACATCTGATAAGGAGTTAATTTCCAAAGTACATAAAGTACTCATACAGCTCAACAAAAGGAAGACAAACAGCCCAATTAAAAAATGGGCAGAGGACCTAAATGGACAAGTCTCCAAAAAGGACATACAAAAGGCCAAGAGACATGAAAAATGCTTGAAGTCAGTAATTATCTGAGAGATGCAAATTAAAACCACAATGAGGTATCATCTCATACCTGCCAGAATGGCTACCATCAATAAATCAACAAACAGCAAATGTTGGCAAGGAAGTGGGAAAAAGGAACCCTAGTACACTGCTGGTGGGAATGCAGACTGGTGCAACCACTATGGAAAACAGTGTGGAATTTTCTTAAAAAGTTAAAAATGGAACTACCATTTGACCCAGTGATCCCACTTCTATGAATATATCCTAAGAAGTCTGAAACACCAATCAGAAAGAATGTATGTACCAATATATTCATAGCAGCAGAATTTACAACAGCTAAGATCTGGAAACAGCTCAAGTGCCATCAGAAGATGATTGAATATAAAAACTGTTGTACATTTACACATGGAATCCTATGCAGCTGTTAAAAGGAAGGATCTCTTACCCTTTGAGACAGCATGGAGGGACCTGGAGAGCATTATACTAAGCAAAATAAGCCAATCATAGAAAGGCAAGTATCACATGATCTAACGTACGTGTGTAATCAAATGAACAAAATAAACATAAACAAAACAGATCCAGAAGCATTGAAAAATGCAAGGGACTGGTGTATTTCAGAAGGAAGCAGGGGCATGGGAAGAGATTAACCAAAAAACTTATATGCATAACCCATGGGCACAGACTATAGCGCTGGGAAGGCTGGGGAGTGGGCAGGAGCATGGTGGAGGTGCTCATGGAGGGAGGGGGCATGACATCTGTAATACTTTCAACAATAAAGATTTTTTTAAAATTTCATGATGCAAAAATATACTACTGCAGCTCAACTGTTAATGTCTAAAGATTACATCTTAAACATGTGCCTTATAAGTATCTCTGGAAGATAATTAATGAATGATTAATGACATTAAAAGACTATCTAAAATATTCTCTTTTTTCTTAAATAAGTTGAACGAAAAAGGAATTTTTTTCATGCTTAAATGTTCATAGATTCACCTTCAGAAACTAAGACTTTTATTTGGAGCAATGAGTAATAGTATGATATGGTAGGGGGCGGAAACCATAGATTTGTGAATTTGTTTATTTTTTAATCCTCACCCAAGGATATTTTTTCCATTGCTTTTTAGAGAGAGGGAAAGACAGAGAGAAACATTGATATGAGAGAAACACATCAATTGTTGATCCTACACGAGCCCTGAACAGGGCTAGGCCAGGGAGAAACCTGCCACCGAGATATGTGCCCTTGATTGGAATCGAACCCAGGGCCCTTCTGTCCGCAAGCCGATTCTATCCACTGAGCCATACTGGCTAGGGCAAGATCTGTGAATTTGGAAAAAAGAAAAGTAGGGTTGAAAACCAGTTCTACCACATGATAAAGCCATTTTTGTACCTACAGTCTTAGTATGTGCATGAAATGTAGTCACATATTCAAAATACTTAGGTCAGTGCCCTGGCATTCAATAAATGGTAGTTGCAGCTGTTATATTTGTCTCTTCTCTGTGCCTTCCTAAAACTTTACTGATAACTTTATCATAATAAGAATCACATCATACCATGAATATTTGTTTCTGTTTGCAACCTTCACAGGGCTGTGACTACCCTGAAGACAAGGATATTGTGTCTATCTTTGTATCTCTCTTGCAGAGGTTGCAACTGGCAACTGTAAGGCTTTTGTTTGGCTACCAGTTTTGGTCCTAGAATGTCTTAAATTTGAACTGGCTGTCAATATTTAAAAGTTAGGAGGCTTCGCATTTAAAATACAAACCACGGCTCCTGGTGCTGCTTGTGTGCTCGTTTGCTGTGGACCTGGTACCTCTTTTGTGAAGTGGCAGCTCGCCATGGCCAACGAAAAGCCCAAGGAAGGAGTCATGACTGAGAACAACGATCATATTAATTTGAAGGTGGCAGGGCAGGGTGGTTATGTGGTGCAGTTTAAGATTAAGAGGCATACACCACTTAGTAAACTAATGAAAGCCTATTGGGAATGACAGGGTTTGTCAATGAGGCAGATCAGATTCCGATTTGACGGGCAGCCAATCAGTGAAACAGACACACCTGCACAGTTGGAAATGGAGGATGAAGATACAATTGATGTGTTCCAGCAGCAGACAGGAGGGGTCTACTAAAAAGTGAACCTGCTACTTTACTCCAGAACTCTGTTCCTCCAGACGAAGAAGACATTCTCAATTTGAAAACTGCAATTTAGTTTCAACACATCTGACTACTACAGTATAGTTTTCTCTATTCTTTCATTTTCCCCTTCCTCATTCTTTTATTGTACATAAAGTAACTGATGTATGTGCACAAGCATTTGCAATTTTTTTTTTTAACTAAATGGCCAATGGTATGTTTTGATCTACATCAAATGGAGATGGGATGGGGAAAAAATACTGGTTCTGTGAAAACACCCCCTTTCTCCATTAGTGGCATGCTCATCCAGCTCTTATCTTTATATTCCAGTAAGTTATTTTGCTCTCACTGTTTAACAAAAAAAGAATAACATAAAAATTCTTGCATACCTTGTTTGATTGGAGAATTTTAATGTTTTTCATTTATCATTGTAAAACCAAGGACAATTTTATAACTTTTTTGTACGTAGCTGTTACATGTAGGGCAATCTATCTTTAAGTAGGGATAAATTACTCTAAAAAAAATGAATCCTAGATAGTTTTCCCTTCAACTCAAGTGTCTTGTTGTTTAAATAAACTTCTTGTTTAAAAAAAAAAAAATACAAACCAAAACAGGATTCCTGGTTTCTGGCTTCTCTTAAAGAATCAGAAAATTCTGGCAACACCAAACCCCAGATTTTTCATGGCAACAATCAGCTTTTCTGGAGTAGCAGCTGCCTTCTTGGATGAGGCATGCTCTCCGGTTTGCCATAGTCTCTCTCTCTTCTTTATTATTATTTTTTTATTTATTGTCTAAAGTTTTACATATGTTTCCTTTTTCCCCAATTGACACCCCCCCCCCAGTTATTCCCACCCCAGGCAAGCCCCCACCACCCCAGTGTCTGTGTCCCTTGGTTATGCTAATATGCATGCATACAAGTCCTTTGGTTGCTCTCTAACCTCCCCCCACTCCCTGACCATTTGTCTCTGGATCTATTCTTGTTCATCAAATTATGTTGATCATTGTATCCCACATATGAGTGAGATCATATGATATTTATCTTTCTCCTACTGTCTTATTTCACTTAGCATAATGCTCTCCAGTTCCATCCATGCTGTTGCAAGTGGTAAAAGTTCCTTCTTTTTTGTAGCAGCATAGTATTCCATTTTGTAGATGTACCACAGGTTTTTAATCCACTCATCTGCTGATGGGCACTTAGGTTGTTTCCAAATCTCAGCTATTGTAAATTGTGCTGCTCTGGACATAGGGGTGCATATATCCTTTCTGATTGGTGTTTCTGGTTTCTTGGGATATAGTCCTAGAAGTGGGATTACTGGGTCAAATGGGAGTTCCATTCCCAACTTCCTGAGGAAACTCCATACTGTCTTCCACAGTGGCTACACCAGTCTGCATTCCCATCAGCAGTGTAGGACAGTGGTCGGCAAACTCATTAGTCAACAGAGCCAAATATCAACAGTACGATTGAAATTTCTTTTGAGAGCCAAATTTTTTAAATTTAAACTAAATAGGTAGGTACATTGTTATTAACTTAATTAGGGTACTCCTAAGCTGGCCTTTGCTAAAAACGGATGCGACTAGCACTAACCACTGCACAATGAGACTGCTGACTGACTGGCTCACTCAACTTGTGCATGAATAGTGCGCGCCTCCCCCCCATGCTGCGTATCCCGCGGCCCGCTTGTGCCTCCTCTCCTGTTGCCCAACCGACTGACACCCCCCACTTCTTCTAACGCCACTTCTTCAAAATAGACTCGCCCAGGCCGAAAACTGACTTCTACGCATGGGCTACGAAGCTTCAATCGCACTGTACATGCGCGCCCACACGTGGTATTTTGTGGAAGAGCCACACTCAAGGGGCCAAAGAGCCACATGTGGCTCACGAGCCGTGGTTTGCCGACCACTGGTGTAGGAGGGTTCCTTTTTCTCCACATCCTCGCCAGCACCAGTCTGCATTCCCACCAGCAGTGCAGGAGGGTTCCTTTTTCTCCACATACTCTCCAGTACTTGTCGTTTATTGATTTCTTGATGATAGCCATTCTCACAGGTGTGAGATGGTACCTCATTGTTGTTTTGATTTGCATCTCTTGGATGGTTAGTGACTTTGAGCATGTTTTCATATGTCTCTGGGCTTTCTGTTAAGTCCTCTTTCGAAAAGTGTATATTGCCATAGTCTCTTATACCCAAATATTGCTTCCTTAAAAACTAAGATGCAATGCCATTTACCCATCATATTCACTCATGTGTGCTTACCTATCTGGCTGCCCTAGACATTTGGATTTGAGAAAGCTGCTCTCAGTGACTATCAGAAAGTCTCGAACTTAGGATATCCTCACCAAATGTATGTTGAATGGATAAATGAAAGAACCACAAACATACACAAGTACAGAAGGTTTCAAGGTTAACTTTAACATGTACAAGGTGATTAAGGTCTAGCTCTACTTTAGCAACAGCTATTCCCATCATTTTTTTCAGTATACATCGTGAAGGAGTGGTAATGTTTGGATGTCAGAGACTGATGCTCTGAAACAACTGGCTTTCATAGGATGCGATTGCCAGCTGTCACAATTTTCAAAAAATAGGCACCCTCAAATTTATTTAGTGCTGGCAAAATGCAGTGAAACATAACAAAAACTATGATCAAATGCATTTGCCATTTATTTTGGAATGCATGACAATGTCTATTCATTTGCGCAAAAACATACAAACAACACCCAACTTGTTTGAAGATAGGATATCTTTGATCAGAACCTCTGAAATATCCCTTTGAGTTAGCTATTAGTATAAACTATATTAATTTGTACCTGACAGTAATTTGAGATTTATGATTATTTAGTGTATTTGAACTAATACATGTTCCAAATCTATGGAGGAAGACTTAGCCACTTAAGTGAACAGTGAGTAGCATTTCTTTGGCAACAATTGGGATGGGGGTTAATGATCTACTGGAAAAGAGATGATCTGCTTTTTGTAAGAAGCCAGAAGTGTTTTTTATTTCATTAACTCTCTGAGATGAAGCATGTAAGTATTTAGTTTTAGCAGTGGTATGTTTTTGTTGCTTTGTATTCTCCACTCTAAGTAATCTTAATTCACTGTCCACTAGGGTAGTTACTAGCCACATGTAGCAATTTAATTAAAATTAAATAGTTAAAAATTATGTTCCTTAGTCATACTTGCTATGTTTTAGGTGCTCAGTAGCCACATAGGGCTAATGGCTACCCTGTTGGAGAGCACAAATATAGAACATTTCCGTCATCACAGAGAGTTCTATATACACAATTCTGTACTCTTTATTTGCCACATTGTACATTAGATTTTTTTGTTTGTAATTTGAAAATGATGTTAATATAGCCTAGAAATAGGATCTTAGTAACTTCTTGAAATCTTTTTCCCATAATGGTTGTTTTATCCACTACATATTTAAATCATGTTGGGGTTGTTTTGTGTGTTGTTGTTTTTTTCAATTTATTAACATAGTCAACACCTGAAATTTCCCCATTATTTAAAATTCTAAACTCTGTGATGAATGCAGTTGGAGTAATCCCTCTAGGTATTAGTCACCTTTAAGACAACACAGTAGATGACAATGTCTCCATGAGCCTTTTACCATTTACAATGAAAAAAAAAATACTTATTAAATGGTGATTTTTTCCCCCCTTTATCTTATTAAGTAAATTATATGGTCCTTTTTTATGGAAGCCTCCATAGTTAGAGATGTAAAACTGCAATTTCTTGGTTCTATAGCATGACATAGTTCAGAGCTGAGATTAGAGAAACCCCGTAGAGTTGTTAATACTTGAGGGCATCCCCAACTAGAAAAGTATGTGAATTTAGGCATGGGAGGAAGGAAGGATCTGCTTTAAATTTAGTGTAGGGTCACTGAATCTTAATGATAGATTAAACAAGGGAGGTAGAATAATGAATAGGGGTATGCAGTGTGTAGCACTAATACCAGAAGTCTATGGTTTGTGGCGGTTTTTTAATGTCCTTTCCCATATGGTTTTGAATAGAGTAGGTTATGGCAGGGATGAGCTAAGGAATAGCTTTGTTAATGAATAAATAGGAGTAATTTTTTTTTTTTAACCAGAGACTAAGACAGTTTATTTAGAAAGCCTGCTTATTTAATGCATGATGTGATTAAAAAACCATTTCTGATGTTAATAATACAGTAAGTGGAGATGCTAAGGTGTTCTTGTTGTTTTCTTTATAAAACAGCTGAGTTTGTATTTCAGAGCCGCCCGAATGGGTGAGATCCTCGGGGTGGGGCTTTAACTGCCATAGTTAAAAGCCAACTCTAGGTAGTTCCTGAGCGTTGGCAACATCAGTCTTTAGATAGGGGTTGGTGTGCAGTATTGGACTTTCATTCATACTGTCAGTCACTTTGATAAGCTTTAATAAAATTATCATTTGGAATCAGTTTCCAACTCTACCTGCTTCACCTAAAAGTAACTAGATAAGTAACTTTGGTGTCTATCCTCTTTTTATAACTTAGCTGTTAGTCCAGGCGGGTACTTTCCTTAAGATATCCTCCCTATTCTCCCACCCACATCTCTTTCAGACACAGTAATTCTGAAAGATCATCTTGCAAAGTAGCAAGTTTAAATCAGAAAACCTGACCAGACACATTTTTAAATATCTCTTAGGGCTGTTCGTTAGAGATGACTTAATATCTATATTAAGTAGGTTGTCTCTGCTGCCTTGGTTAAGTAGTGTGAAGGGAAATGCAACTCTCCTGACTCCAGGGCCCCAAATGCAAACACTGGCCTAGTTGTTCCCAAACTTTCTTCTTGATGTGAGTAACTTGAATGGTTTATTTTCCCTTGAGGAGCCCCCATCCCCCGCCACTTTAGTATTCATGGCAGACCCTAACACTAAGTCCCTTTGTTGTCTTTCTTTTTTGCATTTTTTGTTAACAAGCAAAGATAAAATTATGAGACCTCATTATAGACTGGAGTTCCATTGCTAATGGTTCCCACCACCTTTTTTTTTTTTTTCACATCTCAAAAAGGCAAAGGACTGGATAGGTAACAGAAAGCAGCACAGCAGACATAAACATCATGTCTAAGCATCAATGTGGTGCTACCAGAGTGGGAAAGGATACAGTCTTCATCAAAATATAAAGATGGGTCTTTGCTCAAAACAGTAAAATTGTCAGTATTTTAAAAAATTTGAACTTTGTTATAGTCTTTAAGAAAAAAAGACACATTTTTTATGAAGAAAGAAGAAATGGATTAAGAATTTTAAAACCTACATTATTATCCTGACTTAGATATTAATTAACTGAATGACATTTGGGCAAGTAGTTTAATTTGTGCATGCACATGTGTATATGCGTACATGTAAACCTTAAAAGAAAATGTAATTCTATTTAAAATATTGGCAGAATAAGGCATCACCTCACATCTTCCTTATTTTATTTTAGAACTTACAGAGGTTGCAAATCATACAAATATTTGATTCAGAGTTTCCTTTTTCCAAATGAAAAGCATAGAGCAAGGGTTAGCAAGAGTGCACAGCTGTTGAGAGAAGGAAAACCAGAATAACAAGATAGGGCTTAATTGATTTACTGTATATTGGCAAAGTAGCAGAAGCAGGTTCATAGTGCCAATGTTTTTGTATTATTCTATATAAAACTCTTATATCAGTAAGGAGTGGAGACACAGAAGGCATTGGGCAAAAATTAATAGGAGGAAGAACTTTTGCTAACCCTCATATCATAAAGTTTGTTTACTGTTCTAATTGTTCTCCTTTTGCCATGATGTATTTTCCTTGAATTATTTTTTAATCTTGCTATTTCTTTTCCTGCTGTGTGTGACACCAGGAACTGCCCTCTTACTGTGAAGGCAGCATTCAGTTGTTGAAACAATAACAAGTTGCTGTTTGATCTGACCGTTGTCCTTCCTTTGTAGCACTTAAAAGTACAAAATCGACAGCCTGTAACTGTTCTTCATTGCGGGTTGCAGCACAATAGGTGTGAAAAGACTCACTTGATCTCATGGCAGAGGTTTTGCTCATAGTTGGTCACTCTTATATGTTACCGGTTAATGTCCACTATTCAGAGTAAGTACAAATGGTCTCGGAAAATTCTTACACCTTGCAATTAATTATAAGAGGGTCAGGCAGAAAAGAATTTTAAAGATAATTATTGCATCTCTTTATAGAAGAGGAAATCCAGTGTAAGAGAAGATATGTCATAGTCATGGAAGAATCTAGACTCGCAGAACTAAATTAAATCTAATCTCACCATTTACAAACATGAGTAACCTAAGGCAAATTATTTGTCTCTGAGCCTCAGTTTCCTTATTTGTAAAATGAAGATGATAATATATGTGAAAGGTATTGTGAGGATGATATTAACATAAAACCTAGTTGGTTTTTTATCTTCACCAGAGGGTATATTTATTGAGAGAGAGAGAGAGAGAGAGAGAGAGAGAGAGAGATCTGTCGGTTGCCGCCTTTATGTGCCCCAACCAGGGATCAATCCCACAACTTAGGTATGTGCCTTGATGGAATTGAACCCACAATCTTTCTGTATACAGGACAACACTCCAATAACTGAGCTATCCGGCCAGGACAAAACTAAAATTTAAATATTTTTCTTATTACAGAAATAATAGAAACAGAAAAGATAGACATACCGAAAATAAAAATGAGTCAGAATTCCATGATAGAGGGGGAACAAATTTTAACATTTGTTATGTATCTTTTTCTGTGCATACATATAGTATACATATGTACATACATATAGTATACATACATATATGTATGTACATAATATATATGTAACTTAGTAAGCAGAAAGGTACATAATTTTGTAACCTGGTTTTCTTTAATTATTAACAACTTTAAATGTTATTAAATATTCTTCTACATCAGAGAGTTAGCATACTTTTTCTGTAAAGGCTAGTTAATATACATTTTAGGCTTTGCAAGCCATACAGTTTCTACTGCATCTACTCAACTATACCATCATGATAGTGCAAAAGCAGTCACAGACAGTATATAAACAAATGGAACACAATTTTATTTACAGACGTAGACGGCATACTGGATTTGGTCTCTGGGCTGTATTTGACTGACCCTGGTTCTACATCATTTTAATGACTGCATGGTATTTCATTTATTTAGCTATCATATTATTGGATATTAAGATTGTGCCAACTTTGCATGTGCAATGAATATCCTTGTAACTAAATATTTGGTTTACATGTATGATTATGTCTTTAAGATTAACTTGCATGCTGCTTCTGAGATTGTATCAAATTGTTTGGCTACTAAAATTCAGACTTCAAAATAAAAACATTTCTTGGTTTATGTGACCAATCTTTGAAGTAGTACATAAAATTGAACTTTATAAAATGATTTTTGGTTAAATTAACACTCCTAAAAATGTTCTTTTATTGTAGTTATTTCTAGGGTTGACCTTTGACTTACTTGGTGTTTTTCTTTGTGCAAGGGATTATGAATTGGTGAACTTACATGATTTTAAAATGGGAAAATTTAAGAGCACTTATTGGGTAATATATGTTTTATTCATTGCAGGTAATAAAAAACATTAAGTAGTTGGAAAAACTTTGCCTCTCATGTTTATAAAACGTATAGAGAGGAAATATTTCCCTCTAGGACAAGGTCTTAACTAACTGATACGAAGTTAAACCTCTTAACTGTTTTTCCTTTGGGTCTTGTGTCAGCTAGTCTCTGAGAGAGAGGAAAAAAAAGTCAAACATAAAGGGTGTCCCAAAATTCACGCAAGAAGTAATTTTGGTAGAAAACACAGGTTTATAATTAAAAATTGTAAATTTTTATTGATTCATAAAGTATACAGTATAGGGTTATGTATGGAATAGTATATCGGATAAATGGCCTCCACAGCATTGCTGGCGCATACGCGCTCTTGTTGAAATTTTCCATGACTGTTTTGCATAAATGTGGCTGAATTTCGATGAGGCTCATTTTCATCTTGATGGCTTGGTTAATCGACAAAATTGTCGCATTTGGGGCTCAGAAAATCCACGAGTGATTGTTGAGAAACAAATGCATCCACAACGTGTCACTGTTTGGTGCGGATTTGGGGCTGGAGGCATCATTGGACCATTCTTCGAAAATGCGGCTGCTCAGGCAATAACAAAACAGTGCGTATGTGCCAGCAAAGCTGTGGGGGCCGTTTACCCGATATGCTATTCCATACATAACCCTATACTGTATACTTTATGAATCAATAAAAAATTTACAATTTTTCATTATAAACCTGTGTTTTCTACCAAAATTACTTCTTGCGTGAATTTTGGGACACCCTTTAGTTTCTCTGATGTTCAGGACATTCCTTCAATTCAGCAATGAGTACGGGTGTTGTCCAAGTTGATTTAGTATGCCCAATAGGTCATTTATTGTGACTGCAGTTTTACTGCAGTGCCCAAATATATATTACAGCCAGAGAGTAATCACACTTAAGCTTAAGGAAGAAAAACTAAAGATTAACACAGAGTTTTAATGATGAAGATTATTATTTATCAACTAGAAGTCCGGTGCACGAAATTCATGCATGGGGGGAAGGGAGATCCCTCATCCTGGCCTGCACCCTTCTCCAATCCAGGACCCCTTGGGGGATGTCCGACTGCCTCTCGCAATCTGGGACCACTGGCTCCTAACCACTTGCCTGCCTGACTTCCTGCCTGATCGCCCCTAACTGCTCCCCTACTGGCCTGATCGCCCTTAACTGCTCCCCTGCTGGCCTGATCACCCCAACCGCCTCTGCCTCACCCCACACCTGGGACCCAGGATTCCCTCGCTCTGGCCAGCTGTAGGCACTCAGGACCCAGGCCAGCTTCGCCCGGGCCGGCCGCAGCCTCAGGGGACCATGGGAGGATGGTTTCTCCTGGGCGGTAGCTGCAGGCACTCAGGACTGTGGGGCAGGTGGCTTGTTCCTCTCCCTCCCGGGCCGCAGGCACAGACGCTGGCGCTTGAAACCGCAGGGTGGGTGGCTTGTTCCTCTCCTGGGCTGCAGCCTGACTGGTCCCTATTCCTCTCTCCCCAGTGTTGAGTGTCTGAGCCCTTACAGTGTGACGCTGTGAGGGCGTGATGAACATTTGCATATTAGCTCTTTATTATATAGGATTATCAATTTTTTTCAGTGATATGTAATATACAGTAAAGAGGTAGTACCTGCTCTCATTAATTTCCTAGACTGAAAGTGTTCCCTATGTCATCCAGCAAATTATAGCATTTCTAGAAAGTTTATAACAAAACATAATTAGTCATAATTATTCTCAAAGATTTGCCATGTTAGGTCAGAGTTCAAAGAACTTTAGAATCAGTAACTGTCCTGGGAGAGCCTATAATTCATACATCTTAAAACAGTGCTTCTTTTTTTTTTTTAAAATATATTTTATTGATTTTTTACAGAGAGGAAGGGAGAGGGATAGAGAGTTCGAAACATCGATGAGAGAGAAACATCGATCAGCTGCCTCCTGCACACCCCCCACTGGGGATGTGCCCGCAACCAAGGCACATGCCCTTGACCGGAATCGAACCTGGGACTCTTCAGTCCACAGGCCGACGCTCTACCCAGTGAGCCAAACCGGCCAGGGCAAAACAGTGCTTCTTAAACGTTGGCTTGTTGAGAATTATCTCAAATGCTTGTTAAAACAGATTGCTGGCTCCCTGAGTTTCTAATAACACCAGGTCTGGAATGGGTCCCTCCCAATTTTCATATCTAGTGGTTTCTAGGCAATACTAGTATTGCTTGTCCAGGCACTACATTTTGAGAACCACTGTTGTATAAAAATAATTGTTCCACCTTTTTTTTTTTTTTTTAGCATTTCGACTTCTGCAACTTTACAATTTTTCTTTTTCACCCCCTAAAATTTAGTATCTTTTTTATTTGTGAAATATACTCAGTCTTACTCATCTATAAACATTTTCTTAGCACTTTAGGAATTCTTTTTTTTTTTTTCAATCCAGGCTTACCCTTTAAAGATATGAGTTGATTTTAATACATTTATGATCGTTAGTTCACTTTAACATTATCTAACTTTGCAATTTTTATGTCATTTTCACCCACAGCAGACTTTTAGGAGAGGCAATTATGAATATTTCTAATGAAAGAAATCTTATTCTTGGTAGTTTTTCAGGATGACTAAAATCTATTTTCAACTAGTTTCCATATTTGGCTTTATTTTCATAATTTTGAGTAATACCTTATGATGCTAGTTGTCAAGTTTCTTTACAGACAGGTAAGAGATATAATAATTTTTTTAAGTATAGTATACAAAGCAAAATGTACAGTTGTTTGAATGAAGAATTCAGTTAGAGCCAGGGATGTTTTAAAAGAGTAGAATACACTAAGCTCAAAGCCTGAATGAAAGCAACTTCAATTTTATAGTTTTTTTCAAACAATATCTTTACTGTTTTCTGGAAAAATGGTATTTGAGAAAAAGAAATGTCTCAAGTTACTGTTTTTATGAGGAGAGAATTGCTGAGTCTTTTAAATGGTTAATGAGAAGAAGTAATAGTTAAACACTTAGAGCATTGATTTCTGATTTGAATTCTTCAGCACTGGCCAGCCCTGAGGGAAGGGGGAAATAAGCTTGCTAATTAACATTTGATTACTGATGCCACCTTCTCACTCCCTTTGCGCCATCCGGTTTCAAGTGTTTTTGTTCTGGAAGGATTTTTAGGAGGTTTTAATTTGCATCTTATGTGTAACTGCAATGAGCATACAACTTGTTAAAGAAGAAGAAGAAAAAGAAAAGGACTTTGATATGAAATATGTGTTCAAAACCCAATCTGGATCAGAAGTTATTGGTTTCTTAACTATAAGCCTTTCAGAGCACCAGTGATTGCTAGGAAACTGGAACTAAGCCTAGTCTGTATGCCTTATTTTGATTTAAATTCTCATATTCATTCTCATTCATATTCTCTCTCTCTCTCTCTCTCTCTCTCTCTCTCTCTCTCTCTCTCTCTCTCTCTCTCTCTCTCTCATTTGTTTAGTGCAGTGATTACTTAGCAAATTCTTGCCCAGACCATCATTTGATGGTGTGAAGTATTTGGAGTCTAAAGTTTGATATATTTAAAATTTGGGTAAGTTCAGATTCTAATATGACCAAAAGTCTTTTTCTTCTAAGATTGGTAAGAATTTTTTACAGAGAGGAAGGGAGAGGGATAGAGAGTCAGAAACATCGATGAGCGGAGAAACATATATCAGCTGCCTCCTGCACAACCCCCATTGGGGATGTGCCCGCAGCCAAGGTACATGCCCTTGACCAGAATCGAACCTGGGACCCTTGAGTCCGCAGGCTGACGCTCTGTCCACTGAGCCAAACTGGTTACGGCTGCCATAGTATTCTTAATTCAGAAAATCTAGAAACTAGGATGCTAACTAAATGATAGCTGTTTTAAGCCCATGGCAATTAAATATTTTCTATTTTTTGCTATATTAAAATGTTTGGTATGTGAAGGATCAGGACCAGATTTCAAAAATGCAAAGATATTGAAATAAATTAATAGAATTTTACAACCTCATCACTGAGCTAGTAGTGTTCTTTCAAACCATAGTTTACTGGTAATATTTGGTTGATGGAATAATTATTTGGGAAACTAGTGTGACAGGCTTTAGTTTCAAATAAGGTCTCATAAGAGGAAAATATTAGACTTTTTAAAAATCTAGACTTTTTAGTACAAAAAGTGAAAACTAAGATTTTTTTTGTCCAAGAAAAAATTCATCTTAAGTGCTTATTATATCAAATTATTTGTAATATTCCTTTTTGATGTGTTGTAATGAACTTTTTACTATTTGTCTTTTATTTTCTAGCCTTAATGGTTTAAACTTTTCCTCATTATTTGCTTGTCATAGATATATTTAGCTCTTCTTTTCCTCTACCTAGGATTAACTCCAATATTTTCATTAAATCATAGGAGTTTAGAGCTGTGAAAACCAGAAGTGGTCTTGTTTTATTCTCTTTTAACTTTGAGTAAAGTAAATCTCAGCGAGGTTCTGCCAACTTGCCCACAGTAACAACTGGACAATGAGAAATCTTTCTCTTTGCCTCTCATTATGCATCAATACCTCAAACTTTGTGACTTTTCTTTCTATTGTCAGAAATTGTTTTCATTTGGATAAATGTTTGACCAACATTTAGCTCACAAGCAATGATTTTATTATAGCTGACAGTGTTACCTACAAGTCTTATATTTTTCTTTTTCAATAACTACTGGTACAAACAGCTCATAAGATGCTAATTCTGAGCCTCAAAACTTAGGTTAGTAGAGTAACATCCTAAGACTTCTTTCTAAGAAATTCTGATAACATTTAAAAAATAAAAATTGTTTGAAAATTTATGGAACTCAAAACTTTATGGGAGAAGAATATTTCATATGATTTTATATTGAGCAGATCATAGTACAATGATCTTTTTCCCAGTGCTGTGTTCATCAATGAAATTTCCATCAGGAAATATGAAGTTTGACATGGAGATCATTGCTTAATTTCTTACAGTAATTATAGTGTATATATAGATTTTTATTAACAATGAAAAGCAAATAGTAAATCAGTCCCATATTAATACTTTCAAGTTAATCTGATTTAAATTTTTCCTTAGTCACAACTGTCTTATCTGAAGCAATAGGTAAAAAATGAAATTCTCTTTTTAACAAATGTAGAAAACAAACTAGAAAAATCTATTGTCGATCTAGAACACTTGATCCAAATACAGTATAGTTTATAGCATAAATTTGATGTTCAGCTGGTAATCAA